>NW_024543261.1:3000000-3432832 GCF_018167655.1 Microtus oregoni | reverse complement strand
ACTCAGTACTCAGGGTGCTGGGTGCTCAGTACTCAGGGTGCTGGGTGCTCAGTGCTCAGGGTGCTGGGTGCTCAGTGCTCAGGCTGCTGGGTGCTCAGTACTCAGGGTGCTGGGTGCTCAGTGCTCATGGTGATCGGTGCTCAGTACTCAGGGTGCTGGGTGCTCAGTGCTCGGGGTGCTGGGTGCTCAGTACACGGGGTGCTGGGTGCTCTGTACTCAGGGTGCTGGGTGCTCAGTGCTCGGGGTCCTAGGTGCTCAGTGCTCAGGGTGATCGGTGCTCAGTACTCAGCGTGCTGGGTGCTCAGTGCTCAGAGTGTTGGGTGCTCAGTGCTCGGGGTGCTGGGTGCTCAGTACTCAGGGTGCTGGGTGCTCAGTACTCGGGGTGCTGGGTGCTCAGTACTCAGGGTGCTGGGTGCTCAGTCCTCCGGGTGCTCAGTGCTCAGGGTGATCGGTGCTCAGTGCTCAGGGTGCTGGGTGCTCAGTCCTCCGGGTGCTCAGTGCTCAGGGTGCTGGGTGCTCAGTACTCAGGGTGCTGGGTGTTCAGTACTCGGGGTGCTGGGTGCTCAGTGCTCAGGGTGCTGGGTGCTCAGTGCTCGGGGTGCTGGGTGCTCAGTGCTCAGGGTGATCGGTGCTCAGAGCTCAGGGTGCTGGGTGCTCAGTCCTCCGGGTGCTCAGTGCTCAGGGTGCTGGGTGCTCAGTACTCAGGGTGCTGGGTGCTCAGTACTCGGGGTGCTGGGTGCTCAGTGCTCAGGGGTGCTGGGTGCTCAGTACTCTGGGTGTTGGGTGCTCAGTACTCAGCGTGCTGGGTGCTCCGTGGTCGGGGTGCTGGCTGCTCAGTGCTCAGGGTGCTCTGTGCTCAGTGCTCAGGTTGCTGGGTGCTCAGTACTCAGGGTGCTGGGTGCTTAGTGCTCGGGGTGCTCGGTGCTCAGTACTCAAGGTGCTGGGTGCTCAGTGCTCAGGGTCCTGGGTGCTCAGTCCTCGGGGTGCTCCGTGCTCAGGGTGCTGGGTGCTCAGTGCTCAGGGTCCTGGGTGCTCAGTGCTCGGGGTGCTGGGTGCTGAGTGCTCAGGGTGCTGGGTGCTCAGTGCTCGGGGTGCTCGGTGCTCAGTGCTCAGTACTCAGGGTGCTCAGTACTCAGGGTGCTGGGTGCTCAGTGCTCGGGGTGCTGGGTGCTCAGTACTCAGGGTGCTGGGTGCTCAGTACTCGGGGTGCTGGGTGCTCAGTACTCAGGGTGCTGGGTGCTCAGTCCTCCGGGTGCTCAGTGCTCAGGGTGCTGGGTGCTCAGTACTCAGGGTGCTGGGTGCTCAGTACTCGGGGTGCTGGGTGCTCAGTGCTCAGGGTGATCGGTGCTCAGTGCTCAGGGTGCTGGGTGCTCAGTCCTCCGGGTGCTCAGTGCTCAGGCTGCTGGGTGCTCAGTACTCAGGGTGCTGGGTGTTCAGTACTCGGGGTGCTGGGTGCTCAGTGCTCAGGGTGCTGGGTGCTCAGTGCTCGGGGTGCTGGGTGCTCAGTGCTCAGGGTGATCGGTGCTCAGTGCTCAGGGTGCTGGGTGCTCAGTCCTCCGGGTGCTCAGTGCTCAGGGTGCTGGGTGCTCAGTACACAGGGTGCTGGGTGCTCAGTGCTCAGGGTGCTGGGTGCTCAGTGCTCAGGGTGCTGGGTGCTCAGTGCTCGGGGTGCTGGGTGCTCAGTGCTCAGGGTGCTGGGTACTCAGTCCTCCGGGTGCTCAGTACTCGGGGTGCTGGGTGCTCAGTACTCAGGGTGCTGGGTGCTCAGTGCTCAGGGTGCTGGGTGCTCAGTGCTCGGGGTGCTGGGTGCTCAGTGCTGAGGGTGGTGCTGGGTGCTCAGTACTCAGGGTGCTGGGTGCTCAGTGCTCAGGGTGCTGGGTGCTCAGTACTAAGGGTGCTGGGTGCTCAGTACTCAGGGTGCTCGGTGCTCAGTACTCAGGGTGCTGGGTGCTCAGTGCTCAGGGTGCTGGGTACTCAGTACTCAGGGTGCTGGGTGCTCAGTGCTCGGGGTCCTAGGTGCTCAGTGCTCAGGGTGATCGGTGCTCAGTACTCAGCGTGCTGGGTGCTCAGTGCTCAGAGTGTTGGGTGCTCAGTACTCAGGGTGCTGGTGCTCAGTGTGCTGGGTGCTCAGGGTGCTGGGTGCTCAGTGCTCGGGGTGCTGGGTGCTCAGTGCTCAGTGCTCAGGGTGCTGGGTGCTCAGTGCTCAGTGCTCAGGGTGCTGGGTGTTCAGTACTCAGGGTGCTTGGTGCTCAGTGCTCAGGGTGCTGGTGCTCAGTACTCAGGGTGCTGGGTGCTCAGTGCTCGGGGTGCTGGGTGCTCAGTGATCAGGGTGATCTGTGCTCAGTACTCAGGGTGCTGGGTGCTCAGTCCTCAGGGTGCTCAGTACTCAGGGTGCTCGGTGCTCAGTGCTCAGTACTCAGGGTGCTCAGTACTCAGGGTGCTGGGTGCTCAGTGCTCGGGGTGCTGGGTGCTCAGTACTCAGGGTGCTGGGTGCTCAGTACTCGGGGTGCTGGGTGCTCAGTACTCAGGGTGCTGGGTGCTCAGTCCTCCGGGTGCTCAGTGCTCAGGGTGATCGGTGCTCAGTGCTCAGGGTGCTGGGTGCTCAGTCCTCCGGGTGCTCAGTGCTCAGGGTGCTGGGTGCTCAGTACTCAGGGTGCTGGGTGTTCAGTACTCGGGGTGCTGGGTGCTCAGTGCTCAGGGTGCTGGGTGCTCAGTGCTCGGGGTGCTGGGTGCTCAGTGCTCAGGGTGATCGGTGCTCAGTGCTCAGGGTGCTGGGTGCTCAGTCCTCCGGGTGCTCAGTGCTCAGGGTGCTGGGTGCTCAGTACTCAGGGTGCTGGGTGCTCAGTACTCGGGGTGCTGGGTGCTCAGTGCTCAGGGTGCTGGGTGCTCAGTACTCTGGGTGTTGGGTGCTCAGTACTCAGCGTGCTGGGTGCTCCGTGCTCGGGGTGCTGGCTGCTCAGTGCTCAGGGTGCTCTGTGCTCAGTGCTCAGGTTGCTGGGTGCTCAGTACTCAGGGTGCTGGGTGCTTAGTGCTCGGGGTGCTCGGTGCTCAGTACTCAAGGTGCTGGGTGCTCAGTGCTCAGGGTCCTGGGTGCTCAGTCCTCGGGGTGCTCCGTGCTCAGGGTGCTGGGTGCTCAGTGCTCAGGGTCCTGGGTGCTCAGTGCTCGGGGTGCTGGGTGCTGAGTGCTCAGGGTGCTGGGTGCTCAGTGCTCGGGTGCTCGGTGCTCCGTGCTCAGGGTCCCGGGTGCTCAGTACTCAGGGTGCTGGGTGCTTAGTACTCAGGGTGCTCAGTGCTCAGTACACAGGGTGCTGGGTGCTCAGTGCTCGGGGTGCTGGGTGCTCAGTACTCAGCGTGCTGGGTGCTCAGTACTCAGGGTGCTGGGTGCTCAGTGCTCAGGGTGCTGGGTGCTCAGTGCTCAGGGTGCTGGGTGCTCCGTGCTCGGGGTGCTGGGTTCTCAGTGCTCTGGGTGCTTAGTGCTCAGTACTCAGGGTGCTGGGTGCTCAGTACTCATGGTGCTGTGTGCTCATTCTCAGGGTGCTATGGGCTCAGTACTCAAGGTGCTGGGTGCTCAGTACTCAGGGTGCTCGGTTCTCATTACTCAGGGTGCTGGGTGCTCATTCTCGGGGTCGTGGGTGCTCAGTGCTCGGGGTGCTGGGTGCTCAGTACTCAGGGTGCTGGGTGCTCAGTACTCAGGGTGCTGGGTGCTCAGTACTCAGGGTGATCTGTTCTCAGTACTCAGGTTGCTGGGTGCTCAGTGCTCGGGGTGCTGGGTGCTCAGTACTAGGGGTGCTCAGTGCTCAGTACTCAGGGTGCTGGGTGCTCAGTACTCAGGGTGCTGGGTGCTCAGTGCTCGAGGTGCTCGGTGCTCAGTACTCGGGGTGCTGGGTGCTCAGTACTCGGGTGCTGGGTGCTCAGTGCTCAGGGTGCTGGGTGCTCAGTGCTCGGGGTGCTGGGTGCTCAGTGCTGAGGGTGGTGCTGGGTGCTCAGTACTCAGGGTGCTGGGTGCTCAGTGCTCAGGGTGCTGGGTGCTCAGTACTAAGGGTGCTGGGTGCTCAGTACTCATGGTGCTCGGTGCTCAGTACTCAGGGTGCTGGGTGCTCAGTTCTCAGGGTGCTAGGTACTCAGTAATCAGGGTGCTGGGTGCTCAGTACTCAGGGTGCTGGGTGCTCAGTGCTCAGGGTGCTGGGTGCTCAGTGCTCAGGGTGCTGGGTGCTCAGTACTCAGGGTGCTGGGTGCTCAGTGCTCAGGGTGATCGGTGCTCAGTACTCAGGGTGCTCAGTATTCAGCGTGCTGGGTGCTCAGTGCTCAGGGTGCTGGGTGCTCAGTACTCGCGGTGCTGGGTGCTCTGTACTCAGGGTGCTGGATTCTCAGTGCTCGGGGTCCTGGGTGCTCAGTGCTCAGGGTGATCGGTGCTCAGTACTCAGGGTGCTGGGTGCTCAGTGCTCGGGGTGCTGGGTGCTCAGTACTCAGCGTGCTGGGTGCTCAGTACTCAGGGTGCTGGGTGCTCAGTGCTCAGGGTGCTGGGTGCTCAGTGCTCAGGGTGCTGGGAGCTCAGTGATCGGGGTGCTGGGTGCTCAGTACTCAGGGTGCTCAGTGCTCGGGGAGCTTGGTGCTCAGTACTCAGGGTGCTGGGTGCTCAGTTCTCAGTGCTCGGGGTCCTGGGTGCTCCGTGCTCGGGGTGCTGGGTGCTCAGTGCTCTGGGTGCTTAGTGCTCAGTACTCAGGGTGCTGGGTGCTCAGTACTCATGGTGCTGGGTGCTCATTCTCAGGGTGCTAGGGGCTCAGTACTCAGGGTGCTTGGTGCTCAGTACTCAGGGTGCTCGGTTCTCAGTACTCAGGGTGCTGGGTGCTCAGTGCTCGGGGTGCTGGGTGCTCAGTGCTCAGGGTGCTGGGTGCTCAGTGCTCGGGGTGCTCGGTGCTCAGTACTCGCGGTGCTGCGTGCTCAGTACTCGGGGTGCTGGGTGCTCAGTGCTCAGGGTGCTGGGTGCTCAGTGCTCGGGGTGCTGGGTGCTCAGTGCTGAGGGTGGTGCTGGGTGCTCAGTACTCAGGGTGCTGGGTGCTCAGTACTAAGTGTGCTGAGTGCTCAGTACTCAGGGTGCTGGGTGCTCAGTACTCAGGGTGCTGGGTGCTCAGTACTCGGGGTGCTGGGTGCTCAGTGCTCAGGGTGCTGGGTGCTCAGTACTCTGGGTGTTGGGTGCTCAGTACTCAGCGTGCTGGGTGCTCCGTGCTCGGGGTGCTGGCTGCTCAGTGCTCAGGGTGCTCTGTGCTCAGTGCTCAGGTTGCTGGGTGCTCAGTACTCAGGGTGCTGGGTGCTTAGTGCTCGGGGTGCTCGGTGCTCAGTACTCAAGGTGCTGGGTGCTCAGTGCTCAGGGTCCTGGGTGCTCAGTCCTCGGGGTGCTCCGTGCTCAGGGTGCTGGGTGCTCAGTGCTCAGGGTCCTGGGTGCTCAGTGCTCGGGGTGCTGGGTGCTGAGTGCTCAGGGTGCTGGGTGCTCAGTGCTCGGGGTGCTCGGTGCTCCGTGCTCAGGGTCCCGGGTGCTCAGTACTCAGGGTGCTGGGTGCTTAGTACTCAGGGTGCTCAGTGCTCAGTACACAGGGTGCTGGGTGCTCAGTGCTCGGGGTGCTGGGTGCTCAGTACTCAGCGTGCTGGGTGCTCAGTACTCAGGGTGCTGGGTGCTCAGTGCTCAGGGTGCTGGGTGCTCAGTGCTCAGGGTGCTGGGTGCTCCGTGCTCGGGGTGCTGGGTTCTCAGTGCTCTGGGTGCTTAGTGCTCAGTACTCAGGGTGCTGGGTGCTCAGTACTCATGGTGCTGGGTGCTCATTCTCAGGGTGCTAGGGGCTCAGTACTCAAGGTGCTGGGTGCTCAGTACTCAGGGTGCTCGGTTCTCATTACTCAGGGTGCTGGGTGCTCATTCTCGGGGTCGTGGGTGCTCAGTGCTCGGGGTGCTGGGTGCTCAGTACTCAGGGTGCTGGGTGCTCAGTACTCAGGGTGCTGGGTGCTCAGTACTCAGGGTGATCTGTTCTCAGTACTCAGGTTGCTGGGTGCTCAGTGCTCGGGGTGCTGGGTGCTCAGTACTAGGGGTGCTCAGTGCTCAGTACTCAGGGTGCTGGGTGCTCAGTACTCAGGGTGCTGGGTGCTCAGTGCTCGAGGTGCTCGGTGCTCAGTACTCGGGGTGCTGGGTGCTCAGTACTCGGGGTGCTGGGTGCTCAGTGCTCAGGGTGCTGGGTGCTCAGTGCTCGGGGTGCTGGGTGCTCAGTGCTGAGGGTGGTGCTGGGTGCTCAGTACTCAGGGTGCTGGGTGCTCAGTGCTCAGGGTGCTGGGTGCTCAGTACTAAGGGTGCTGGGTGCTCAGTACTCATGGTGCTCGGTGCTCAGTACTCAGGGTGCTGGGTGCTCAGTTCTCAGGGTGCTAGGTACTCAGTAATCAGGGTGCTGGGTGCTCAGTACTCAGGGTGCTGGGTGCTCAGTGCTCAGGGTGCTGGGTGCTCAGTGCTCAGGGTGCTGGGTGCTCAGTACTCAGGGTGCTGGGTGCTCAGTGCTCAGGGTGATCGGTGCTCAGTACTCAGGGTGCTCAGTACTCAGCGTGCTGGGTGCTCAGTGCTCAGGGTGCTGGGTGCTCAGTACTCGCGGTGCTGGGTGCTCTGTACTCAGGGTGCTGGATTCTCAGTGCTCGGGGTCCTGGGTGCTCAGTGCTCAGGGTGATCGGTGCTCAGTACTCAGGGTGCTGGGTGCTCAGTGCTCGGGGTGCTGGGTGCTCAGTACTCAGCGTGCTGGGTGCTCAGTACTCAGGGTGCTGGGTGCTCAGTGCTCAGGGTGCTGGGTGCTCAGTGCTCAGGGTGCTGGGAGCTCAGTGATCGGGGTGCTGGGTGCTCAGTACTCAGGGTGCTCAGTGCTCGGGGAGCTTGGTGCTCAGTACTCAGGGTGCTGGGTGCTCAGTTCTCAGTGCTCGGGGTCCTGGGTGCTCCGTGCTCGGGGTGCTGGGTGCTCAGTGCTCTGGGTGCTTAGTGCTCAGTACTCAGGGTGCTGGGTGCTCAGTACTCATGGTGCTGGGTGCTCATTCTCAGGGTGCTAGGGGCTCAGTACTCAGGGTGCTTGGTGCTCAGTACTCAGTGTGCTCGGTTCTCAGTACTCAGGGTGCTGGGTGCTCAGTGCTCGGGGTGCTGGGTGCTCAGTGCTCAGGGTGCTGGGTGCTCAGTGCTCGGGGTGCTCGGTGCTCAGTACTCGCGGTGCTGGGTGCTCAGTACTCGGGGTGCTGGGTGCTCAGTGCTCAGGGTGCTGGGTGCTCAGTGCTCGGGGTGCTGGGTGCTCAGTGCTGAGGGTGGTGCTGGGTGCTCAGTACTCAGGGTGCTGGGTGCTCAGTACTAAGTGTGCTGAGTGCTCAGTACTCAGGGTGCTGGGTGCTCAGTACTCGGGGTGCTCAGTGCTCATGGTGATCGGTGCTCAGTACTCAGGGTGCTGGGTGCTCAGTACTCAGGGTGCTGGGTGCTCAGTGCTCATGGTGATCGGTACTCAGTACTCAGGGTGCTGGGTGCTCAGTGCTCGGGGTGCTGGGTGCTCAGTACTCGGGGTGCTGGGTGCTCAGTGCTCAGGGTGCTGGGTGCTCAGTGCTCGGGGTGCTGGGTGCTCAGTGCTCAGGGTGATCGGTGCTCAGTGATCAGGGTGCTGGGTGTTCAGTCCTCCGGGTGCTCAGTGCTCAGTGTGCTGGGTGCTCAGTACTCAGGGTGCTGGGTGCTCAGTACTCGGGGTGCTGGGTGCTCAGTGCTCTGGGTGCTGGGTGCTCAATACTCTGGGTGTTGGGTGCTCAGTACTCAGGGTGCTGGGTGCTCCGTGCTCGGGGTGCTGGCTGCTCAGTGCTCAGGGTGCTGGGTGCTCAGTGCTCAGGGTGCTGGGTGCTCAGTGCTCAGGGTGCTGGGTGCTCAGTCCTCGGGGTGCTCCGTGCTCAGGGTGCTGGGTGCTCAGTCCTCGGGGTGCTGGGTGCTCAGTACTCAGGGTGCTGGGTGCTCAGTGCTCAGGGTGCTGGGTGCTCAGTGCTCGGGGTGCTGGGTGCTCAGTGCTCAGGGTGATCGGTGCTCAGTGCTCAGGGTGCTGGGTGTTCAGTCCTCCGGGTGCTCAGTGCTCAGGGTGCTGGGTGCTCAGTACTCAGGGTGCTGGGTGCTCAGTACTCGGGGTGCTGGGTGCTCAGTGCTCTGGGTGCTGGGTGCTCAGTACTCTGGGTGTTGGGTGCTCAGTACTCAGGGTGCTGGGTGCTCCGTGCTCGGGGTGCTGGGTGCTCAGTGCTCGGGGTGCTGGGTGCTGAGTGCTCAGGGTGCTGGGTGCTCAGTGCTCGGGGTGCTCCGTGCTCAGGGTCCTGGGTGCTCAGTACTCAGGGTGCTGGGTGCTTAGTACTCAGGGTGCTCAGTGCTCAGTACACAGGGTGCTGGGTGCTCAGTGCTCGGGGTGCTGGGTGCTCAGTGCTCAGTACTCAGGGTGCTGGGTGCTCAGTGCTCGGGGTGCTGGGTGCTCAGTACTCAGCGTGCTGTGTGCTCAGTACTCAGGGTGCTGGGTGCTCAGTGCTCAGGGTGCTGGGTGCTCAGTGCTCAGGGTGCTGGGTGCTCAGTGATCGGAGTGCTGGGTGCTCAGTACTCAGGGTGCTCAGTGCTCGGGGAGCTCGGTGCTCAGTACTCAGGGTGCTGGGTGCTCAGTTCTCAGTGCTCGGGGTCCTGGGTGCTCCGTGCTCGGGGTGCTGGGTTCTCAGTGCTCTGGGTGCTTAGTGCTCTGTACTCAGGGTGCTGGGTGCTCAGTACTCATGGTGCTGGGTGCTCATTCTCAGGGTGCTAGGGGCTCAGTACTCAGGGTGCTGGGTGCTCAGTACTCAGGGTGCTCGGTTCTCAGTACTCAGGGTGCTGGGTGCTCATTCTCGGGGTGCTGGGTGCTCAGTGCTCGGGGTGCTGGGTGCTCAGTACTCAGCGTGCTGGGGGCTCAGTACTCAGGGTGCTGGGTGCTCAGTGCTCGAGGTGCTCGGTGCTCAGTACTCGGGGTGCTGGGTGCTCAGTACTCGGGGTGCTGGGTGCTCAGTGCTCAGGGTGCTGGGTGCTCAGTGCTCGGGGTGCTGGGTGCTCAGTGCTGAGGGTGGTGCTGGGTGCTCAGTACTCAGGGTGCTGGGTGCTCAGTGCTCAGGGTGCTGGGTGCTCAGTACTAAGGGTGCTGGGTGCTCAGTACTCACGGTGCTCGGTGCTCAGTACTCAGGGTGCTGGGTGATCAGTGCTCAGGGTGCTGGTTACTCAGTAATCAGGGTGCTGGGTGCTCAGTACTCAGGGTGCTGGGTGCTCAGTGCTCAGGGTGCTGGGTGCTCAGTGCTCGGGGTGCTGGGTGCTGAGTTCTCAGGGTGCTGGGTGCTCAGTGCTCGGGGTGCTCGGTGCTCAGTGCTCAGGGTCCTGGGTGCTCAGTACTCAGGGTGCTGGGTGCTTAGTACTCAGGGTGCTCAGTGCTCAGTACACAGGGTGCTGGGTGCTCAGTGCTCAGGGTGCTGGGTGCTCAGTGCTCAGTACTCAGGGTGCTGGTTGCTCAGTGCTCGGGGTGCTGGGTGCTCAGTACTCAGCATGCTGGGTGCTCAGTACTCAGGGTGCTGGGTGCTCAGTGCTCAGGGTGCTGGGTGCTCAGTGCTCAGGGTGCTGGGTGCTCAGTTATCGGGGTGCTGGGGGCTCAGTACTCAGGGTGCTCAGTGCTCGGGGAGCTCGGTGCTCAGTATTCAGGGTGCTGATTGCTCAGTTCTCAGTGCTCGGGGTCCGGGGTGCTCCGTGCTCGGGGTGCTGGGTTCTCAGTGCTCTGGGTGCTTAGTGCTCAGTACTCAGGGTGCTGGGTGCTCAGTATTCATGGTGCTGCGTGCTCATTCTCAGGGTTCTAGGGGCTCAGTACTCAGGGTCCTGGGTGCTCAGTACTCAGGGTGCTCGGTTCTCAGTACTCAGGGTGCTGGGTGCTCATTCTCGGGGTGCTGGGTGCTCAGTGCTCGGGGTGCTGGGTGCTCAGTACTCAGGGTGCTGGGGGCTCAGTACTCAGGGTGCTGGGTGCTCAGTACTCAGGGTGATCTGTTCTCAGTACTCAGGTTGGTGGCTGCTCAGTGCTCGGGGTGCTGGGTGCTCAGTACTCGGGGTGCGCAGTGCTCAGTACTCAGGGTGCTGGGTGCTCAGTACTCAGGGTGCTGGGTGCTCAGTGCTCGAGGTGCTCGGTGCTCAGTACTCGGGGTGCTGGGTGCTCAGTACTCAGGGTGCTGGGTGCTCAGTGCTCAGGGTGCTGGGTGCTCAGTGCTCGGGGTGCTGGGTGCTCAGTGCTGAGGGTGGTGCTGGGTGCTCAGTACTCAGGGTGCTGGGTGCTCAGTGCTCAGGGTGCTGGGTGCTCAGTACTAAGGGTGCTGGGTGCTCAGTACTCAGGGTGCTCGGTGCTCAGTACTCAGGGTGCTGGGTGCTCAGTGCTCAGGGTGCTGGGTGCTCAGTGCTCAGGCTGCTGGGTGCTCAGTACTCAGGGTGCTGGGTGCTCAGTGCTCATGGTGATCGGTGCTCAGTACTCAGGGTGCTGGGTGCTCAGTGCTCGGGGTGCTGGGTGCTCAGTACACGGGGTGCTGGGTGCTCTGTACTCAGGGTGCTGGGTGCTCAGTGCTCGGGGTCCTAGGTGCTCAGTGCTCAGGGTGATCGGTGCTCAGTACTCAGCGTGCTGGGTGCTCAGTGCTCAGAGTGTTGGGTGCTCAGTACTCAGGGTGCTGGGTGCTCAGTGCTCAGTGCTCAGGGTGCTCAGTGCTCAGGGTGCTCAGTGCTCAGGGTGCTGGGTGCTCAGGGTGCTGGGTGCTCAGTGCTCGGGGTGCTGGTTGCTCAGTGCTCAGTGCTCAGGGTGCTGGGTGCTCAGTGCTCAGTGCTCAGGGTGCTGGGTGTTCAGTACTCAGGGTGCTTGGTGCTCAGTGCTCAGGGTGCTGGGTGCTCAGTCCTCCGGGTGCTCAGTGCTCAGGGTGCTGGGTGCTCAGTACTCAGGGTGCTGGGTGCTCAGTACTCGGGGTGCTGGGTGCTCAGTGCTCAGGTTGCTGGGTGCTCAGTACTCTGGGTGTTGGGTGCTCAGTACTCAGCGTGCTGGGTGCTCCGTGCTCGGGGTGCTGGCTGCTCAGTGCTCAGGGTGCTCTGTGCTCAGTGCTCAGGGTGCTGGGTGCTCAATACTCAGGGTGCTGGGTGCTTAGTGCTCGGGGTGCTCGGTGCTCAGTACTCAAGGTGCTGGGTGCTCAGTGCTCAGGGTGCTGGGTGCTCAGTCCTCGGGGTGCTCCGTGCTCAGGGTGCTGGGTGCTCAGTGCTCAGGGTCCTGGGTGCTCAGTGCTCGGGGTGCTGGGTGCTGAGTGCTCAGGGTGCTGGGTGCTCAGTGCTCGGGGTGCTCGGTGCTCAGTGCTCAGGGTCCCGGGTGCTCAGTACTCAGGGTGCTGGGTGCTTAGTACTCAGGGTGCTCAGTGCTCAGTACACAGGGTGCTGGGTGCTCAGTGCTCGGGGTGCTGGGTGCTCAGTACTCAGCGTGCTGGGTGCTCAGTACTCAGGGTGCTGGGTGCTCAGTGCTCAGGGTGCTGGGTGCTCAGTGCTCAGGGTGCTGGGTGCTCCGTGCTCGGGGTGCTGGGTTCTCAGTGCTCTGGGTGCTTAGTGCTCAGTACTCAGGGTGCTGGGTGCTCAGTACTCATGGTGCTGGGTGCTCATTCTCAGGGTGCTAGGGGCTCAGTACTCAAGGTGCTGGGTGCTCAGTACTCAGGGTGCTCGGTTCTCAGTACTCAGGGTGCTGGGTGCTCATTCTCGGGGTGTTGGGTGCTCAGTGCTCGGGGTGCTGGGTGCTCAGTACTCAGGGTGCTGGGTGCTCAGTACTCAGGGTGATCTGTTCTCAGTACTCAGGTTGCTGGTTGCTCAGTGCTCGGGGTGCTGGGTGCTCAGTACTAGGGGTGCTCAGTGCTCAGTACTCAGGGTGCTTGGTGCTCAGTACTCAGGGTGCTGGGTGCTCAGTGCTCGAGGTGCTCGGTGCTCAGTACTCGGGGTGCTGGGTGCTCAGTACTCGGGGTGCTGGGTGCTCAGTGCTCAGGGTGCTGGGTGCTCAGTGCTCGGGGTGCTGGGTGCTCAGTGCTGAGGGTGGTGCTGGGTGCTCAGTACTCAGGGTGCTGGGTGCTCAGTGCTCAGGGTGCTGGGTGCTCAGTACTAAGGGTGCTGGGTGCTCAGTGCTGAGGGTGGTGCTGGGTGCTCTGTACTCAGGGTGCTGGGTTCTCAGTGCTCGGGGTCCTGGGTGCTCAGTGCTCAGGGTGATCGGTGCTCAGTACTCAGGGTGCTGGGTGCTCAGTGCTCGGGGTGCTGGGTGCTCAGTACTCAGCGTGCTGGGTGCTCAGTACTCAGGGTGCTGGGTGCTCAGTGCTCAGGGTGCTGGGTGCTCAGTGCTCAGGGTGCTGGGTGCTCAGTGCTCAGGGTGCTGGGTGCTCAGTGCTCGGGGTGCTCGGTGCTCAGTACTCGCGGTGCTGGGTGCTCAGTACTCGGGGTGCTCGGTGCTCAGTACTCGCGGTGCTGGGTGCTCAGTACTCGGGGTGCTGGGTGCTCAGTGCTCAGGGTGCTGGGTGCTCAGTGCTCGGGGTGCTGGGTGCTCAGTGCTCAGGGTGCTGGGTGCTCAGTGCTCAGGGTGCTGGGTGCTCAGTGCTCGGGCTGCTGGGTGCACAGTGCTCAGGGTGCTGGGTGCTCAGTGCTCGGGGTGCTCGGTGCTCAGTACTCGCGGTGCTGGGTGCTCAGTACTCGGGGTGCTGGGTGCTCAGTGCTCAGGGTGCTGGGTGCTCAGTGCTCGGGGTGCTGGGTGCTCAGTGCTGAGGGTGGTGCTGGGTGCTCAGTACTCAGGGTGCTGGGTGCTCAGTACTAAGTGTGCTGAGTGCTCAGTACTCAGGGTACTGGGTGCTCAGTACTCGGGGTGCTCAGTGCTCATGGTGATCGGTGCTCAGTACTCAGGGTGCTGGGTGCTCAGTACTCAGGGTGCTGGGTGCTCAGTGCTCATGGTGATCGGTGCTCAGTACTCAGGGTGCTGGGTGCTCAGTGCTCGGGGTGCTGGGTGCTCAGTACTCGGGGTGCTGGGTGCTCAGTGCTCAGGGTGCTGGGTGCTCAGTGCTCGGGGTGCTGGGTGCTCAGTGCTCAGGGTGATCGGTGCTCAGTGCTCAGGGTGCTGGGTGTTCAGTCCTCCGGGTGCTCAGTGCTCAGGGTGCTGGGTGCTCAGTACTCAGGGTGCTGGGTGCTCAGTACTCGGGGTGCTGGGTGCTCAGTGCTCTGGGTGCTGGGTGCTCAGTACTCTGGGTGTTGGGTGCTCAGTACTCAGGGTGCTGGGTGCTCCGTGCTCGGGGTGCTGGCTGCTCAGTACTCAGGGTGCTGGGTGCTCAGTGCTCAGGGTGCTGGGTGCTCAGTGCTCAGGGTGCTGGGTGCTCAGTCCTCGGGGTGCTCCGTGCTCAGGGTGCTGGGTGCTCAGTGCTCAGGGTGCTGGGTGCTCAGTGCTCGGGGTGCTGGGTGCTGAGTGCTCAGGGTGCTGGGTGCTCAGTGCTCGGGGTGCTCCGTGCTCAGGGTCCTGGGTGCTCAGTACTCAGGGTGCTGGGTGCTTAGTACTCAGGGTGCTCAGTGCTCAGTACACAGGGTGCTGGGTGCTCAGTGCTCGGGGTGCTGGGTGCTCAGTGCTCAGTACTCAGGGTGCTGGGTGCTCAGTGCTCGGGGTGCTGGGTGCTCAGTACTCAGCGTGCTGTGTGCTCAGTACTCAGGGTGCTGGGTGCTCAGTGCTCAGGGTGCTGGGTGCTCAGTGCTCAGGGTGCTGGGTGCTCAGTGATCGGGGTGCTGGGTGCTCAGTACTCAGGGTGCTCAGTGCTCGGGGAGCTCGGTGCTCAGTACTCAGGGTGCTGGGTGCTCAGTTCTCAGTGCTCGGGGTACTGGGTGCTCCGTGCTCGGGGTGCTGGGTTCTCAGTGCTCTGGGTGCTTAGTGCTCTGTACTCAGGGTGCTGGGTGCTCATTACTCATGGTTCTGGGTGCTCATTCTCAGGGTGCTAGGGGCTCAGTACTCAGGGTGCTGGGTGCTCAGTACTCAGGGTGCTCGGTTCTCAGTACTCAGGGTGCTGGGTGCTCATTCTCGGGGTGCTGGGTGCTCAGTACTCAGCGTGCTGGGGGCTCAGTACTCAGGGTGCTGGGTGCTCAGTGCTCGAGGTGCTCGGTGCTCAGTACTCGGGGTGCTGGGTGCTCAGTACTCGGGGTGCTGGGTGCTCAGTGCTCAGCGTGCTGGGTGCTCAGTGCTCGGGGTGCTGGGTGCTCAGTGCTGAGGGTGGTGCTGGGTGCTCAGTACTCAGGGTGCTGGGTGCTCAGTGCTCAGGGTGCTGGGTGTTCAGTACTAAGGGTGCTGGGTGCTCAGTACTCAGGGTGCTCGGTGCTCAGTACTCAGGGTGCTGGGTGATCAGTGCTCAGGGTGCTCGGTGCTCAGTGCTCAGGGTGCTGGGTGCTCAGTACTCAGGGTGATGGGTGCTCAGTGCTCAGGGTGATCGGTGCTCAGTACTCAGGGTGCTCAGTACTCAGGGTGCTGGGTGCTCAGTGCTCAGGGTGCTGGGTGCTCAGTACTCGGGGTGCTGGGTGCTCTGTACTCAGGGTGCTGGGTGCTCAGTGCTCGGGGTCCTGGGTGCTCAGTGCTCAGGGTGATCAGTGCTCAGTACTCAGGGTGCTGGGTGCTCAGTGCTCGGGGTGCTGGGTGCTCAGTACTCAGCGTTCTGGGTGCTCAGTAATCAGGGCGCTGGGTGCTCAGTGCTCAGGGTGCTGGGTGCTCAGTGCTCAGGGTGCTGGGTGCTCAGTGATCGGGGTGCTGTGTGCTCAGTACTCAGGGTGCTCAGTGCTCGGGGAGCTCGGTGCTCAGTACTCAGGGTGCTGGGTGCTCAGTTCTCAGTGCTCGGGGTCCTGGGTGCTCCGTGCTCGGGGTGCTGGGTGCTCAGTGCTCTGGGTGCTTAGTGCTCAGTACTCAGGGTGCTGGGTGCTCAGTACTCACGGTGCTGGGTGCTCATTCTCAGGGTGCTAGGGGCTCAGTACTCAGGGTGCTTGGTGCTCAGTACTCTGGGTGCTCGGTTCTCAGTACTCAGGGTGCTGGGTGCTCAGTGCTCGGGATGCTGGGTGCTCAGTGCTCAGGGTGCTGGGTGCTCAGTGCTCGGGGTGCTCGGTGCTCAGTACTCGGGGTGCTGGGTGCTCAGTACTCGGGGTGCTGGGTGCTCAGTGCTCAGGGTGCTGGGTGCTCAGTGCTCGGTGTGCTGGGTGCTCAGTGCTGAGGGTGGTGCTGGGTGCTCAGTACTCAGGGTGCTGGGTGCTCAGTGCTCAGGGTGCTGGGTGCTCAGTACTAAGTGTGCTGGGTGCTCAGTACTCAGGGTGCTCGGTGCTCAGTACTCAGGGTGCTGGGTGCTCAGTGCTCAGGGTGCTGGGTACTCAGTACTCAGGGTGCTGGGTGCTCCGTACTCAGGGTGCTGGGTGCCCAGTGCTCAGGGTGCTGGGTGCTCAGTGCTGAGGGTGCTGGGTGCTCAGTACTCAGGGTGCTGGGTGCTAAGTGCTCATGGTGATCGGTGCTCAGTACTCAGGGTGCTGGGTGCTCAGTACTCAGGGTGCTGGGTGCTCAGTGCTCATGGTGATCGGTGCTCAGTACTCAGTGTGCTGGGTGCTCAGTGCTCGGGGTGCTGGGTGCTCAGTACTCGGGGTGCTGGGTGCTCAGTGCTCAGGGTGCTGGGTGCTCAGGGCTCGGGGTGCTGGGTGCTCAGTGCTCAGGGTGCTGGGTGCTCAGTCCTCCGGGTGCTCAGTGCTCAGGGTGCTGGGTGCTCAGTACTCAGGGTGCTGGGTGCTCAGTACTCGGGGTGCTGGGTGCTCAGTGCTCAGGGTGCTGGGTGCTCAGTACTCTGGGTGTTGGGTGCTCAGTACTCAGGGTGCTGGGTGCTCCGTGCTCGGGGTGCTGGCTGCTCAGTGCTCAGGGTGCTGGGTGCTCAGTGCTCAGGGTGCTGGGTGCTCAGTGCTCAGGGTGCTGGGTGCTTAGTGCTCAGGGTGCTTGGTGCTCAGTACTCAAGGTGCTGGGTGCTCAGTACTCGGGGTGCTGGGTGCTCAGTGCTCAGTGTGCTGGGTGCTCAGTGCTCGGGGTGCTGGGTGCTCAGTGCTGAGGGTGGTGCTGGGTGCTCAGTACTCAGGGTGCTGGGTGCTCAGTGCTCAGGGTGCTGGGTGCTCAGTACTAAGTGTGCTGAGTGCTCAGTACTCAGGGTGCTGGGTGCTCAGTACTCGGGGTGCTCAGTGCTCATGGTGATCGGTGCTCAGTACTCAGGGTGCTGGGTGCTCAGTACTCAGGGTCCTGGGTGCTCAGTGCTCATGGTGATCGGTGCTCATTACTCAGGGTGCTGGGTGCTCAGTGCTCGGGGTGCTGGGTGCTCAGTACTCGGGGTGCTGGGTGCTCAGTGCTCAGGGTGCTGGGTGCTCAGTGCTCGGAGTGCTGGGTGCTCAGTGCTCAGGGTGATCGGTGCTCAGTGCTCAGGGTGCTGGGTGTTCAGTCCTCCGGGTGCTCAGTGCTCAGGGTGCTGGGTGCTCAGTACTCAGGGTGCTGGGTGCTCAGTACTCGGGGTGCTGGGTGCTCAGTGCTCTGGGTGCTGGGTGCTCAGTACTCTGGGTGTTGGGTGCTCAGTACTCAGGGTGCTGGGTGCTCCGTGCTCGGGGTGCTGGCTGCTCAGTGCTCAGGGTGCTGGGTGCTCAGTGCTCAGGGTGCTGGGTGCTCAGTGCTCAGGGTGCTGGGTGCTCAGTCCTCGGGGTGCTCCGTGCTCAGGGTGCTGGGTGCTCAGTGCTCAGGGTGCTGGGTGCTCATTGCTCGGGGTGCTGGGTGCTGAGTGCTCAGGGTGCTGGGTGCTCAATGCTCGGGGTACTCCGTGCTCAGGGTCCTGGGTGCTCCGTACTCAGGGTGCTGGGTGCTTAGTACTCAGGGTGCTCAGTGCTCAGTACACAGGGTGCTGGGTGCTCAGTGCTCGGGGTGCTGGGTGCTCAGTGCTCAGTACTCAGGGTGCTGGGTGCTCAGTGCTCGGGGTGCTGGGTGCTCAGTACTCAGCGTGCTGTGTGCTCAGTACTCAGGGTGCTGGGTGCTCAGTGCTCAGGGTGCTGGGTGCTCAGTGCTCAGGGTGCTGGGTGCTCAGTGATCGGGGTGCTGGGTGCTCAGTACTCAGGGTGCTCAGTGCTCGGGGAGCTCGGTGCTCAGTACTCAGGGTGCTGGGTGCTCAGTTCTCAGTGCTCGGGGTCCTGGGTGCTCCGTGCTCGGGGTGCAGGGTTCTCAGTGCTCTGGGTGCTTAGTGCTCAGTACTCAGGGTGCTGGGTGCTCAGTACTCATGGTGCTGGGTGCTCATTCTCAGGGTGCTAGGGGCTCAGTACTCAGGGTGCTGGGTGCTCAGTACTCAGGGTGCTCGGTTCTCAGTACTCAGGGTGCTGGGTGCTCATTCTCGGGGTGCTTGGTGCTCAGTGCTCGGGGTGCTGGGTGCTCAGTACTCAGCGTGCTGGGGGCTCAGTACTCAGGGTGCTGGGTGCTCAGTGCTCGAGGTGCTCGGTGCTCAGTATTCGGGGTGCTGGGTGCTCAGTACTCGGGGTGCTGGGTGCTCAGTGCTCAGGGTGCTGGGTGCTCAGTGCTCGGGGTGCTGGGTGCTCAGTGCTGAGGGTGGTGCTGGGTTCTCAGTACTCAGGGTGCTGGGTGCTCAGTGCTCAGGGTGCTGGGTGCTCAGTACTAAGGGTTCTGGGTGCTCAGTACTCAGGGTGCTCGGTGCTCAGTACTCAGGGTGCTGGGTGATCAGTGCTCAGGGTGCTGGTTACTCAGTAATCAGGGTGCTGGGTGCTCAGTACTCAGGGTGCTGGGTGCTCAGTGCTCAGGGTGCTGGTTGCTCAGTGCTCAGTGTGCTGGGTGCTCAGTACTCAGGGTGATGGGTGCTCAGTGCTCAGGGTGATCGGTGCGCAGTACTCAGGGCGCTCAGTACTCAGGGTGGTGGGTGCTCAGTGCTCAGGGTGCTGGGTGCTCAGTACTCGGGGTGCTGGGTGCTCTGTACTCAGGGTGCTGGGTGCTCAGTGCTCGGGGTCCTGGGTGCTCCGTGCTCAGGGTGATCGGTGCTCAGTACTCAGGGTGCTGGGTGCTCAGTGCTCGGGGTGCTGGGTGCTCAGTACTCAGCGTTCTGGGTGCTCAGTACTCAGGGTGCTGGGTGCTCAGTGCACAGGGTGCTGGGTGCTCAGTGCTCAGGGTGCTGGGTGCTCAGTGATCGGGGTGCTGGGTGCTCAGTACTCAGGGTGCTCAGTGCTCGGGGAGCTCGGTGCTCAGTACTCAGGGTGCTGGGTGCTCAGTTCTCAGTGCTCGGGGTCCTGGGTGCTCCGTGCTCGGGGTGCTGGGTGCTCAGTGCTCTGGGTGCTTAGTGCTCAGTACTCAGGGTGCTGGGTGCTCAGTACTCACGGTGCTGGGTGCTCATTCTCAGGGTGCTAGGGGCTCAGTACTCAGGGTGCTTGGTGCTCAGTACTCTGGGTGCTCGGTTCTCAGTACTCAGGGTGCTGGGTGCTCAGTGCTCGGGATGCTGGGTGCTCAGTGCTCAGGGTGCTGGGTGCTCAGTGCTCGGGTGCTCGGTGCTCAGTACTCGGGGTGCTGGGTGCTCAGTACTCGGGGTGCTTGGTGCTCAGTGCTCAGGGTGCTGGGTGCTCAGTGCTCGGGGTGCTGGGTGCTCAGTGCTGAGGGTGGTGCTGGGTGCTCAGTACTCAGGGTGCTGGGTGCTGGGTGCTCAGTGCTCAGGGTGCTGGGTGCTCAGTACTAAGTGTGCTGGGTGCTCAGTACTCAGGGTGCTCGGTGCTCAGTACTCAGGGTGCTGGGTGCTCAGTGCTCAGGGTGCTGGGTACTCAGTACTCAGGGTGCTGGGTGCTCCGTACTCAGGGTGCTGGGTGCCCAGTGCTCAGGGTGCTGGGTGCTCAGTGCTCAGGGTGCTGGGTGCTCAGTACTCAGGGTGCTGGGTGCTCAGTGCTCATGGTGATCGGTGCTCAGTACTCAGGGTGCTGGGTGCTCAGTACTCAGGGTGCTGGGTGCTCAGTGCTCATGGTGATCGGTGCTCAGTACTCAGGGTGCTGGGTGCTCAGTGCTCAGGGTGCTGGGTGCTCAGTACTCGGGGTGCTGGGTGCTCAGTGCTCAGGGTGCTGGGTGCTCAGTACTCTGGGTGTTGGGTGCTCAGTACTCAGGGTGCTGGGTGCTCCGTGCTCGGGGTGCTGGCTGCTCAGTGCTCAGGGTGCTGGGTGCTCAGTACTCAGGGTGCTGGGTCCTCAGTGCTCAGGGTGCTGGGTGCTGCGTGCTCGGGGTGCTGGCTGCTCAGTACTCAGGGTGCTGGGTGCTCAGTACTCAGGGTGCTGGGTCCTCAGTGCTCAGGGTGCTGGGTGCTCATTACTCAGTGTGCTCAGTGCTCATGGTGCTGGGTGCTCAGAACTCAGGGTGCTGGGTGCTCAGTACTCAGGGTGCTGGGTGCTCAGTACTCAGGGTGCTTGGTGCTCAGTACTCAGGGTGCTGGGTGCTCAGTGCTCAGGGTGCTCGGTGCTCAGTACTCACGGTGCTGGGTGCTCATTCTCGGGGTGCTGGGTGCTCAGTACTGAGGTTTCTCAGTACTCTGGGTGCTCGGTGCTCAGTACTCATGGTGCTGGGTGCTCAGTACTCAGGGTGCTCGGTGCTCAGTTCTCAGGGTGCTCGGTGCTCAGTGTTTGGGGTGCTGGGTGCGCAGTATTCAGGGTGCTGTGTGCTCAGTGCTCGGGGTGCTCGGTGCTCAGTACTCAGAGTGCTGTGTGCTCAGTACTCGGGGTGCTGGGTGCTCAGTGCTCAGGGTGCTGGGTGCTCAGTGCTCGGGGTACTGGGTGCTCAGTACTCAGGGTCCTGGGTGGTCAGTGCTCAGGTTGCTGGGTGCTCAGTGCTCAGGGTGATCGGTGCTCAGTACTCAGGGTGCTGGGTGCTCAGTGCTCAGGATGCTGGGTGCTCAGTCCTCAGGGTGCTCAGTGCTCAGGGTGCTGGGTGCTCAGTACTCAGGGGGATGGGTGCTCAGTGCTCGGGGTGCTGGGTGCTCAGTGCTCAGGTTGCTGGGTGCTCAGTACTCAGGGTGCTGGGTGCTCAGTATTCGAGGTGCTGGGTGCTCAGTACTCAGGGTGCTGGGTGCTCAGTACTCAGGGTGCTGGGTGCTCAGTACTCAGGGTGCTGGGTGCTCAGTGCTCGGGGTGCTGGGTGCTCAGTGCTCAGTACTCAGGGTGCTGGGTGCTCAGTGCTCGGGGTGCTGGGTGCTCAGTACTCAGCGTGCTGGGTGCTCAGTACTCAGGGTGCTGGGTGCTCAGTGCTCAGGGTGCTGGGTGCTCAGTGCTCAGGGTGCTGGGTACTCAGTGATCGGGGTGCTGGGTGCTCAGTACTCAGGGTGCTCAGTGCTCGGGGAGCTCGGTGCACAGTACTCAGGGTGCTGGGTGCTCAGTACTCAGTGCTCTTGGTCCTGGGTGCTCCGTGCTCGGGGTGCTGGGGGCTCAGTGCTCTGGGTGCTTAGTGCTCAGTACTCAGGGTGCTGGGTGCTCAGTACTCAGGGTGCTGGGTGCTCATTCTCGGGGTGCTGGGTGCTCAGTGCTCAGGGTGCTGGGTGCTCAGTACTCAGGGTGCTGGGGGCTCAGTACTCAGGGTGCTCTGTGCTCAGTACTCAGGGTGCTCGGTTCTCAGTACTCAGGGTGCTGGGTGCTCATTCTCGGGGTGCTTGGTGCTCAGTGCTCGGGGTGCTGGGTGCTCAGTACTCAGGGTGTTGGGGGCTCAGTACTCAGGGTGCTGGGTGCTCAGTACTCAGGGTGATCTGTTCTCAGTACTCAGGGTGCTGGGTGCTTAGTGCTCGGGGTGCTGGGTGCTCAGTACTCGGGGTGCTCAGTGCTCAGTACTCAGGGTGCTGGGTGCTCAGTACTCAGTGTGCTGGGTGCTCAGTACTCAGGGTGCTGGGTGCTCAGTGCTCAGGGTGCTGGGTGCTCAGTGCTCAGGGTGCTAGGTGCTCAGTTATCGGGGTGCTGGGTGCTCAGTACTCAGGGTGCTCAGTGCTCGGGGAGCTCGGTGCTCAGTACACACGGTGCTGGGTGCTCAGTACTCAGAGTGCTCAGTGCTCGGGGAGCTCGGTGCATAGTTCTCAGGGTGCTCGGTGCTCAGTGTTTGGGGTGCTGGGTGCTCAGTACTCAGGCTGATGCGTGCTCAGTGCTCAGGGTGCTGGGTGCTCAGTGCTCAGGGTGCTGGGTGCTCAGTGCTCGGGGTGCCCGGTGCTCAGTGCTCGGGGTGCTGGGTGCTCAGTACTCAGGGTGCTGGGTGCTCAGTGCTCGGGGTGCTGGGTCCTCAGTGCTCAGGGTGCTGGGTGCTCAGTACTCAGGGTGCTGGGTCCTCAGTGCTCAGAGTGCTGGGTGCTCAGTACTCAGTGTGCTCAGTGCTCAGGGTGCTTGGTGCTCAGAACTCAGGGTGCTGGGTGCTCAGTACTCAGGGTGCTGGGTGCTCAGTACTCAGGGTGCTTGGTGCTCAGTACTCAGGGTGCTGGGTGCTCAGTGCTCAGGGTGCTCGGTGCTCAGTACTCATGGTGCTGGGTGCTCATTCTCGGGGTACTGGGTGCTCAGTACTCAGGTTGCTCAGTACTCTGGGTGCTCGGTGCTCAGTACTCATGGTGCTGGGTGCTCAGTACTCAGGGTGCTCGGTGCTCAGTTCTCAGGGTGCTCGGTGCTCAGTGTTTGGGGCGCTGGGTGCTCAGTACTCAGGGTGCTGGGTGCTCAGTGCTCGGGGTGCTCGGTGCTCAGTACTCAGGGTGCTCAGTGCTCAGTACTCAGCGTGCTGGGTGCTCAGTGCTCAGGGTCCTCGGTGCTCAGTACTCAGGGTGCTCAGTGCTCAGTACTCAGCGTGCTTTGTGCTCAGTGCTCAGGGTGCTGGGTGCTCAGTACTCAGGGTGCTGGGTGCTCAGTACTCAGTGCTCAGGATGCTGGGTGCTCAGTGCTCTGGGTGCTCAGTGCTCAGTACTCAGTGCTCAGGGTGATGGGTGCTCAGTGCTCGGGGTGCTCGGTGCTCAGTGCTCAGGGTCCTGGGTGCTCAGTGCTCAGGGTGCTGGGTGCTCAGTGCTCAGGGGGCTGGGTGCTCAGTGCTTGGGGTGCTGGGTGCTCAGTTCTCGGGGTGCTGGGTGGTCAGTACTCAGTGATCAGGGTGCTGGGTGCTCAGTGCTCAGTACTCAGGGTGCTGGGTGCTCAGTGCTCGGGGTGCTGGGTGCTCAGTACTCAGTGTGCTGGGTGCTCAGTACTCAGGGTGCTGGGTGCTCAGTGCTCAGGGTGCTGGGTGCTCAGTGCTCAGGGTGCTAGGTGCTCAGTTATCGGGGTGCTGGGTGCTCAGTACTCAGGGTGCTCAGTGCTAGGGGAGCTCGGTGCTCAGTACTCACGGTGCTGGGTGCTCAGTACTCAGAGTGCTCAGTGCTCGGGGAGCTCGGTGCATAGTTCTCAGGGTGCTCAGTGCTCAGTGTTTGGGGTGCTGGGTGCTCAGTACTCAGTGCTCAGGATGCTGGGTGCTCAGTGCTCAGGGTGCTGGGTGCTCTTTCTCGGGGTGCTGGGTACTCAGTACTCAGTGCTCAGGATGCTGGGTGCGCAGTGCTCAGGGTGCTGGGTGCTCAGTGCTCAGGGTGCTCAGTGCTCAGTGCTCAGTACTCAGGGTGCTGGGTGCTCAGTACTCAGGGTGCTGGGTCCTCAGTGCTCAGGGTGCTGGGTGCTCATTACTCAGTGTGCTCAGTGCTCAGGGTGCTGGGTGCTCAGAACTCAGGGTGCTGGGTGCTCAGTACTCAGGGTGCTGGGTGCTCAGTACTCAGGGTGCTTGGTGCTCAGTACTCAGGGTGCTGGGTGCTCAGTGCTCAGGGTGCTCGGTGCTCAGTACTCACGGTGCTGGGTGCTCATTCTCGGGGTCCTGGGTGCTCAGTACTGAGGTTTCTCAGTACTCTGGGTGCTCGGTGCTCAGTACTCATGGTGCTGGGTGCTCAGTACTCAGGGTGCTCGGTGCTCAGTTCTCAGGGTGCTCGGTGCTCAGTGTTTGGGGTGCTGGGTGCGCAGTATTCAGGGTGCTGTGTGCTCAGTGCTCGGGGTGCTCGGTGCTCAGTACTCAGAGTGCTGTGTGCTCAGTACTCGGGGTGCTGGGTGCTCAGTGCTCAGGGTGCTGGGTGCTCAGTGCTCGGGGTACTGGGTGCTCAGTACTCAGGGTCCTGGGTGGTCAGTGCTCAGGTTGCTGGGTGCTCAGTGCTCAGGGTGATCGGTGCTCAGTACTCAGGGTGCTGGGTGCTCAGTGCTCAGGATGCTGGGTGCTCAGTCCTCAGGGTGCTCAGTGCTCAGGGTGCTGGGTGCTCAGTACTCAGGGTGATGGGTGCTCAGTGCTCGGGGTGCTGGGTGCTCAGTACTCAGGTTGCTGGGTGCTCAGTACTCAGGGTGCTGGGTGCTCAGTATTCGAGGTGCTGGGTGCTCAGTACTCAGGGTGCTGGGTGCTCAGTACTCAGGGTGCTGGGTGCTCAGTACTCAGGGTGCTGGGTGCTCAGTGCTCGGGGTGCTGGGTGCTCAGTACTCAGCGTGCTGGGTGCTCAGTACTCAGGGTGCTGGGTGCTCAGTGCTCAGGGTGCTGGGTGCTCAGTGCTCAGGGTGCTGGGTACTCAGTGATCGGGGTGCTGGGTGCTCAGTACTCAGGGTGCTCAGTGCTCGGGGAGCTCGGTGCACAGTACTCAGGGTGCTGGGTGCTCAGTACTCAGTGCTCTTGGTCCTGGGTGCTCCGTGCTCGGGGTGCTGGGGGCTCAGTGCTCTGGGTGCTTAGTGCTCAGTACTCAGGGTGCTGGGTGCTCAGTACTCAGGGTGCTGGGTGCTCTTTCTCGGGGTGCTGGGTGCTCAGTGCTCAGGGTGCTGGGTGCTCAGTACTCAGGGTGCTGGGGGCTCAGTACTCAGGGTGCTCTGTGCTCAGTACTCAGGGTGCTGGGTGCTTAGTGCTCGGGGTGCTGGGTGCTCAGTACTCGGGGTGCTCAGTGCTCAGTACTCAGGGTGCTGGGTGCTCAGTACTCAGTGTGCTGGGTGCTCAGTACTCAGGGTGCTGGGTGCTCAGTGCTCAGGGTGCTGGGTGCTCAGTGCTCAGGGTGCTAGGTGCTCAGTTATCGGGGTGCTGGGTGCTCAGTACTCAGGGTGCTCAGTGCTCGGGGAGCTCGGTGCTCAGTACTCACGGTGCTGGGTGCTCAGTACTCAGAGTGCTCAGTGCTCGGGGAGCTCGGTGCATAGTTCTCAGGGTGCTCGGTGCTCAGTGTTTGGGGTGCTGGGTGCTCAGTACTCAGGGTGATGCGTGCTCAGTGCTCAGGGTGCTGGGTGCTCAGTGCTCAGGGGGCTGGGTGCTCAGTACTCAGTGCTCAGGATGCTGGGTGCGCAGTGCTCAGGGTGCTGGGTGCTCAGTGCTCAGGCTGCTCAGTGCTCAGTGCTCAGTACTCAGGGTGCTGGGTGCTCAGTACTCAGGGTGCTGGGTCCTCAGTGCTCAGGGTGCTGGGTGCTCATTACTCAGTGTGCTCAGTGCTCAGGGTGCTGGGTGCTCAGAACTCAGGGTGCTGGGTGCTCAGTACTCAGGGTGCTGGGTGCTCAGTACTCAGGGTGCTTGGTGCTCAGTACTCAGGGTGCTGGGTGCTCAGTGCTCAGGGTGCTCGGTGCTCAGTACTCACGGTGCTGGGTGCTCATTCTCGGGGTGCTGGGTGCTCAGTACTGAGGTTTCTCAGTACTCTGGGTGCTCGGTGCTCAGTACTCATGGTGCTGGGTGCTCAGTACTCAGGGTGCTCGGTGCTCAGTTCTCAGGGTGCTCGGTGCTCAGTGTTTTGGGTGCTGGGTGCGCAGTATTCAGGGTGCTGTGTGCTCAGTGCTCGGGGTGCTCGGTGCTCAGTACTCAGAGTGCTGTGTGCTCAGTACTCGGGGTGCTGGGTGCTCAGTGCTCAGGGTGCTGGGTGCTCAGTGCTCGGGGTACTGGGTGCTCAGTACTCAGGGTCCTGGGTGCTCAGTGCTCAGGTTGCTGGGTGCTCAGTGCTCAGGGTGATCGGTGCTCAGTACTCAGGGTGCTGGGTGCTCAGTGCTCAGGATGCTGGGTGCTCAGTCCTCAGGGTGCTCAGTGCTCAGGGTGCTGGGTGCTCAGTACTCAGGGTGCTGAGTGCTCAGTACTCAGGGTGCTGGGTGCTCAGTACTCAGGGTGCTGGGTGCTCAGTGCTCAGTGTGCTGGGTGATCAGTGCTCAGGGTGCTGGGTGCTCAGTGCTCAGGGTGCTGGGTGCTCAGTACTCAGGGTGATGGGTGCTCAGTGCTCGGGGTGCTGGGTGCTCAGTGCTCAGGTTGCTGGGTGCTCAGTACTCAGGGTGCTGGGTGCTCAGTATTCGAGGTGCTGGGTGCTCAGTACTCAGGGTGCTGGGTGCTCAGTACTCAGGGTGCTGGGTGCTCAGTACTCAGGGTGCTGGGTGCTCAGTGCTCGGGGTGCTGGGTGCTCAGTACACAGCGTGCTGGGTGCTCAGTACTCAGGGTGCTTGGTGCTCAGTGCTCAGGGTGCTGGGTGCTCAGTGCTCAGGGTGCTGGGTGCTCAGTACTCAGCGTGCTGGGTGCTCAGTACTCAGGGTGCTTGGTGCTCAGTGCTCAGTACTCAGGGTGCTCAGTGCTCGGGGAGCTCGGTGCACAGTACTCAGGGTGCTGGGTGCTCAGTACTCAGTGCTCTTGGTCCTGGGTGCTCCGTGCTCGGGGTGCTGGGGGCTCAGTGCTCTGGGTGCTTAGTGCTCAGTACTCAGGGTGCTGGGTGCTCAGTACTCAGGGTGCTGGGTGCTCATTCTCGGGGTGCTGGGTGCTCAGGGTGCTGGGTGCTCAGTACTCAGGGTGCTGGGGGCTCAGTACTCAGGGTGCTCTGTGCTCAGTCCTCAGGGTGCTCGGTTCTCAGTACTCAGGGTGCTGGGTGCTCATTCTCGGGGTGCTTGGTGCTCAGTGCTCGGGGAGCTGGGTGCTCAGTACTCAGGGTGTTGGGGGCTCAGTACTCAGGGTGCTGGGTGCTCAGTACTCAGGGTGATCTGTTCTCAGTACTCAGGGTGCTGGGTGCTTAGTGCTCGGGGTGCTGGGTGCTCAGTACTCGGGGTGCTCAGTGCTCAGTACTCAGGGTGCTGGGTGCTCAGTGCTCGGGGTGCTGGGTGCTCAGTGCTCGGGGTGCTGGGTGCTCAGTACTCGGGGTGCTGGGTGCTCAGTGCTCAGGGTGCTGGGTGCTCAGTGCTCGGGGTGCTGGGTGCTCAGTGCTGAGGGTGCTGGCCGCTCAGTGCTCAGGGTGCTGGGTGCTCAGTACTCAGCGTGCTCGGTGCTCAGTACTCAGGGTGCTCAGTGCTCAGTACTCAGCATGCTGGGTGCTCAGTGCTCAGGGTGCTCGGTGCTCAGTACTCAGGGTGCTCAGTGCTCAGTACTCAGCGTGCTTTGTGCTCAGTGCTCAGGGTGCTGGGTGCTCAGTACTCAGGGTGATGGGTGCTCAGTACTCAGGGTGCTGGGTGCTCAGTGCTCGGGGTGCTCGGTGATCAGTACTCAGGGTGCTGGGTGCTCAGTGCTCAGGGTGCTGGGTACTCAGTACTCAGGGTGCTGGGTGCTCAGTGCTCAGGGTGCTGGGTGCTCAGTGCTCAGGGTGCTGGGTGCTCAGTGCTCGGGGTGCTGGGTGCTCAGTGCTCGGGGCGCTGGGTGCTCAGTACTCAGGGTGCTGGGTGCTCAGTGCTCAGTGCTCGGGGTGCTGGGTTCTCAGTGCTCAGGGTGATGGGTGCTCAGTGCTCGGGGTGCTCGGTGCTCAGTGCTCAGGGTCCTGGGTGCTCAGTACTCAGGGTGCTGGGTGCTTAGTACTCAGGGTTTTCAGTGCTCAGTACACAGGGTGCTGGGTGCTCAGTGCTCGGGGTGCTGGGTGCTCAGTGCTCAGTACTCAGGGTGCTGGGTGCTCAGTGTTCGGGGTGCTGGGTGCGCAGTACTCAGCGTGCTGGGTGCTCAGTACTCATGGTGCTGGGTGCTCAGTGCTCAGGGTGCTGGGTGCTCAGTGCTCAGGGTGCTAGGTGCTCAGTGTTTGGGGTGCTGGGTGCTCAGTACTCAGGGTGCTCAGTGCTCGGGGAGCTCGGTGCTCAGTACTCAGGGTGCTGGGGGCTCAGTACTCAGGTTGCTCAGTACTCTGGGTGCTCGGTGCTCAGTAATAATGGTGCTGGGTGCTCAGTACTCAGGGTGCTCGGTGCTCAGTTCTCAGGGTGCTCGGTGCTCAGTTTTTGGGGTGCTGGGTGCTCAGTACTCAGGGTGATGCGTGCTCAGTGCTCAGGGTGCTGATTGCTCAGTGCTCAGGGTGCTCAGTGCTCAGTACTCAGTGCTCAGGATGCTGGGTGCTCAGTGCTCAGGGTGCTGGGTGCTCAGTGCTCGGGGTGCCCGGTGCTCAGTGATCGGGGTGCTGGGTGCTCAGTACTCAGGGTGCTGGGTGCTCAGTGCTCGGGGTGCTGGGTCCTCAGTGCTCAGGGTGCTGGGTTCTCAGTACTCAGGGTGCTGGGTCCTCAGTGCTCAGGGTGCTGGGTGCTCAGTACTCAGTGTGCTCAGTGCTCAGGGTGCTTGGTGCTCAGAACTCAGGGTGCTGGGTGCTCAGTACTCAGGGTGCTGGGTGCTCAGTACTCAGGGTGCTTGGTGCTCAGTACTCAGGGTGCTGGGTGCTCAGTGCTCAGGGTGCTCGGTGCTCAGTACTCATGGTGCTGGGTGCTCATTCTCGGGGTACTGGGTGCGCAGTACTCAGGTTGCTCAGTACTCTGGGTGCTCGGTGCTCAGTACTCATGGTGCTGGGTGCTCAGTACTCAGGGTGCTCGGTGCTCAGTTCTCAGGGTGCTCGGTGCTCAGTGTTTGGGGCGCTGGGTGCTCAGTACTCAGGGTGCTGGGTGCTCAGTGCTCGGGGTGCTCGGTGCTCAGTACTCAGGGTGCTGTGTGCTCAGTACTCGGGATGCTGGGTGCTCATTGCTCAGCGTGCTGGGTGCTCAGTGCTCAGGGTGCTGGGTGCTCAGTGCTCAGGGTGCTGGGTGCTCAGTGCTCAGGGTGCTGGGTGCTCAGTGCTCAGGGTGCTGGGTGCTCAGTGCTCAGGGTGCTGGGTGCTCAGTGCTCGGGGTGCTGGGTGCTCAGTACTCAGGTGCTGGGTGCTTAGTGCTCGGGGTGCCCGGTGCTCAGTACTCGGGGTGCTCAGTGTTCAGTACTCAGGGTGCTGGGTGCTCAGTGCTCAGGGTGCTGGGTGCTCAGTACTCAGGGTGCTGGGTGCTCGGTGCTCAGTACGCTGGGTGCTCAGTACTAAAGGTTCTGGGTGCTCAGTACTCAGGGTGCTCGGTGCTCAGTACTCAGGGTGCTGGGTGCTCAGTGCTCGGGGTGCTGGGTGCTCAGTACTCAGGTTGCTGGGTGCTAAGTGCTCGGGGTGCTTGGTGCTCAGTACGCTGGGTGCTCAGTACTCAGGGTGCTGGGTGCTCAGTACTCAGGGTGCTGTGTGCTTAGTACTCAGGGTGCTGGGTGCTCAGTGCTCGGGGTGCTGGGTGCTCAGTGCTCAGTACTCAGGGTGCTGGGTGCTCAGTGCTCAGGGTGCTGGGTGCTCATTGCTCAGGGTGCTGGTT
The DNA here is from genome assembly GCF_018167655.1 of Microtus oregoni. Classification (NCBI taxonomy): domain Eukaryota; kingdom Metazoa; phylum Chordata; class Mammalia; order Rodentia; family Cricetidae; genus Microtus; species Microtus oregoni. The sequence continues at coordinate 3,404,169 of NW_024543261.1, read as the reverse complement.
GCTCAGTGCTCAGGGTGCTGGGTACTCAGTGCTCAGGGTGCTGGGTGCTCAGTGCTCAGGGTGCTGGGTGCTCAGTGCTCAGGGTGCTGGGTGCTCAGTGCTCGGGGTGCTGTGTGCTCAGTGCTCTTGGTGCTGGGTGCTCAGTGCTCGGGGTGCTCGGTGCTCAGTACTCAGGGTGCTGGGTGCTCAGTGCTCTAGGTGCTCAGTACTCAGGGTGCTGTGTGTTCAGTGCTCAGGGTGCTGGGTGCTCAGTACTCAGGGTGCTTGGTGCTTAGTACTCAGGGTGCTGGGTGCTCAGTACTCCGGGTGCTCGGTGCTCAGTGCTCGGGGTGCTCGGTGCTCAGTACTCAGTGCTCAGGGTGCTCAGTGCTCAGTGCTCAGGCTGCTGGGTGTTCAGTACTCAGGGTGCTGGGTGCTCAGTACTCAGGGTGCTGGGTGCTCAGTGCTCGGGGTGCTGGGTGCTCAGAACTCAGGGTGCTGGGTGCTCAGTGCTCGGGGTGCTGGGTGCTCAGTGCTCAGGGTGATCGGTGCTCAGTACTCAGGGTGCTGGGTGCTCAGTGCTCAGGGTGCTGTGTGCTCAGTCCTCAGGGTGCTCAGTGCTCAGGGTTCTGGGTGCTCAGTGCTCGGAGTGCTGGGTGCTCAGTACTCAGGGTGCTGATTGCTCAGTACTCAGGGTGCTGGGTACTCAGTACTCAGGGTGCTGGGTGCTCAGTGCTCAGGGTGCTGGGTGATCAGTGCTCAGGTTGCTGGGTGCTCAGTTCTCAGGGTGCTGGGTGCTCAGTACTCAGGGTGATGGGTGCTCAGTGCTCGGGGTGCAGGGTGCTCAGTGCTCAGGTTGCTGGGTGCTCAGTACTCAGGGTGCTGGGTGCTCAGTATTCGGGGTGCTGGGTGCTCAGTACTCAGGGTGCTGGGTGCTCAGTACTCAGGGTGCTGGGTGCTCAGTACTCAGGGTGCTCAGTGCTCAGTACTCAGTGCTCAGGATGCTGGGTGCTCAGTGCTCAGGGTGCTGGGTGCTCAGTGCTCGGGGTGCCCGGTGCTCAGTGATCGGGGTGCTGGGTGCTCAGTACTCAGGGTGCTGGGTGCTCAGTGCTCGGGGTGCTGGGTCCTCAGTGCTCAGGGTGCTGGGTTCTCAGTACTCAGGGTGCTGGGTCCTCAGTGCTCAGGGTGCTGGGTGCTCAGTACTCAGTGTGCTCAGTGCTCAGGGTGCTTGGTGCTCAGAACTCAGGGTGCTGGGTGCTCAGTACTCAGGGTGCTGGGTGCTCAGTACTCAGGGTGCTTGGTGCTCAGTACTCAGGGTGCTGGGTGCTCAGTGCTCAGGGTGCTCGGTGCTCAGTACTCATGGTGCTGGGTGCTCATTCTCGGGGTACTGGGTGCGCAGTACTCAGGTTGCTCAGTACTCTGGGTGCTCGGTGCTCAGTACTCATGGTGCTGGGTGCTCAGTACTCAGGGTGCTCGGTGCTCAGTTCTCAGGGTGCTCGGTGCTCAGTGTTTGGGGCGCTGGGTGCTCAGTACTCAGGGTGCTGGGTGCTCAGTGCTCGGGGTGCTCGGTGCTCAGTACTCAGGGTGCTGTGTGCTCAGTACTCGGGATGCTGGGTGCTCATTGCTCAGCGTGCTGGGTGCTCAGTGCTCAGGGTGCTGGGTGCTCAGTGCTCAGGGTGCTGGGTGCTCAGTGCTCAGGGTGCTGGGTGCTCAGTGCTCAGGGTGCTGGGTGCTCAGTTCTCAGGGTGCTGGGTGCTCAGTGCTCGGGGTGCTGGGTGCTCAGTACTCAGGTGCTGGGTGCTTAGTGCTCGGGGTGCCCGGTGCTCAGTACTCGGGGTGCTCAGTGTTCAGTACTCAGGGTGCTGGGTGCTCAGTGCTCAGGGTGCTGGGTGCTCAGTACTCAGGGTGCTGGGTGCTCGGTGCTCAGTACGCTGGGTGCTCAGTACTAAAGGTTCTGGGTGCTCAGTACTCAGGGTGCTCGGTGCTCAGTACTCAGGGTGCTGGGTGCTCAGTGCTCGGGGTGCTGGGTGCTCAGTACTCAGGTTGCTGGGTGCTAAGTGCTCGGGGTGCTTGGTGCTCAGTACGCTGGGTGCTCAGTACTCAGGGTGCTGGGTGCTCAGTACTCAGGGTGCTGTGTGCTTAGTACTCAGGGTGCTGGGTGCTCAGTGCTCGGGGTGCTGGGTGCTCAGTTCTCAGTACTCAGGGTGCTGGGTGCTCAGTGCTCAGGGTGCTGGGTGCTCATTGCTCAGGGTGCTGGTTGCTCAGTGCTCAGGGTGCTGGGTACTCAGTGCTCAGGGTGCTGGGTGCTCAGTGCTCAGGGTGCTGGGTGCTCAGTGCTCAGGGTGCTGGGTGCTCAGTGCTCGGGGTGCTGTGTGCTCAGTGCTCGGGGTGCTGGGTGCTCAGTGCTCGGGGTGCTCGGTACTCAGTACTCAGGGTGCTGGGTGCTCAGTGCTCTAGGTGCTCAGTACTCAGGGTGCTGTGTGTTCAGTGCTCAGGGTGCTGGGTGCTCAGTACTCAGGGTGCTTGGTGCTTAGTACTCAGGGTGCTGGGTGCTCAGTACTCCGGGTGCTCGGTGCTCAGTGCTCGGGGTGCTCGGTGCTCAGTACTCAGTGCTCAGGGTGCTCAGTGCTCAGTGCTCAGGCTGCTGGGTGTTCAGTACTCAGGGTGCTGGGTGCTCAGTACTCAGGGTGCTGGGTGCTCAGTGCTCGGGGTGCTGGGTGCTCAGAACTCAGGGTGCTGGGTGCTCAGTGCTCGGGGTGCTGGGTGCTCAGTGCTCAGGGTGATCGGTGCTCAGTACTCAGGGTGCTGGGTGCTCAGTGCTCAGGGTGCTGTGTGCTCAGTCCTCAGGGTGCTCAGTGCTCAGTGTTCTGGGTGCTCAGTGCTCGGAGTGCTGGGTGCTCAGTACTCAGGGTGCTGATTGCTCAGTACTCAGGGTGCTGGGTACTCAGTACTCAGGGTGCTGGGTGCTCAGTGCTCAGGGTGCTGGGTGATCAGTGCTCAGGTTGCTGGGTGCTCAGTTCTCAGGGTGCTGGGTGCTCAGTACTCAGGGTGATGGGTGCTCAGTGCTCGGGGTGCAGGGTGCTCAGTGCTCAGGTTGCTGGGTGCTCAGTACTCAGGGTGCTGGGTGCTCAGTATTCGGGGTGCTGGGTGCTCAGTACTCAGGGTGCTGGGTGCTCAGTACTCAGGGTGCTGGGTGCTCAGTACTCAGGGTGCTGGGTGCTCAGTGCTCGGGGTGCTCGGTGCTCAGTACGTTGGGAGCTCACTACTCAGGGTGCTGGGTGCTCATTGCTCACGGTGCTGGGTGCTCAGTGCTCAGGGTGCTGGGTGCTCAGTGCTCAGGGTGCTGCGTGCTCAGTGCTCGGGGTGCTGGGTGCTCAGTGCTCAGGGTGCTGGGTGCTCAGTACTCAGGGTGCTGGGTGCTCAGAACTCGGGGTGCTGGGTGCTCAGTACTCAGGGTGCTGGGTGCTCAGTACTCAGGGTGCTGGGTGCTCAGTACTCGGGTGCTGGGTGCTCAGTGCACAGGGTGCTGGGTGCTCAGTGCTCAGGGTGCTGGGTGCTCAGTGCTCGTGGTGCTGGGTGCTCAGTGCTCGGGGTGCTCGGTGCTCAGTACTCCGGGTGCTGGGTGCTCAGTGCTCGGGGTGCTCGGTGCTCAGTACTCAGGGTGCTGGGTGCTCAGTGCTCGGGGTCCTGGGTGCTCAGTGCTCAGTACTCAGGGTGCTGGGTGCTCAGTGCTCAGGGTGCTGTGTGCTCAGTGCTCAGGGTGCTGGGTGCTCAGTGCTCAGGGTGCTGGGTACTCAGTGCTCAGGGTGCTGGGTGCTCAGTACTCAGGGTGCTGGGTGCTCAGTACTCAGGGTGTTGGGTGCTCTGTGCTCGGGGTGCTGGGTGCTCAGTGCTCGGGGTGCTCGGTGCTCAGTACTCAGGGTGCTGGGTGCTCAGTACTCAGGGTGCTGGGTGCTCAGTACTCGGGTGCTGGGTGCTCAGTGCTCAGGGTGCTGGGTGCTCAGTGCTCGGGGTGCTGGGTGCTCAGTGCTCAGTACTCAGGGTGCTGGGTGCTCAGTGCTCGGGGTCCTGGGTGCTCAGTGCTCAGTACTCAGGGTGCTGGGTGCTCAGTGCTCAGGGTGCTGTGTGCTCAGTGCTCAGGGTGCTGGGTGCTCAGTGCTCAGGGTGCTGGGTACTCAGTGCTCAGGGTGCTGGGTGCTCAGTACTCAGGGTGCTGGGTGCTCAGTACTCAGGGTGCTGGGTGCTCAGTGCTCGAGGTGCTCAGAACTCAGGGTGCTATGTGTTCAGTGCTCAGGGTGCTGGGTGCTCAGTACTCAGGGTGCTCGGTGCTTAGTACACAGGGTGCTGGGTGCTCAGTACTCCGGGTGCTGGGTGCTCAGTGCTCGGGGTGCTCGGTGCTCAGTGCTCAAGGTGCTGGGTGCTCAGTACTCAGGGTGCTCATTGCTCAGGGTGCTGGGTGCTCAGTAATCAGGGTGCTGGGTGCTCAGTGCTCAGGGTGCTCGGTGCTCAGTACGTTGGGTGCTCAGTACTTAGCGTGCTGGGTGCTCAGTACTCGGGGTGCTGGGTGCTCATTAATCAGGGTGCTGGGTGCTCAGTACTCAGGGTGCTCAGTGCTTGGGGTGCTGGGTGCTCAGTACTCAGGGTGCTCTGTGCTTGGGGTGCTGGGTGCTCAGTACTCAGGGTGCTGGGTGCTCAGTGCTCAGGGTGCTGGGTGCTCAGTACTCAGGGTGCTGGGTGCTCAGTACTCAGGGTGCTGGGTGCTCAGTGCTCGGTGTGCTGGGTACTCAGTGCTCAGGGTGCTGGGTGCTCAGTGCTCGGTGTGCTGGGTACTCAGTGCTCAGGGTGCTCGGTGCTCAGTACGTTGTGTGCTCAGTACTCAGGGTGATGGGTGCTCATTACTCAGGGTGCTGGGTGCTCACTGCTCGGGGTGCTGGGTGCTCAGTGCTCGGGGTGCTGGGTGCTCAGTGCTCGGGGTGCTGGGTGCTCAGTGCTCGGGGTGCTGGGTGCTCAGTGCTCGGGATGCACGGTGCTCTGTACTCAGGGTGCTGGGTGCTCGTTGCTCAGTACGCTGGGTGCTCAGTACTCAGGGTGCTGGGCGCTCAGTACTCAGGGTGCTCGGTGCTCAGTACTCAGGGTGCTGGGTGCTCAGTGCTCGCGGTGCTGGGTGCTCAGTGCTCGTGGTGCTCGGTGCTCAGTACTCAGGGTGCTGGGTGCTCAGTGCTCGGGGTGCTCGGTGCTCAGTACGCTGGGTGCTCAGTACTCAGGGTGCTGGGTGCTCAGTACTCAGGGTGCTCGGTGCTCAGTACTCAGGGTGCTGGGTGCTCAGTGCTCGGGGTGCTGGGTGCTCAGTACTCAGGGTGCTGGGTGCTCAGTGCTCGGTGTGCTCTGTGCTCAGTACGCTGGGTGCTCAGTACTCAGGGTGCTGGGTGCTCAGTACTCAGGGTGCTGGGTGCTCAGTACTCAGGGTGCTGGGTGCTCAGTGCTCGGGGTGCTCGGTGCTCAGTACGCTGGGTGCTCAGTACTCAGGGTGCTGGGTGCTCAGTACTCAGGGTGCTCGGTGCTCAGTACTCAGGGTGCTGGGTGCTCAGTGCTCGGGGTGCTGGGTGCTCAGTACTCAGGGAGCTGGGTGCTCAGTGCTCGGGGTTCTCGGTGCTCAGTGCTCAGTACTCAGGGTGCTGGGTGCTCAGTGCTCAGGGTGCTGGGTGCTCAGTACTCAGGGTGCTGGGTGCTTAGTACTCAGGGTGCTGGGTGCTCAGTGCTCGGGGTGCTGGGTGCTCAGTACTCAGGGTGCTGGGTGCTCTGTGCTCGGGGTGCTCGGTGCTCAGTGCTCAGTACTCAGGGTGCTGGGTGCTCAGTGCTCAGGGTGCTGGGTGCTCAGGACTCAGGGTGCTGGGTGCTTAGTACTCAGGGTGCTGGGTGCTCAGTACTCAGGGTGCTGGGTGCTCAGTACTCAGGGTGCTGGGTGCTTAGTACTCAGGGTGCTGGGTGCTCAGTGCTCAGGGTGCTGGGTGCTCAGTTCTCAGTACTCAGGGTGCTGGGTGCTCAGTGCTCAGGGTGCTGGGTGCTCAGTGCTCAGGGTGCTGGGTGCTCAGTGCTCAGGGTGCTGGGTCCTCAGTGCTCAGGGTGCTGGGTGCTCAGTGCTCAGGGTGCTGGGTGCTCTGTGCTCAGGGTGCTGGGTGCTCAGTGCTCGGGGTGCTGGGTGCTCAGTGCTCGGGGTGCTGGGTGCTCAGTGCTCGGGGTGCTCGGTGCTCAGTACTCAGGGTGCTGGGTGCTCAGTGCTCGAGGTGCTCAGTACTCAGGGTGCTGTGTGTTCAGTGCTCAGGGTGCTGGGTGCTCAGTACTCAGGGTGCTCGGTGCTTAGTACTCAGGGTGCTGGGTGCTCAGTACTCCGGGTGCTGGGTGCTCAGTGCTTGGGGTGCTCGCTGCTCAGTACTCAGTGCTCAGGGTGCTTAGTGCTCAGTGCTCAGTGTGCTGGGTGTTCAGTACTCAGGGTGCTGGGTGCTCAGTACTCAGGGTGCTGGGTGCTCAGTGCTCAGGGTGCTGGGTGCTCAGTACTCAGGGTGCTGGGTGCTCAGTGCTCAGGGTGCTGGGTGCTCAGTGCTCATTGTGCTCGGTGCTCAGTACTCGGGGTGCTGGGTGCTCATTCTCGGGGTGCTGGGTGCTCAATGCTCGGGGTGCTGGGTGCTCAGTACTCAGGGTGCTGGGTGCTCAGTTCTCAGGGTGCTGGGCGCTCAGTACTCAGGGTGCTGGGTGCTCAGTGCTCAGGGTGCTGGGTGCTCAGTACTCAGGGTGCTGGGTGCTCAGTGCTCAGGGTGCTGGGTGCTCAGTACTCAGGGTGATGGGATCTCAGTGCTCAGGGTGCTCGGTGCTCAGTACTCAGGGTGCTCAGTACTCAGGGTGCTGGGTGCTCAGTGCTCAGGGTGCTTGGTGCTCAGTACTCAGGGTGCTGGGTGCTCAGTGCTCGGGGTGCTGGGTGCTCAGTGCTCAGGGTGATCGGTGCTCAGTACTCAGTGTGCTGGGTGATCAGTGCTCAGGGTGCTGGGTGCTCAGTCCTCAGGGTGCTCAGTGCTCAGGGTGCTGTGTGCTCAGTGCTCGGGGTGCTCGGTGCTCAGTGCTCGAGGTGCTGGGTGCTCATTCTCGGGGTGTTGGGTGCTCTGTGCTCGGGGTGCTCTGTGCTCAGTGCTCGGGGTGCTGGGTGCTCAGTACTCAGGGTGCTGGGTGCTCAGTGCTCAGGGTGCTGGGTACTCAGTGCTCAGGGTGCTCGGTGCTCAGTACTCGGTGTGCTGGGTGCTCATTCTCGGGGTGCTGGGTGCTCAGTGCTCAGGGTGGTGGGTGCTCAGTACTCAGGGTGTTGGGTGCTCAATGCTCAGGGTGCGGGGTGCTCAGTATTCAGAGTGCTGGGAGCTCAGTGCTCAGGGTGATCGGTGCTCAGTACTCAGGGTGCTCAGTACTCAGGGTGCTGGGTGCTCAGTACTCAGGTTGCTTGGTGCTCAGTACTCAGGGTGCTGGGTGCTCAGTGCTCGGGGTGCTGGGTGCTCAGTGCTCAGGGTGATCGGTGCTCAGTACTCAGTGTGCTGGGTGCTCAGTGCTCAGGGTGCTGGGTGCTCACTCCTCAGGGTGCTCAGTGCTCAGGGTGCTGGGTGCTCAGTGCTCGGGGTGCTCGGTGCTCAGTGCTCGAGGTGCTGGGTGCTCATTCTCGGGGTGCTTGGTGCTCAGTGCTCGGGGTGCTGGGTGCTCAGTGCTCGGGGTGCTGGGTGCTCAGTACTCAGGGTGCTGGGTGCTCAGTGCTCAGGGTGCTGGGTACTCAGTGCTCAGGGTGCTCGGTGCTCAGTACTCGGGGTGCTGGGTGCTCATTCTCGGGGTGCTGGGTGCTCAGTGCTCGGGGTGCTGGGTGCTCAGTACTCAGGGTGCTGGGTGCTCAGTGCTCAGGGTGCTGGGTGCTCAGTACTCAGGGTGCTGGGTGCTCAGTGCTCAGGGTGCTGGCTGCTCAGTACTCAGGGTGCTGGGTGCTCAATGCTCAGGGTGCTGGGTGCTCAGTACTCAGGGTGCTCGGAGCTCAGTGCTCAGGGTGATCGGTGCTCAGTACTCAGGGTGCTCAGTACTCAGGGTGCTGGGTGCTCAGGGCTCAGGGTGCTGGGTGCTCAGTACACAGGGTGCTGGGTGCTCAGTGCTCGGGGTGCTGGGTGCTCAGTGCTCAGGGAGATCGGTGCTCAGTACTCAGGGTGCTGGGTGCTCAGTGCTCAGGGTGCTGGGTGCTCAGTCCTCAGGGTGCTCTGTGCTTAGTACTCAGGGTGCTGGGTGCTCAGTACTCCGGGTGCTGGGTGCTCAGTGCTTGGGGTGCTCAGTGCTCAGTACTCAGTGCTCAGGGTGCTCAGTGCTCAGTGCTCTGGGTGCTGGGTGTTCAGTACTCAGGGTGCTGGGTGCTCAGTACTCGGGGTGCTGGGTGCTCAGTACTCAGGGTGCTGGGTGCTCAGTAGTCAGGGTGCTGGGTGCTCAGTACTCGGGTGCTGGGTGCTCAGGGCTCAGGGTGCTGGGTGCTCAGTGCTCGGGGTGCTGGGTGCTCAGTGCTCAGTACTGAGGGTGCTGGGTGCTCAGTGCTCGGGGTGCTGGGTGCTCATTGCTCAGTACTCAGGGTGGTGGGTACTCAGTGCTCAGGGTGCTGGGTGCTCAGTACTCAGGGTGCTGGGTGCTCAGTACTCAGGGTGCTCTGTGCTTGGGGTGCTGGGTGCTCAGTACTCAGGGTGGTGGGTGCTCAGTGCTCAGGGTGCTGGGTGCTCAGTACTCAGGGTGCTCGGTGCTCAGTACTCAGGGTGCTGGGTGCTCAGTACTCGGTGTGCTGGGTACTCAGTGCTCAGGGTGCTGGGTGCTCAGTGCTCGGTGTGCTGGGTACTCAGTGCTCAGGGTGCTCGGTGCTCAGTACGTTTTGTGCTCAGTACTCAGGGTGCTGGGTGCTCATTACTCAGGGTGCTGGGTGCTCACTGCTCGGGGTGCTGGGTGCTCAGTGCTCGGGGTGCTGGGTGCTCAGTGCTCGGGGTGCTGGGTGCTCAGTGCTCGGGGTGCTGGGTGCTCAGTGCTCGGGATGCACGGTGCTCTGTACTCAGGGTGCTGGGTGCTCGTTGCTCAGTACGCTGGGTGCTCAGTACTCAGGGTGCTGGGCGCTCAGTACTCAGGGTGCTCGGTGCTCAGTACTCAGGGTGCTGGGTGCTCAGTGCTCGCGGTGCTGGGTGCTCAGTGCTCGTGGTGCTCGGTGCTCAGTACTCAGGGTGCTGGGTGCTCAGTGCTCGGTGTGCTCGGTGCTCAGTACGCTGGGTGCTCAGTACTCAGGGTGCTGGGTGCTCAGTACTCAGGTTGCTGGGTGCTTAGTACTCAGGGTGCTGGGTGCTCAGTGCTCGGGGTGCTCGGTGCTCAGTACGCTGGGTGCTCAGTACTCAGGGTGCTGGGTGCTCAGTACTCAGGGTGCTCGGTGCTCAGTACTCAGGGTGCTGGGTGCTCAGTGCTCGGGGTGCTGGGTGCTCAGTACTCAGGGTGCTGGGTGCTCAGTGCTCGGTGTGCTCTGTGCTCAGTACGCTGGGTGCTCAGTACTCAGGGTGCTGGGTGCTCAGTACTCAGGGTGCTGGGTGCTCAGTACTCAGGGTGCTGGGTGCTCAGTGCTCGGGGTGATCGGTGCTCAGTACGCTGGGTGCTCAGTACTCAGGGTGCTGGGTGCTCAGTACTCAGGGTGCTCGGTGCTCAGTACTCAGGGTGCTGGGTGCTCAGTGCTCGGGGTGCTGGGTGCTCAGTACTCAGGGAGCTGGGTGCTCAGTGCTCGGGGTTCTCGGTGCTCAGTGCTCAGTACTCAGGGTGCTGGGTGCTCAGTGCTCAGGGTGCTGGGTGCTCAGTACTCAGGGTGCTGTGTGCTTAGTACTCAGGTTGCTGGGTGCTCAGTGCTCGGGGTGCTGGGTGCTCAGTACTCAGGGTGCTGGGTGCTCTGTGCTCGGGGTGCTCGGTGCTCAGTGCTCAGTACTCAGGGTGCTGGGTGCTCAGTGCTCAGGGTGCTGGGTGCTCAGGACTCAGGGTGCTGGGTGCTTAGTACTCAGGGTGCTGGGTGCTCAGTACTCAGGGTGCTGGGTGCTCAGTACTCAGGGTGCTGGGTGCTTAGTACTCAGGGTGCTGGGTGCTCAGTGCTCAGGGTGCTGGGTGCTCAGTGCTCAGTACTCAGGGTGCTGGGTGCTCAGTGCTCAGGGTGCTGGGTGCTCAGTGCTCAGGGTGCTGGGTGCTCAGTGCTCAGGGTGCTGGGTCCTCAGTGCTCAGGGTGCTGGGTGCTCAGTGCTCAGGGTGCTGGGTGCTCAGTGCTCAGGGTGCTGGGTGCTCAGTGCTCGGGGTGCTGGGTGCTCAGTGCTCGGGGTGCTGGGTGCTCAGTGCTCGGGGTGCTCGGTGCTCAGTACTCAGGGTGCTGGGTGCTCAGTGCTCGAGGTGCTCAGTACTCAGGGTGCTGTGTGTTCAGTTCTCAGGGTGCTGGGTGCTCAGTACTCAGGGTGCTCGGTGCTTAGTACTCAGGGTGCTGGGTGCTCAGTACTCCGGGTGCTGGGTGCTCAGTGCTTGGGGTGCTCGCTGCTCAGTACTCAGTGCTCAGGGTGCTTAGTGCTCAGTGCTCAGGGTGCTGGGTGTTCAGTACTCAGGGTGCTGGGTGCTCAGTACTCAGGGTGCTGGGTGCTCAGTGCTCAGGGTGCTGGGTGCTCAGTACTCAGGGTGCTGGGTGCTCAGTGCTCAGGGTGCTGGGTACTCAGTGCTCATTGTGCTCGGTGTTCAGTACTCGGGGTGCTGGGTGCTCATTCTCGGGGTGCTGGGTGCTCAATGCTCGGGGTGCTGGGTGCTCAGTACTCAGGGTGCTGGGTGCTCAGTTCTCAGGGTGCTGGGCGCTCAGTACTCAGGGTGCTGGGTGCTCAGTGCTCAGGGTGCTGGGTGCTCAGTACTCAGGGTGCTGGGTGCTCAGTGCTCAGGGTGCTGGGTGCTCAGTACTCAGGGTGCTCGGAGCTCAGTGCTCAGGGTGATCGGTGCTCAGTACTCAGGGTGCTCAGTACTCAGGGTGCTGGGTGCTCAGGGCTCAGGGTGCTGGGTGCTCAGTACACAGGGTGCTGGGTGCTCAGTGCTCGGGGTGCTGGGTGCTCAGTGCTCAGGGAGATCGGTGCTCAGTACTCAGGGTGCTGGGTGCTCAGTGCTCAGGGTGCTGGGTGCTCAGTCCTCAGGGTGCTCTGTGCTTAGTACTCAGGGTGCTGGGTGCTCAGTACTCCGGGTGCTGGGTGCTCAGTGCTTGGGGTGCTCAGTGCTCAGTACTCAGTGCTCAGGGTGCTCAGTGCTCAGTGCTCTGGGTGCTGGGTGTTCAGTACTCAGGGTCCTGGGTGCTCAGTACTCGGGGTGCTGGGTGCTCAGTACTCAGGGTGCTGGGTGCTCAGTAGTCAGGGTGCTGGGTGCTCAGTACTCGGGTGCTGGGTGCTCAGGGCTCAGGGTGCTGGGTGCTCAGTGCTCGGGGTGCTGGGTGCTCAGTGCTCAGTACTGAGGGTGCTGGGTGCTCAGTGCTCGGGGTGCTGGGTGCTCATTGCTCAGTACTCAGGGTGGTGGGTACTCAGTGCTCAGGGTGCTGGGTGCTCAGTACTCAGGGTGCTGGGTGCTCAGTACTCAGGGTGCTCTGTGCTTGGGGTGCTGGGTGCTCAGTACTCAGGGTGGTGGGTGCTCAGTGCTCAGGGTGCTGGGTGCTCAGTACTCAGGGTGCTCGGTGCTCAGTACTCAGGGTGCTGGGTGCTCAGTACTCGGTGTGCTGGGTACTCAGTGCTCAGGGTGCTGGGTGCTCAGTGCTCGGTGTGCTGGGTACTCAGTGCTCAGGGTGCTCGGTGCTCAGTACGTTTTGTGCTCAGTACTCAGGGTGCTGGGTGCTCATTACTCAGGGTGCTGGGTGCTCACTGCTCGGGGTGCTGGGTGCTCAGTGCTCGGGGTGCTGGGTGCTCAGTGCTCGGGGTGCTGGGTGCTCAGTGCTCGGGGTGCTGGGTGCTCAGTGCTCGGGATGCACGGTGCTCTGTACTCAGGGTGCTGGGTGCTCGTTGCTCAGTACGCTGGGTGCTCAGTACTCAGGGTGCTGGGCGCTCAGTACTCAGGGTGCTCGGTGCTCAGTACTCAGGGTGCTGGGTGCTCAGTGCTCGCGGTGCTGGGTGCTCAGTGCTCGTGGTGCTCGGTGCTCAGTACTCAGGGTGCTGGGTGCTCAGTGCTCGGTGTGCTCGGTGCTCAGTACGCTGGGTGCTCAGTACTCAGGGTGCTGGGTGCTCAGTACTCAGGTTGCTGGGTGCTTAGTACTCAGGGTGCTGGGTGCTCAGTGCTCGGGGTGCTCGGTGCTCAGTACGCTGGGTGCTCAGTACTCAGGGTGCTGGGTGCTCAGTACTCAGGGTGCTCGGTGCTCAGTACTCAGGGTGCTGGGTGCTCAGTGCTCGGGGTGCTGGGTGCTCAGTACTCAGGGTGCTGGGTGCTCAGTGCTCGGTGTGCTCTGTGCTCAGTACGCTGGGTGCTCAGTACTCAGGGTGCTGGGTGCTCAGTACTCAGGGTGCTGGGTGCTCAGTACTCAGGGTGCTGGGTGCTCAGTGCTCGGGGTGATCGGTGCTCAGTACGCTGGGTGCTCAGTACTCAGGGTGCTGGGTGCTCAGTACTCAGGGTGCTCGGTGCTCAGTACTCAGGGTGCTGGGTGCTCAGTGCTCGGGGTGCTGGGTGCTCAGTACTCAGGGAGCTGGGTGCTCAGTGCTCGGGGTTCTCGGTGCTCAGTGCTCAGTACTCAGGGTGCTGGGTGCTCAGTGCTCAGGGTGCTGGGTGCTCAGTACTCAGGGTGCTGTGTGCTTAGTACTCAGGTTGCTGGGTGCTCAGTGCTCGGGGTGCTGGGTGCTCAGTACTCAGGGTGCTGGGTGCTCTGTGCTCGGGGTGCTCGGTGCTCAGTGCTCAGTACTCAGGGTGCTGGGTGCTCAGTGCTCAGGGTGCTGGGTGCTCAGGACTCAGGGTGCTGGGTGCTTAGTACTCAGGGTGCTGGGTGCTCAGTACTCAGGGTGCTGGGTGCTCAGTACTCAGGGTGCTGGGTGCTTAGTACTCAGGGTGCTGGGTGCTCAGTGCTCAGGGTGCTGGGTGCTCAGTGCTCAGTACTCAGGGTGCTGGGTGCTCAGTGCTCAGGGTGCTGGGTGCTCAGTGCTCAGGGTGCTGGGTGCTCAGTGCTCAGGGTGCTGGGTCCTCAGTGCTCAGGGTGCTGGGTGCTCAGTGCTCAGGGTGCTGGGTGCTCAGTGCTCAGGGTGCTGGGTGCTCAGTGCTCGGGGTGCTGGGTGCTCAGTGCTCGGGGTGCTGGGTGCTCAGTGCTCGGGGTGCTCGGTGCTCAGTACTCAGGGTGCTGGGTGCTCAGTGCTCGAGGTGCTCAGTACTCAGGGTGCTGTGTGTTCAGTTCTCAGGGTGCTGGGTGCTCAGTACTCAGGGTGCTCGGTGCTTAGTACTCAGGGTGCTGGGTGCTCAGTACTCCGGGTGCTGGGTGCTCAGTGCTTGGGGTGCTCGCTGCTCAGTACTCAGTGCTCAGGGTGCTTAGTGCTCAGTGCTCAGGGTGCTGGGTGTTCAGTACTCAGGGTGCTGGGTGCTCAGTACTCAGGGTGCTGGGTGCTCAGTGCTCAGGGTGCTGGGTGCTCAGTACTCAGGGTGCTGGGTGCTCAGTGCTCAGGGTGCTGGGTACTCAGTGCTCATTGTGCTCGGTGTTCAGTACTCGGGGTGCTGGGTGCTCATTCTCGGGGTGCTGGGTGCTCAATGCTCGGGGTGCTCGGTGCTCAGTACTCAGGGTGCTGGGTGCTCAGTTCTCAGGGTGCTGGGCGCTCAGTACTCAGGGTGCTGGGTGCTCAGTGCTCAGGGTGCTGGGTGCTCAGTACTCAGGGTGCTGGGTGCTCAGTGCTCAGGGTGCTGGGTGCTCAGTACTCAGGGTGATGGGATCTCAGTGCTCAGGGTGATCGGTGCTCAGTACTCAGGGTGCTCAGTACTCAGGGTGCTGGGTGCTCAGTGCTCAGGGTGCTTGGTGCTCAGTACTCAGGGTGCTGGGTGCTCAGTGCTCGGGGTGCTGGGTGCTCAGTGCTCAGGGTGATCGGTGCTCAGTACTCAGTGTGCTGGGTGATCAGTGCTCAGGGTGCTGGGTGCTCAGTCCTCAGGGTGCTCAGTGCTCAGGGTGCTGTGTGCTCAGTGCTCGGGGTGCTCGGTGCTCAGTGCTCGAGGTGCTGGGTGCTCATTCTCGGGGTGCTGGGTGCTCAGTGCTCGGGGTGCTCTGTGCTCAGTGCTCGGGGTGCTGGGTGCTCAGTACTCAGGGTGCTGGGTGCTCAGTGCTCAGGGTGCTGGGTACTCAGTGCTCAGGGTGCTCGGTGCTCAGTACTCGGTGTGCTGGGTGCTCATTCTCGGGGTGCTGGGTGCTCAGTGCTCAGGGTGGTGGGTGCTCAGTACTCAGGGTGCTGGGTGCTCAATGCTCAGGGTGCGGGGTGCTCAGTACTCAGGGTGCTGGGAGCTCAGTGCTCAGGGTGATCGGTGCTCAGTACTCAGGGTGCTCAGTACTCAGGGTGCTGGGTGCTCAGTACTCAGGTTGCTTGGTGCTCAGTACTCAGGGTGCTGGGTGCTCAGTGCTCGGTGTGCTGGGTGCTCAGTGCTCAGGGTGATCGGTGCTCAGTACTCAGTGTGCTGGGTGCTCAGTGCTCAGGGTGCTGGGTGCTCACTCCTCAGGGTGCTCAGTGCTCAGGGTGCTGGGTGCTCAGTGCTCGGGGTGCTCGGTGCTCAGTGCTCGAGGTGCTGGGTGCTCATTCTCGGGGTGCTTGGTGCTCAGTGCTCGGGGTGCTGGGTGCTCAGTGCTCGGGGTGCTGGGTGCTCAGTACTCAGGGTGCTGGGTGCTCAGTGCTCAGGGTGCTGGGTACTCAGTGCTCAGGGTGCTCGGTGCTCAGTACTCGGGGTGCTGGGTGCTCAGTACTCAGGGTGCTGGGTGCTCAGTGCTCAGGGTGCTGGGTGCTCAGTACTCAGGGTGCTGGGTGCTCAATGCTCAGGGTGCTGGGTGCTCAGTACTCAGGGTGCTCGGAGCTCAGTGCTCAGGGTGATCGGTGCTCAGTACTCAGGGTGCTGGGTGCTCAGGGCTCAGGGTGCTGGGTGCTCAGTACACAGGGTGCTGGGTGCTCAGTGCTCGGGGTGCTGGGTGCTCAGTGCTCAGGGAGATCGGTGCTCAGTACTCAGGGTGCTGGGTGCTCAGTGCTCAGGGTGCTGGGTGCTCAGTCCTCAGGGTGCTCAGTGCTCAGGGTGCTGGGTGCTCAGTGCTCAGGGATCTCGGTGCTCAGTACTCAGGGTGCTGAGTGCTCAGTACTCAGGGTGCTGGGTGCTCAGTACTCAGGGTGCTGGGTGCTCAGTGCTCAGGGTGCTGGGTGATCAGTGCTCAGGGTGCTGGGTGCTCAGTGCTCAGGGTGCTGGGTGCTCAGTACTCAGGGTGCTGGGTGCTCAGTGTTCGGGGTGCTGGGTGCTCAGTGCTCAGGGTGCTGGGTGCTCAGTGCTCAGGGTGCTGGGTGCTCAGTACTCAGGGTGCTCTGTGCTTAGTACTCAGGGTGCTGGGTGCTCAGTACTCCGGGTGCTGGGTGCTCAGTGCTTGGGGTGCTCAGTGCTCAGTACTCAGTGCTCAGGGTGCTCAGTGCTCAGTGCTCTGGGTGCTGGGTGTTCAGTACTCAGGGTGCTGGGTGCTCAGTACTCGGGGTGCTGGGTGCTCAGTACTCAGGGTGCTGGGTGCTCAGTAGTCAGGGTGCTGGGTGCTCAGTACTCGGGTGCTTTGTGCTCAGGGCTCAGGGTGCTGGGTGCTCAGTGCTCGGGGTGCTGGGTGCTCAGTGCTCAGTACTGAGGGTGCTGGGTGCTCAGTGCTCGGGGTGCTGGGTGCTCATTGCTCAGTACTCAGGGTGGTGGGTGCTCAGTGCTCAGGGTGCTGTGTGCTCAGTGCTCAGGGTGCTGGGTGCTCAGTGCTCAGGGTGCTGGGTACTCCGTGCTCAGGGTGCTGGGTGCTCAGTACTCAGGGTGCTGGGTGCTCAGTACTCAGGGTGCTGGGTGCTCTGTGCTCGGGGTGCTGGGTGCTCAGTGCTCGCGGTGCTGGGTGCTCAGTGCTCTGGGTGCTCGTTGCTCAGTGCTCGCGGTGCTGGGTGCTCAGTGCTCGGGGTGCTGGGTGCTCAGTGCTCGGGGGCTGGGTACTCAGTGCTCGGGGTGCTCGGTGCTCAGAGCTCAGGGTGCTCGGTGCTCAGTACGTTGTGTGCTCAGTACTCAGGGTGCTGGGTGCTCAGTGCTCAGGGTGCTGGGTGGTCAGTGCTCAGGTTGCTGGGTGCTCAGTGCTCAGGGTGCTGGGTGCTCAGTGCTCAGTGTGCTGGGTGTCGGGGTGCTTTGTGCTCAGTACTCAGGGTGCTGGGTGCTCAGTACTCATGGTGCTGGGTGCTCAGTGCTCGGGTTGCTGGGTGCTCAGTGCTCGGGGTGCTGGGTGCTCAGTGCTCGGGGTGCTGTGTGTTCAGTGCTCAGGGTGCTTTGTGCTCAGTACTCAGGGTTCTCATTGCTCAGGGTGCTGGGTGCTCAGTACTCAGGGTGCTGGTTGCTCAGTACTCAGGGTGCTCAGTGCTCAGTACTCAGGGTGCTCGGTGCTCAGGGTGCTGGGTGCTCAGTGCTCGGGGTGCTCGGTGCTCAGTACTCAGGGTGCTGGGTGCTCAGTGCTCAGGGTGCTGGGTGCTCAGTGCTCAGGGTGCTGGGTGCTCAGTGCTCAGGGTGCTGGGTGCTCAGTACTCAGGGTGCTTGGTGCTCGGGGTGCTGGGTGCTCAGTGCTCGGGGTGCTCGGTGCTCAGTACTCGGTGTGCTCAGTGCTCAGTACTCAGGGTGCTGGGTGCTCAGTGCTCAGGTTGCTGGGTGCTCAGTACTCAGGGTGCTGGGAGCTCGGTGCTCAGTACGCTGGGTGCTCAGTACTCAGGTTGCTGGGTGCTCAGTACTCAGGGTGCTCGGTGCTCAGTACTCAGGGTGCTGGCTGCTCAGTGCTCGGGGTGCTGGGTGCTCAGTACTCAGGGTGCTGGGTGCTCAGTGCTCGGGGTGCTCGGTGCTCAGTACGCTGGGTGCTCAGTACTCAGGGTGCTGGGTGCTCAGTGCTCGGGGTGCTTGGTGCTCAGTACTCAGGGTGCAGGGTGCTCAGTGCTCAGGGTGCTCAGTGCTCAGTACTCAGGGTGCTCGGTGCTCAGTGCTCAGGGTGCTCAGTGCTCAGTACTCAGGGTGCTCAGTGCTCTGGGTGCTGGGTGCTCAGTGCTCAGGGTGCTGGGTGCTCAGTGCTCAGGGTGCTGGGTGCTCAGTACTCAGGGTGCTCAGTGCTCAGGGTGCTGGGTGCTCAGTGCTCGGGGTGCTGGGTACTCAGTGCTCAGTACACAGGGAGCTGGGTGATCAGTGCTCGGGGTGCTGGGTCCTCAGTGCTCAGTACTCAGGGTGCTGGGTGCTCAGTGCTCGGGGTGCTGGATGCTCAGTACTCAGGGTGCTGGGTGCTCAGTGCTCAGCGTGCTGGGTTCTCAGTACTCAGCGTGCTGGGTGCTCAGTGCTCAGGGTGCTGGGTGCTCAGTACTCAGTGTGCTGGGTGCTTAGTACTCAGGGTGCTCGGTCCTCACCCTGAGTACTGAGCACCCAGCACCCTGAGTACTGAGCACTGAGCACCCTGAGCACTGAGCACCCAGCACCCTGATCACTGAGCACCCAGCATCCTGAGCACTGAGTACTGAGCACCCAGCACCCTGAGCACTGAGCACCCAGTACCCTGAGCACTGAGCACCCAGCACCCTGAGTACTGAGCACCCAGCACCCCAAACAATGAGCACCGAGCACCCTGAGATCTGAGCACCGAGCACCCTGAGCACTGAGCACCCAGCACAATGAGTACTGAGCATCAAGCACCCTGAGCACTGAGCACCCAGCACCCTGAGCACTGAGCACACAGCACCCTGAGCCCTGAGCACCCAGCACCCTGAGCACTGAGCACCCAGCACCCTGAGTACTGAGCACCCAACGTACTGAGCACCGAGCACCCCGAGCACTGAGCACCCAGCACCCTGAGTACTGAGCACCCAGCACACCGAGCACTGAGCACCCAGCACCCTGAGTACTGAGCACCGAGCACCCTGAGTACTGATCACACAGCACCCCGAGCACTGAGCACCCAGCACCCAGAGTACTGAGCACCCAGCACTGAGCACCCAGCACCCTGAGTACTGAGCACCCAGCACCCTGAGAACTGAGCACCGAGCACCCCGAGCACTGAGCACCGGGCACCCCGAGCACTGAGCACCCAGCACCCTGAGTACTGAGCACCCAGCACCCTGAGTACTGAGCACTGAGCACCCTGAGCACTGAGCACCCAGCACCCTGAGCAATGAGCACCCAGCATCCTGAGCACTGAGTACTGAGCACCCAGCACCCTGAGCACTGAGCACCCAGCACCCTGAGCACTGAGCACCCAGCACCCTGAGTACTGAGCACCCAGCACCCCAAACACTGAGCACCGAGCACCCTGAGAACTGAGCACTGAGCACCCTGAGTACAGAGCACCCAGCACCATGAATACTGAGCACCGAGTACCCAGAGTACTGAGCAACCTGAGTACTGAGCACCCAGCACCCCGAGAATGAGCACACAGCACCATGAGTACTGAGCACCGAGCACCCTGAGCACTGAGCAGACAGCACCCTGAGTACTGAGCACCAAGCACCCTGAGTACTAAGCACCCAGTACCCTGAGTTCTGAGCACCCAGCACCCTGAGCACTGAGCACACTGAGTACTGAGCAACCAGCACCCTGAGCACTGAGCACCCAGCACACCGAGCACTGAGGACCCAGCAGCACGAGCACTGAGCAGGCAGCACCCTGATTACTGAGCACCCAGCACCCTGAGCACTGAGGACCCAGCACCCCGAGCACTGAGCACCCAGCACGCTGAGTACTGAGCACTGAGCACCCAGCACCCTGAGTACTGAGCACCCAGCACCCCGAGCACTGAGCACCGAGCACCCTGATTACTGAGCACCCAGCACCCTGAGCACTGAGCACGGAGCACCCCGAAGACTGAGCACCCAGCACCGCTAGCACTGAGCAACCAGCACCTTGAGTACTGAGCACCGAGCACCCCGAGCACTGAGCACCCAGCACCCTAAGTACTGAGCACCCAGCACCCTGAGCACTGAGCACCCAGCACCCCGAGCACTGAGCACCCAGCACCCTGAGTACTGAGCACCCAGCACCCCGAGCACTGAGCACCCAGCACCCTGAGCACTGAGCACCCAGCACCCTGAGTACTGAGCACCGAGCACCCTGAGCACTGAGCACCCAGCACCCTGAGTACTGAGCACCCAGCACCCTGAGTACTGAGCACTGAGCAAACTGAGCACTGAGCACCCAGCACCCCGATCACTGAGCACCCAGCACCCTGAGTACTGAGCACTCAGCACCCTGAGTACTGAGCACCGAGCACCCCGAGCACTGAGCACCCAGCACCCTGAGCACGGAGCACCCCGAGGACTGAGCACCCAGCACCCTGAGCACTGAGCACACAGCACCTTGAGTACTGAGCACCGAGCACCTCGAGCACTGAGCACCCAGCACCCTGAGTACTGAGCACTCAGCACCATGAGCACTGAGCACCCAGCACCCTGAGCACTGAGCACCCAGCACCCCGAGCACTGAGCACCCTTCACCCTGAGTACTGAGCATCCAACACCCAGAGTACTGAGCACCCAGCACCCTGAGCACTGAGCACCCAGCACCCTGAGCACTGAGCACCCAGCACCCCGAGCACTGAGCATGCAGCACACTGAGTACTGAGAACCCAGCACCCCGAGCACTGAGCACCCAGCACCCTGAGTACTGAGCACCCTGAGTACTGAGCACCGATCACCCTGAGCACTGAGCACCCAGCACTGAGCACCCAGCACGCTGAGTACTGAGCACCCAGCACTGAGCACCCAGCACCCTGAGTACTGAGCACCCAGCACCCTGAGTACTGAGCACTGAGCACACTGAGCACTGAGCAACCAGCACCCTGAGCACTGAGCACCCCGCATCCTGAGCACTGAGTACTGAGCACCCAGCACCCTGAGCACTGAGCACCCAGCACCCTGAGTACTGAGCACCCAGCACCCCAAACAATGAGCACCGAGCACCCTGAGATCTGAGCACCGAGCACCCTGAGCACTGAGCACACAGCACAATGAGTACTGAGCATCAAGCACCCTGAGCACTGAGCACCCAGAACCCTGAGCATTGAGCACACAGCACCCTGAGCCCTGAGCACCCAGCACCCTGAGCACTGAGCACCCAGCACCCTGAGTACTGAGCACCCAACGTACTGAGCACCGAGCACCGCGAGCACTGAGCACCCAGCACACTGAGTACTGAGCACCCAGCACACCGAGCACTGAGCACCCAGCACCCTGAGTACTGAGCACCGAGCACCCTGAGTACTGATCACCCAGCACCCTGAGTACTGAGCACCCAGCACCCTGAGTACTGAGCACTGAGCACCATGAGCACTGAGCACCCAGCACCCTGAGCACTGAGCACCCAGCATCCTGAGCAATGAGTACTGAGCACCCAGCACCCTGAGCACTGAGCACCCAGCACCCTGAGCACTGAGCACCCAGCACCCTGAGTACTGAGCACCTAACACCCCAAACACTGAGCACCGAGCACCCTGAGAACTGAGCACCGAGCACCCTGAGTACAGAGCACCCAGCACCATGAGTACTGAGCACCGAGTACCCAGAGTACTGAGCAACCTGAGTACTGAGCACCAAGCACCCCGAGATTGAGCACCCAGCACCATGAGTACTGAGCACCGAGCACCCTGAGCACTGAGCACCCAGCACCCTGAGTACTGAGCACCAAGCACCCTGAGTACTGAGCAACCAGCACCCTGAGTTCTGAGCACCCAGCACCCTGAGCACGGAGCACACTGAGTACTGAGCAAACAGCACCCTGAGCACTGAGCACCCAGCAACCCGAGCACTGAGCACACAGCACCCCGAGCACTGAGCACTGAGCACCCTGTGCACTGAGCACCGAGCACCCTGAGTACTGAGCACTGAGCACCCTGAGCACTGAGCACCCAGCACCCTGAGTACTGAGCACCCAACACCCCGAGCACTGAGCACCCAGCACCCTGAGTACTGAGCACCCTGAGTACTGAGCACTGAGCACCGAGCACCCTGAGTACTGAGCACCTTGAGGACTGAGCACCCAGCACCCTGTGCACTGAGCACCCAGCACCCTGAGTACTGAGCACCAATCACCCTGAGCACTGAGCACCCAGCACCCCGAGCACGGAGCACCCAGGACCCCAAGCACTGAGTACTGAGCACCCAGCACCCTGAGTACTGAGCACCGAGCTCCCCGAGCACTGAGCACCCTGAGTACTGAGCACCCAGCACCCCGATCACTGAGCACCCAGCACCCTGAGCACTGAGTACCCAGCACCCTGAGCACTGAGCGCCCAGTTCCCTGAGTACTGAGCACCCAGCACGCTGAGTACTGAGCACCCAGCACCCCGAGCACTGAGCACCCAGCACCCTGAGTACTGAGCACTGAGCACCCAGCACCCCGAGCACTGAGCACCCAGGACCCTGTTTACTGAGCACCCAGCACACCGAGCACTGAGCACCCAGCACCCTGAGCACTGAGCACCCAGCACCCCGAGTACTGAGCACCCAGCACCCTGAGTACTGAGCACCGAGCACCCCGAGCAATGAGCACCCAGCACCCTGAGTACTGAGCACTGAGCACCCAGCACCCCGAGAACTGAGCACCCAGCACCCTGAGTACTGAGCACCCCGCACCCTGAGCACTGAGCACCCAGCACCCTGAGCACTGAGCACCCAGCACCCTGAGTACTGAGCGCCCAGCACCCTGAGCACTGAGCACCTGGCACCCTGAGTACTGAGCACTCAGCACCCTGAGTACTGAGCACCGAGCACCCCGAGCACTGAGCACCCAGCACCCTGAGCACGGAGCACGCCGAGGACTGAGCACCCAGCACCCTGAGCACTGAGCACCCAGCACCTTGACTACTGAGCACCGAGCACCTCGAGCACTGAGCACCCAGCACCCTGAGTACTGAGCACCCAGCACCATGAGCACTTAGCACCCAGCACCCTGAGCACTGAGCACCCAGCACCCAGAGTACTGAGCACCCAGCACAGAGCACCCAGCACCCTGAGTACTGAGCACCCAGCACCCTGAGAACTGAGCACTGAGCACCCTGAGCACTGAGCACCCAGCACCCTGAGTACTGAGCACCCAGCACCCTGAGTACTGAGCACTGAGCACCCTGAGCACTGAGCACCCAGCACCCTGAGCAATGAGCACCCAGCATCCTGAGCACTGAGTACTGAGCACCCAGCACCCTGAGCACTGAGCACCCAGCACCCTGAGCACTGAGCACCCAGCACCCTGAGTACTGAGCACCCAGCACCCCAAACACTGAGCACCGAGCACCCTGAGAACTGAGCACCGAGCACCCTGAGTACCGAGCACCCAGCACCATGAGTACTGAGCACCGAGTACCCAGAGTACTGAGCAACCTGAGTACTGAGCACCCAGCACCCCGAGAATGAGCACCCAGCACCATGAGTACTGAGCACCGAGCACCCTGAGCACTGAGCAGACAGCACCCTGAGTACTGAGCACCAAGCACCCTGAGTACTAAGCACCCAGCACCCTGAGTTCTGAGCACCCAGCACCCTGAGCACTGAGCACACTGAGTACTGAGCAACCAGCACCCTGAGCACTGAGCACCCAGCACACCGAGCACTGAGCACACAGCACCCCGAGCACTGAGCACTGAGCACCCTGTGCACTGAGCACCGAGCACCCTGAGTACTGAGCACTGATCACCCTGAGCACTGAGCACCCAGCACCCTGAGTACTGAGCACCCAGCACCCTGAGCACTGAGGACCCAGCAGCACGAGCACTGAGCACCCAGCACCCTGATTACTGAGCACCCAGCACCCTGAGCACTGAGGACCCAGCACCCCGAGCACTGAGCACCCAGCACGCTGAGTACTGAGCACTGAGCACCCAGCACCCTGAGTACTGAGCACCCAGCACCCTGATTACTGAGCACCCAGCACCCTGAGCACTGAGCACGGAGCACCCCGAGGACTGAGCACCCAGCACCGTTAGCACTGAGCAACCAGCACCTTGAGTACTGAGCACCGAGCACCCCAAGCACTGAGCACCCAGCACCCTAAGTACTGAGCACCCAGCACCCTGAGCACTGAGCACCCAGCACCCCGAGCACTGAGCACCCAGCACCCTGAGTACTGAGCACCCAGCACCCCGAGCACTGAGCACCCAGCACCCTGAGCACTGAGCACCCAGCACACTGAGTACTGAGCACCCAGCACCCTGAGTACTGAGCACCCAGCACCCTGAGTACTGAGCACTGAGCAAACTGAGCACTGAGCACCCAGCACCCCGAGCACTGAGCACCCAGCACCCTGAGTACTGAGCACCCGGAACCCTGAGTACTGAGCACTCAGCACCCTGAGTACTGAGCACCGAGCACCCCGAGCACTGAGCACCCAGCACCCTGAGCACGGAGCACCCCGAGGACTGAGCACCCAGCACCCTGAGCACTGAGCACCCAGCACCTTGGGTACTGAGCACCGAGCACCTCGAGCACTGAGCACCCAGCACCCTGAGTACTGAGCACCCAGCACCCTGAGCACTGAGCACCCAGCACACTGAGCACTGAGCACCCAGCACCCCGAGCACTGAGCACCCTTCACCCTGAGTACTGAGCATCCAACACCCAGAGTACTGAGCACCCAGCACCCTGAGCACTGAGCACCCAGCACCCTGAGCACTGAGCACCCAGCACCCCGAGCACTGAGCATGAAGCACACTGAGTACTGAGAACCCAGCACCCCGAGCCCTGAGCACCCAGCACCCTGAGTACTGAGCACCCTGAGTACTGAGCACCGATCACCCTGAGCACTGAGCACCCAGCACTGAGCACCCAGCACGCTGAGTACTGAGCACCCAGCACTGAGCACCCAGCACCCTGAGTACTGAGCACCCAGCACCCTGAGAACTGAGCACCGAGCACCCCGAGCACTGAGCACCGGGCACCCCGAGCACTGAGCACCCAGCACCCTGAGTACTGAGCACCCAGCACCCTGAGTACTGAGCACTGAGCACCCTGAGCACTGAGCACCCAGCACCCTGAGCACTGAGCACCCAGCATCCTGAGCACTGAGTACTGAGCACCCAGCACCCTGAGCACTGAGCACCCAGCACCCTGAGTACTGAGCACCCAGCACCCCAAACAATGAGCACCGAGCACCCTGAGATCTGAGCACCGAGCACCCTGAGCACTGAGCACACAGCACAATGAGTACTGAGCATCAAGCACCCTGAGCACTGATCACCCAGCACCCCGTGTACTGAGCACCCAGCACCCTGAGTACTGAGCACCCTGAGGACTGAGCACCGATCACCCTGAGCACTGAGCACCCAGCACCCTGAACATTGAGCACCCAGCACCCTGAGTAATGAGCACCCTGAGGACTGAGCACCAATCACCCTGAGTACTGAGCACCCAGCACCCTGAGTACTGAGCACCCTGAAGACTGAGCACCGATCACCCTGAGCACTGAGCACCCAGCACCCTGAGTACTGAGCACCCTGAGGACTGAGCACCGATCACCCTGAGCACTGAGCACCCAGCACCCTGAGTACTGAGCACCCAGCAACCTGAGTACTGAGCACCGAGCACCCCGAGTACTGAGCACACAGCACCCTGAGCACTGAGCACCCAGCACCCCGAGCACTGAGCATGCTGCACACTGAGTACTGAGCACCCAGCACCCCGAGCCCTGAGCACCCAGCACCCTGAGTACTGAGCACCCTGTGTACTGAGCACCGATCACCCTGAGCACTGAGCACCCAGCACCCTGAGTGCTGAGCACATAGCACCCTGAGCACTGAGCACCCAGCACCCTGAGTACTGAGCACCCAGTACCCTGAGCACTGAGCACCCAGTACCCTGAGTACTGAGCACCGAGCACCCTGAGCACTGAGCACCCAGCTCCCTGAGAACTGAGCACCCAGCACCCTGAGTACTGAGCACCCAGCACCCTGAGCACTGAGCACCCAGCACCCTGAGCACTGAGCACCCAGCACCCTGAGTTCTGAGCACCCAGCACCCTGAGCACTGAGCACGGAGCACCCCGAGGACTGAGCACCCAGCACCGTGAGCACTGAGCAGCCAGCACCTTGAGTACTGAGCACCCAGCACCCTGAGCACTGAGCACCCAGCACCCTGAGTACTGAGCACCCAGCACCCCGAGCACTGAGCAACCAGCACCCCGAGCACTGAGCTCCCAGCACCCCGAGAATGAGCACCCAGCACCCTGAGTACTGAGAACCGAGCACCCTGAGTACTGAGCACCCAGCACGCTGAGCACTGAGCACCCAGCACCCCGAGTACTGAGCAAACAGCACCCAGAGCACTGAGCACCGAGCACCCCGAGAATGAGCACCCAGCACCCTGAGTACTGAGCACCCAGCACCCTGAGTACTGAGCACCCAGCACCCCGAGCACTGAGCACCCTGAGTATTGAGCACCCAGCACCCTGAGTACTGAGCACTAAGCACCCAGAGCGCTGAGCACCCAGCCCCCCAAGCACGGAGCACCCAGGACCGCGAGCACTGAGTACTGAGCACCCAGCACCCTGAGTACTGAGCACCGAGCTCCCCGAGAACTGAGCACCCTGAGTACTGAGCACCCAGCACGCCGATCACAGAGCACCCAGCACCCTCAGTACTGAGCACCCAGCACCCCGAGTACTGAGCACCCAGCAACCTGAGTACTGAGCACCCTGAGGACTGAGCACCGATCACCCTGAGCACTGAGCACCCAGCACCGCGAACACTGAGCACCCAGCACCCTGAGTACTGAGCACCCTGAGGACTGAGCACCAATCACCCTGAGCACTGAGCACCCAGCACCCTGAGTACTGAGCACCCAGCACCCTGAGTACTGAGCACCGAGCACCCCGAGTACTGAGCACACAGCACCCTGAGCACTGAGCACCCAGCACCCCGAGCACTGAGCATGCTGCACACTGAGTACTGAGCACCCAGCACCCCGAGCCCTGAGCACCCAGCACCCTGAGTACTGAGCACCCTGAGTACTGAGCACCGATCACCCTGAGCACTGAGCACCCAGCACCCTGAGTACTGAGCACCCAGCACTCTGAGCACTGAGCACCCAGCACCCTGAGTACTGAGCACCCAGTACCCTGAGCACTGAGCACCCAGTACCCTGAGTACTGAGCACCGAGCACCCTGAGCACTGAGCACCCAGCACCCTGAGAACTGAGCACCCAGCACCCTGAGTACTGAGCACCCAGCACCCTGAGCACTGAGCACCCAGCACCCTGAGCACTGAGCACCCAGCACCCTGAGCACTGAGCACCCAGCACCCTGAGTACTGAGCACCCAACGTACTGAGCACCAAGCACCCCGAGCACTGAGCACCCAGCACCCTGAGTACTGAGCACCCAGCACCCCGAGTACTGAACACCCAGGACCCCGAGCACTGAGCACCCAGCACCCCGAGCACTGAGCACTGAGCACCCTGAGTACTGAGCACTGAGCAGCCTTAGTACTGAGCACCGAGCACCCTGAGTACTGAGCACCCAGCACCCTGAGCACTGAGCACGGAGCACCCCGAGGACTGAGCACCCAGCACCGTGAGCACTGAGCAGCCAGCACCTTGAGTACTGAGCACTGAGCACCCCGAGCACTGAGCACCCAGCACTCTAAGTACTGAGCACCCAGCACCCTGAGCACTGAGTACCCAGCACCCCGAGCACTGAGCACCCTGTACCCCGAACACTGAGCACCCAGTACCCTGAGCACTGAGCACCCAGCACCCCAAGCACTGAGCACCCAGCACCCTGAGTACTGAGTACTGAGCACCCAGCACCCTGAGCACTGAGCACCCAGCACCCTGAGTACTGAGCACCGAGCACCCCGAGCACGGAGCACCCAGCACCCTGAGTACTGAGCACCCAGCACCAAGAGTACTGAGCACCGAGCATCCTGAGCACTGAGCACCGAGCACCCCGAGCACAGAGCACCCAAAACCCTTAGTACTGAGCACCCTGCAACAAGTGTACTGAGCACCGAGCACCCTGAGTACTGAGCACCGAGGACCCTGAGCACTGAGCACCCAGCACGCTGAGTACTGAGAACCCAGCACCCTGAGTACTGAGAACTGAGCACTGAGCACCCTGAGCACTGAGCACCCAGCACCCTGAGTAATGAGCACCCAGCACCAAGAGT
This sequence comes from Microtus oregoni, assembly GCF_018167655.1. NCBI lineage: Eukaryota > Metazoa > Chordata > Mammalia > Rodentia > Cricetidae > Microtus > Microtus oregoni. Next base: position 3,376,796 of record NW_024543261.1, on the reverse strand, counting down.
ACTGAGCACCGAGCACCCCAAGCACTTTGCACCCAGCACCCTGAGTAATGAGCACCCAGCACCCCGAGTACTGAGCACCCAGCACCGTGAGTACTGAGGACCCAGCACCCTGAGTACTGAGCACCCAGCCCCCTGAGCACTGAGCACAAAGCACCCTGGGTACTGAGCACCCAGCACCCCGAGCACTGAGCACCCCGCACCCTGAGCACTGAGCACCCAGCACCCCGAGTACTGAGCACCCAGCACCCTGAGTGCTGAGCACCGAGCACCCCGAGCACTGAGCACCCAACACCCTGAGTACTGAGCACCCAGCACCCTGAGGACTGAGCACCCAGCACCCCGAGCACTGAGCACCCAGCACCCCGAGCACTGAGCACCCAGCACCCCGAGAATGAGCACCCAGCAGCCTGAGTACTGAGAACCGAGCACCCTGAGTACTGAGCACCCAGCACGCTGAGCACTGAGCACCCAGCACCCCGAGTACTGAGCAAACAGCACCCCGAGCACTGAGCACCCAGCACCCCGAGAATGAGCACCCAGCACCCTGAGTACTGAGCACCCAGCACCCTGAGTACTGAGCACCCAGCACCCCGAGCACTGAGCACCCTGAGTACTGAGCACCCAACACCCTGAGTACTGAGCACCCAGCACCCCGAGCACTGAGCACCCAGCACCCCGAGCACTGAGCACTGAGCACCCTGAGTACTGAGCACTGAGCACCCTTAGTACTGAGCACCGAGCACCCTGAGTACTGAGCACCCAGCACCCTGAGCACTGAGCACGGAGCACCCCGAGGACTGAGCACCCAGCACCGTGAGCACTGAGCAGCCAGCACCTTGAGTACTGAGCACCGAGCACCCTGAGCACTGAGCTCCCAGCACCCTAAGTACTGAGCACCCAGCACCCTGAGCACTGAGCACCCAGCACCCCAAGCACTGAGCACCCAGCACCCTGAGTACTGAGTACTGAGCACCCTAAGTACTGAGCACCCAGCACCCTGAGCACTGAGCACCCAGCACCCTGAGTACTGAGCACCGAGCATCCGGAGTACTGAGCACCCTGCACCCCGAGCACTGAGCACCCAGCACCCTGAGCACTGAGCACCCAGCACCCCAAGCACTGAGCACCCAGCACCCTGAGTACTGAGTACTGAGCACCCTGCGTACTGAGCACCCAGCACCCTGAGCACTGAGCACCCAGCAACAAGAGTACTGAGCACCGAGCATACTGAACACTGAGCACCCAGGACCCTGAGCACTGAGCACAAAGCACGCTGAGTACTGAGCACTGAGCACCATGAGTACTGAGCACCGAGGATCCTGAGCACTGAGGACCCAGCACGCTGAGTACTGAGCACCCAGCACCCTGAGTACTGAGCACTGAGCAATGAGCACCCAGCACCCTGAGTACTGAGCACCCAGCACCCTGAGTACTGAGCACTGAGCACTGAGCACCCTGTGCACTGAGCACCCAGCACCCCGAGCACTGAGCACTGAGCACCCTGAGTACTGAGCACCCAGCACCCTGAGTACTGAGCACCCAGCACCCCGAGCACTGAGCACCCATCACCCTGAGCACTGAGCACCCAGCACCCTGAGTACTGAGCATCAAGCACCCTGAGCACTGAGCACCCAGCACCCTGAGCACTGAGCACCCAGCACCCTGAGCACTGAGCACCCAGCACCCTGAGTACTGAGCACCCAACGTACTGAGCATCGAGCACCCCGAGCACTGAGCACCCAGGACCCTGAGTACTGAGCACCCAGCACCCCGAGCACTGAGCACCCAGCACCCTGAGTACTGAGCACCGAGCACCCTGAGTACTGAGCACCCAGCACCCCGAGCACTGAGCACCCAGCACCCCGAGCACTGAGCACCCAGCACTGAGCACCCAGCACCCTGAGTACTGAGCACCCAGCACCCTGAGTACTGAGCACAGAGCACCCCGAGCATTGAGCACCCAGCACCCTGAGTACTGAGCACCCAGCACCCCGAGCACTGAGCACCCAGCACCCCGAGCACTGAGCACCCAGCACTGAGCACCCAGCACCCCAAGCACTGAGCACCCAGCACTGAGCACAAAGCACCCTGAGTACTGAGCACCGAACACCCCGAGCACTGAGCACCCAGCACCCCGAGTACTGAGCACCCAGCACCCTGAGTACTGAGCACTGAGCACTGAGCACCCTGAGCACTGAGCACCCAGCATCCTGAGCACTGAGTACTGAGCACCCAGCACCCTAAGCACTGAGCACCCAGCACCCTGAGCACTGAGCACCCAGCACCCTGAGTACTGAGCACCCAGCACCCCGAGCACTGAGCACCCAGCACCCCGAGCACTGAGCACTGAGCACCCTTAGTACTGAGCACTGAGCACCCTTAGTACTGAGCACCGAGCACCCTGAGTACTGAGCACCCAGCACCCTGAGCACTGAGCTCCGAGCACCCCGAGGACTGAGCACCCAGCACTGTGAGCACTGAGCACCCAGCAACTTGAGTACTGAGCACAGAGAACCCCGAGCACTGAGCACCCAGCACCCTAAGTACTGAGCACCCAGCACCCTGAGCACTGAGCACCCAGCACCCCGAGCACTGAGCACCCAGCACCCTGAGTACTGAGCACCCAGCACCCTGAGTACTGAGCACCCAGCATTCCGAGCACTGAGCACCCAGCACCCTGAGCACTGAGCACCAATCACCCTGAGTACTGAGCACCCAGCACCCCGAGCACTGAGCACCCAGCACCCTGAGTAATGAGCACACAGCACCCTGAGTACTGAGCACTGAGCACCCTGAGCACTGAGCACCCAGCACCCTGAGCACTGAGCACCCTGAGGACTGAGCACCCAGCACCCTGAGTACTGAGCACCCAGCATCCTGAGTACTGAGCACCGATCACCCTGAGCACTGATCACCCAGCAACCCGAGCACTGAGCACCCAGCACCCTGAGTACTGAGCACCCTGAGTACTGAGCACCCAGCACCCCGAGCACTGAGCACCCAGCACCCTGAGTACTGAGCACCCTGAGTACTGAGCACCCAGCACCCTGAGCACTGAGCACCCAGCACCCTGAGTACTGATTACCCAGCACCCTGAGTACTTAGCACCCAGCACCCTGAGTACTGAGCACCCAGCACCCTGAGCACTGAGCACCCAGCACCCTGAGTACTGAGCACCCAGCACCCTGAGTACTTAGCACCCAGCACGCTGAGCACTGAGCACCCAGCACCCTGAGTACTGAGCACCGAGCACCCCGAGCACTGAGCACCCAGCACCCTGAGCACTGAGCACCCTGAGGACTGAGCACCCAGCACCCTGTGTACTGAGCACCCAGCATCCTGAGTACTGAGCACCGATCAACCTGAGCACTGAGCACCCAGCAACCCGAGCACTGAGCACCCAGCACCCTGAGTAATGAGCACCCTGAGTACTGAGCAACCAGCACCCCGAGCACTGAGCACCCAGCACCCTGAGTACTGAGCACCCTGAGTACTGAGCACCCAGCACCCTGAGTACTGAGCACCCTGAGTACTGAGCACCCAGCACCCTGAGCACTGAGCACGGAGCACCCCGAGGACTGAGCACCCAGCACCGTGAGCACTGAGCAGCCAGCACCTTGAGTACTGAGCACCGAGCACCCTGAGCACTGAGCACCCAGCACCCTAAGTACTGAGCACCCAGCACCCTGAGCACTGAGCACCCAGCACCCCAAGCACTGAGCACCCAGCACCCTGAGTACTGAGTACTGAGCACCCTAAGTACTGAGCACCCAGCACCCTGAGCACTGAGCACCCAGCACCCTGAGTACTGAGCACCGAGCATCCGGAGTACTGAGCACCCTGCACCCCGAGCACTGAGCACCCAGCACCCTGAGCACTGAGCACCCAGCACCCCAAGCACTGAGCACCCAGCACCCTGAGTACTGAGTACTGAGCACCCTGAGTACTGAGCACCCAGCACCCTGAGCACTGAGCACCCAGCACCAAGAGTACTGAGCACCGAGCATACTGAACACTGAGCACCCAGGACCCTGAGCACTGAGCACAAAGCACGCTGAGTACTGAGCACTGAGCACCATGAGTACTGAGCACCGAGGATCCTGAGCACTGAGGACCCAGCACGCTGAGTACTGAGCACCCAGCACCCTGAGTACTGAGCACTGAGCAATGAGCATCCAGCACCCTGTGTACTGAGCACCCAGCAGCCTGAGTACTGAGCACTGAGCACTGAGCACACTGTGCACTGAGCACCCAGCACCCCGAGCACTGAGCACTGAGCACCCTGAGTACTGAGCACCCAGCACCCTGAGTACTGAGCACCCAGCACCCCGAGCACTGAGCACCCATCACCCTGAGCACTGAGCACCCAGCACCCTGAGTACTGAGCATCAAGCACCCTGAGCACTGAGCACCCAGCACCCTGAGCACTGAGTACCCAGCACCCTGAGCACTGAGCACCCAGCACCCTGAGTACTGAGCACCCAACGTACTGAGCATCGAGCACCCCGAGCACTGAGGACCCAGGACCCTGAGTACTGAGCACCCAGCACCCCGAGAACTGAGCACCCAGCACCCTGAGTACTGAGCACCGAGCACCCTGAGTACTGAGCACCCAGCACCCCGAGCACTGAGCACCCAGCACTGAGCACCCAGCACCCTGAGTACTGAGCACCCAGCACCCTGAGTACTGAGCACCGAGCACCCCGAGCATTGAGCACCCAGCACCCTGAGTACTGAGCACCCAGCACCCCGAGCACTGAGCACCCAGCACCCCGAGCACTGAGCACCCAGCACTGAGCACCCAGCACCCCAAGCACTGAGCACCCAGCACTGAGCACAAAGCACCCTGAGTACTGAGCACCGAACACCCCGAGCACTGAGCACCCAGCTCCCCGAGTACTGAGCACCCAGCACCCTGAGTACTGAGCACTGAGCACTGAGCACCCTGAGCACTGAGCACCCAGCATCCTGAGCACTGAGTACTGAGCACACAGCACCCTAAGCACTGAGCACCCAGCACCCTGAGCACTGAGCACCCAGCACCCTGAGTACTGAGCACCCAGCACCCCGAGCACTGAGCACCCAGCACCCCGAGCACTGAGCACTGAGCACCCTGAGTACTGAGCACTGAGCACCCTTAGTACTGAGCACCGATCACCCTGAGTACTGAGCACCCAGCACCCTGAGCACTGAGCTCCGAGCACCCCGAGGACTGAGCACCCAGCACCGTGAGCACTGAGCACCCAGCAACTTGAGTACTGAGCACCGAGAACCCCGAGCACTGAGCACCCAGCACCCTAAGTACTGAGCACCCAGCACCCTGAGCACTGAGCACCCAGCACCCCGAGCACTGAGCACCCAGCACCCTGAGTACTGAGCACCCAGCACCCTGAGTACTGAGCACCCAGCATTCCGAGCACTGAGCACCCAGCACCCTGAGCACTGAGCACCCATCACCCTGAGTACTGAGCACCCAGCACCCCGAGCACTGAGCACCCAGCACCCTGAGTAATGAGCACACAGCACCCTGAGTACTGAGCACTGAGCACCCTGAGCACTGAGCACCCAGCACCCTGAGCACTGAGCACCCTGAGGACTGAGCACCCAGCACCCTGAGTACTGAGAACCCAGCATCCTGAGTACTGAGCACCGATCACCCTGAGCACTGATCACCCAGCAACCCGAGCACTGAGCACCCAGCACCCTGAGTACTGAGCACCCTGAGTACTGAGCACCCAGCACCCCGAGCACTGAGCACCCAGCACCCTGAGTACTGAGCACCCTGAGTACTGAGCACCCAGCACCCTGAGCACTGAGCACCCAGCACCCTGAGTACTGAGCACCCAGCACCCTGAGTACTTAGCACCCAGAACCCTGAGCACTGAGCACCCAGCACCCTGAGTACTGAGCACCGAGCACCCTGAGTACAGAGCACCCAGCACCAAGAGTACTGAGCACCGAGCATCCTGAACACTGAGCACCGAGCACCCCGAGCACTGAGCATCCAGCACCCTGAGTACTGAGCACCCAGCACCAAGAGTACTGAGCACCGAGCACCCCGAGCACTGAGCACCCAACACCCTGAGAAATGAGCACCCAGCACCCCGAGTACTGAGCACCCAGCACCGTGAGTACTGAGCACCCAGCACCCTGAGTACTGAGCACCCAGCACCCTGAGCACTGAGCACAAAGCACGCTGAGTACTGAGCACTGAGCACCCTAAGTACTGAGCACCAAGGTCCCTGAGCACTGAGCACCCAGCACCCTGAGTACTGAGCACCCAACGTACTGAGCATCGAGCACCCCGAGCACTGAGCACCCAGGACCCTGAGTACTGAGCACCCAGCACCCCGAGCACTGAGCACCCAGCACCCTGAGTACTGAGCACCGAGCACCCTGAGTACTGAGCACCCAGCACCCCGAGCACTGAGCACCCAGCACCCCGAGCACTGAGCACCCAGCACTGAGCACCCAGCACCCTGAGTACTGAGCACCCAGCACCCTGAGTACTGAGCACCGAGCACCCCGAGCATTGAGCACCCAGCACCCTGAGTACTGAGCACCCAGCACCCCGAGCACTGAGCACCCAGCACCCCGAGCACTGAGCACCCAGCACTGAGCACCCAGCACCCCAAGCACTGAGCACCCAGCACTGAGCACAAAGCACCCTGAGTACTGAGCACCGAACACCCCGAGCACTGAGCACCCAGCACCCCGAGTACTGAGCACCCAGCACCCTGAGTACTGAGCACTGAGCACTGAGCACCCTGAGCACTGAGCACCCAGCATCCTGAGCACTGAGTACTGAGCACACAGCACCCTAAGCACTGAGCACCCAGCACCCTGAGCACTGAGCACCCAGCACCCTGAGTACTGAGCACCCAGCACCCCGAGCACTGAGCACCCAGCACCCCGAGCACTGAGCACTGAGCACCCTGAGTACTGAGCACTGAGCACCCTTAGTACTGAGCATCGATCTCCCCGAGCACTGAGCACCCAGCACCCTAAGTACTGAGCACCCAGCACCCTGAGCACTGAGCACCCAGCACCCCGAGCACTGAGCACCCAGCACCCTGAGTACTGAGCACCCAGCACCCTGAGTACTGAGCACCCAGCATTCCGAGCACTGAGCACCCAGCACCCTGAACACTGAGCACCCATCACCCTGAGTACTGAGCACCCAGCACCCCGAGCACTGAGCACCCAGCACCCTGAGTAATGAGCACACAGCACCCTGAGTACTGAGCACTGAGCACCCTGAGCACTGAGCACCCAGCACCCTGAGCACTGAGCACCCTGAGGACTGAGCACCCAGCACCCTGAGTACTGAGAACCCAGCACCCCGAGCACTGAGCACCCAGCACCCTGAGTACTGAGCACCCTGAGTACTGAGCACCCAGCACCCTGAGCACTGAGCACCCAGCACCCTGAGTACTGAGCACCCAGCACCCTGAGTACTTAGCACCCAGAACCCTGAGCACTGAGCACCCAGCACCCTGAGTACTGAGCACCGAGCACCCTGAGTACAGAGCACACAGCACCAAGAGTACTGAGCACCGAGCATCCTGAACACTGAGCACCGAGCACCCCGAGCACTGAGCATCCAGCACCCTGAGTACTGAGCACCCAGCACCAAGAGTACTGAGCACCGAGCACCCCGAGCACTGAGCACCCAACACCCTGAGAAATGAGCACCCAGCACCCCGAGTACTGAGCACCCAGCACCGTGAGTACTGAGCACCCAGCACCCTGAGTACTGAGCACCCAGCACCCTGAGCACTGAGCACAAAGCACGCTGAGTACTGAGCACTGAGCACCCTAAGTACTGAGCACCAAGGTCCCTGAGCACTGAGCACCCAGCACGCTGAGTACTGAGCGCTGAGCACCCTGAGTACTGAGCACCGAGCACCCTGAGTACTGAGCACCCAGCAACCTGAGCACTGGGCAGCCAGCAACCTGAGCACTGAGCACCCAGCACCGCGAGCACTGAGCACCCAGCACCCTGAGTACTGAGCACCCAGCACCCTGAGTACTGAGCACTCAGCACCCTGAGTACTGAGCACCGAGCACCGAGCACCCCGAGCACTGAGCACCCAGCACCCTCAGCACTGAGCACCCTGAGGACTGAGCACCCAGCACCCTGAGTACTGAGCACCCAGCATCCTGAGTACTGAGCACCGATCACCCTGAGCACTGAGCACCCAGCAACCCGAGCACTGAGCACCCAGCACCCTGAGTACTGAGCACCCTGAGTACTGAGCCCCCAGCACCCCGAGCACTGAGCACCCAGCACCCTGAGTACTGAGCACCCTGAGTACTGAGCACGAAGCTCCCTGAGTACTGAGCACCCTGAGTACTGAGCACCCAGCACCCTGAGCACTGAGCACCCAGCACCCTGAGTACTGAGCACCCAGCACCCTGAGCACTGAGCAACCAGCACCCTGAGTAATGAGCACCCAGCACCCTGAGTACTTAGCACCCAGCACGCTGAGCACTGAGCACCCAGCACCCTGAGTACTGAGCACCGAGCACCCTGAGCACTGAGCACAAAGCACGCTGAGTACTGAGCACCCTGAGTACTGAGCACCAAGGACCCTGAGCACTGAGCACCCAGCGTGCTGAGTACTGAGTGCTGAGCACCCTGAGTACTGAGCACCGAGCACCCTGAGTACTGAGCACCCAGCACACTGAGCACTGAGCAGCCAGCACCCTGAGCACTGAGCACCCAGCACCCCGAGCACTGAGCACCCAGCACCCTGAGTACTGAGCACCCAGCACCCTGAGTACTGAGCACTCAGCAGCCTGAGTACTGAGCACCGAGCACCCCGAGCACTGAGCACCCAGCACCCTGAGCACTGAGCACCCTGAGGACTGAGCACCCAGCACCCTGTGTACTGAGCACCCAGCATCCTGAGTACTGAGCACCGATCAACCTGAGCACTGAGCACCCAGCAACCCGAGCACTGAGCACCCAGCACCCTGAGTACTGAGCACCCTGAGTACTGAGCACCCAGCAACCCGAGCACTGAGCACCCAGCACCCTGAGTACTGAGCACCCTGAGTACTGAGCACCCAGCAACCCGAGCACTGAGCACCCAGCACCCTGAGCATTGAGTACCCAGCACCCTGAGCACTGAGCACCCAGCACCCTGAGTACTGAGCACCCAACGTACTGAGCATCGAGCACCCCGAGCACTGAGGATCCAGGACCCTGAGTACTGAGCACCCAGCACCCCGAGCACTGAGCACCCAGCACCCTGAGTACTGAGCACCGAGCACCCTGAGTACTGAGCACCCAGCACCCCGAGCACTGAGCACCCAGCACCCCGAGCACTGAGCACCCAGCACTGAGCACCCAGCACCCTGAGTACTGAGCACCCAGCACCCTGAGTACTGAGCACCGAGCACCCCGAGCATTGAGCACCCAGCACCCTGAGTACTGAGCACCCAGCACCCCGAGCACTGAGCACCCAGCACCCCGAGCACTGAGCACCCAGCACTGAGCACCCAGCACCCCAAGCACTGAGCACCCAGCACTGAGCACAAAGCACCCTGAGTACTGAGCACCGAACACCCCGAGCACTGAGCACCCAGCACCCCGAGTACTGAGCACCCAGCACCCTGAGTACTGAGCACTGAGCACTGAGCACCCTGAGCACTGAGCACCCAGCATCCTGAGCACTGAGTACTGAGCACACAGCACCCTAAGCACTGAGCACCCAGCACCCTGAGCACTGAGCACCCAGCACCCTGAGTACTGAGCACCCAGCACCCCGAGCACTGAGCACCCAGCACCCTGAGTACTGAGCACCGAGCACCCTGAGTACTGAGCACCCAGCACCCCGAGCACTGAGCACCCAGCACCCCGAGCACTGAGCACCCAGCACTGAGCACCCAGCACCCTGAGTACTGAGCACCCAGCACCCTGAGTACTGAGCACCGAGCACCCCGAGCATTGAGCACCCAGCACCCTGAGTACTGAGCACCCAGCACCCCGAGCACTGAGCACCCAGCACCCCGAGCACTGAGCACCCAGCACTGAGCACCCAGCACCCCAAGCACTGAGCACCCAGCACTGAGCACAAAGCACCCTGAGTACTGAGCACCGAACACCCCGAGCACTGAGCACCCAGCACCCCGAGTACTGAGCACCCAGCACCCTGAGTACTGAGCACTGAGCACTGAGCACCCTGAGCACTGAGCACCCAGCATCCTGAGCACTGAGTACTGAGCACACAGCACCCTAAGCACTGAGCACCCAGCACCCTGAGCACTGAGCACCCAGCACCCTGAGTACTGAGCACCCAGCACCCCGAGCACTGAGCACCCAGCACCCCGAGCACTGAGCACTGAGCACCCTGAGTACTGAGCACTGAGCACCCTTAGTACTGAGCACCGATCACCCTGAGTACTGAGCACCCAGCACCCTGAGCACTGAGCTCCGAGCACCCCGAGGACTGAGCACCCAGCACCGTGAGCACTGAGCACCCAGCAACTTGAGTACTGAGCACCGAGAACCCCGAGCACTGAGCACCCAGCACCCTAAGTACTGAGCACCCAGCACCCTGAGCACTGAGCACCCAGCACCCCGAGCACTGAGCACCCAGCACCCTGAGTACTGAGCACCCAGCACCCTGAGTACTGAGCACCCAGCATTCCGAGCACTGAGCACCCAGCACCCTGAGCACTGAGCACCCATCACCCTGAGTACTGAGCACCCAGCACCCCGAGCACTGAGCACCCAGCACCCTGAGTAATGAGCACACAGCACCCTGAGTACTGAGCACTGAGCACCCTGAGCACTGAGCACCCAGCACCCTGAGCACTGAGCACCCTGAGGACTGAGCACCCAGCACCCTGAGTACTGAGAACCCAGCATCCTGAGTACTGAGCACCGATCACCCTGAGCACTGATCACCCAGCAACCCGAGCACTGAGCACCCAGCACCCTGAGTACTGAGCACCCTGAGTACTGAGCACCCAGCACCCCGAGCACTGAGCACCCAGCACCCTGAGTACTGAGCACCCTGAGTACTGAGCACCCAGCACCCTGAGCACTGAGCACCCAGCACCCTGAGTACTGAGCACCCAGCACCCTGAGTACTTAGCACCCAGAACCCTGAGCACTGAGCACCCAGCACCCTGAGTACTGAGCACCGAGCACCCTGAGTACAGAGCACCCAGCACCAAGAGTACTGAGCACCGAGCATCCTGAACACTGAGCACCGAGCACCCCGAGCACTGAGCATCCAGCACCCTGAGTACTGAGCACCCAGCACCAAGAGTACTGAGCACCGAGCACCCCGAGCACTGAGCACCCAACACCCTGAGAAATGAGCACCCAGCACCCCGAGTACTGAGCACCCAGCACCGTGAGTACTGAGCACCCAGCACCCTGAGTACTGAGCACCCAGCACCCTGAGCACTGAGCACAAAGCACGCTGAGTACTGAGCACTGAGCACCCTAAGTACTGAGCACCAAGGTCCCTGAGCACTGAGCACCCAGCACCCTGAGTACTGAGCACCCAACGTACTGAGCATCGAGCACCCCGAGCACTGAGCACCCAGGACCCTGAGTACTGAGCACCCAGCACCCCGAGCACTGAGCACCCAGCACCCTGAGTACTGAGCACCGAGCACCCTGAGTACTGAGCACCCAGCACCCCGAGCACTGAGCACCCAGCACCCCGAGCACTGAGCACCCAGCACTGAGCACCCAGCACCCTGAGTACTGAGCACCCAGCACCCTGAGTACTGAGCACCGAGCACCCCGAGCATTGAGCACCCAGCACCCTGAGTACTGAGCACCCAGCACCCCGAGCACTGAGCACCCAGCACCCCGAGCACTGAGCACCCAGCACTGAGCACCCAGCACCCCAAGCACTGAGCACCCAGCACTGAGCACAAAGCACCCTGAGTACTGAGCACCGAACACCCCGAGCACTGAGCACCCAGCACCCCGAGTACTGAGCACCCAGCACCCTGAGTACTGAGCACTGAGCACTGAGCACCCTGAGCACTGAGCACCCAGCATCCTGAGCACTGAGTACTGAGCACACAGCACCCTAAGCACTGAGCACCCAGCACCCTGAGCACTGAGCACCCAGCACCCTGAGTACTGAGCACCCAGCACCCCGAGCACTGAGCACCCAGCACCCCGAGCACTGAGCACTGAGCACCCTGAGTACTGAGCACTGAGCACCCTTAGTACTGAGCATCGATCACCCCGAGCACTGAGCACCCAGCACCCTAAGTACTGAGCACCCAGCACCCTGAGCACTGAGCACCCAGCACCCCGAGCACTGAGCACCCAGCACCCTGAGTACTGAGCACCCAGCACCCTGAGTACTGAGCACCCAGCATTCCGAGCACTGAGCACCCAGCACCCTGAACACTGAGCACCCATCACCCTGAGTACTGAGCACCCAGCACCCCGAGCACTGAGCACCCAGCACCCTGAGTAATGAGCACACAGCACCCTGAGTACTGAGCACTGAGCACCCTGAGCACTGAGCACCCAGCACCCTGAGCACTGAGCACCCTGAGGACTGAGCACCCAGCACCCTGAGTACTGAGAACCCAGCACCCCGAGCACTGAGCACCCAGCACCCTGAGTACTGAGCACCCTGAGTACTGAGCACCCAGCACCCTGAGCACTGAGCACCCAGCACCCTGAGTACTGAGCACCCAGCACCCTGAGTACTTAGCACCCAGAACCCTGAGCACTGAGCACCCAGCACCCTGAGTACTGAGCACCGAGCACCCTGAGTACAGAGCACACAGCACCAAGAGTACTGAGCACCGAGCATCCTGAACACTGAGCACCGAGCACCCCGAGCACTGAGCATCCAGCACCCTGAGTACTGAGCACCCAGCACCAAGAGTACTGAGCACCGAGCACCCCGAGCACTGAGCACCCAACACCCTGAGAAATGAGCACCCAGCACCCCGAGTACTGAGCACCCAGCACCGTGAGTACTGAGCACCCAGCACCCTGAGTACTGAGCACCCAGCACCCTGAGCACTGAGCACAAAGCACGCTGAGTACTGAGCACTGAGCACCCTAAGTACTGAGCACCAAGGTCCCTGAGCACTGAGCACCCAGCACGCTGAGTACTGAGCGCTGAGCACCCTGAGTACTGAGCACCGAGCACCCTGAGTACTGAGCACCCAGCAACCTGAGCACTGGGCAGCCAGCAACCTGAGCACTGAGCACCCAGCACCGCGAGCACTGAGCACCCAGCACCCTGAGTACTGAGCACCCAGCACCCTGAGTACTGAGCACTCAGCACCCTGAGTACTGAGCACCGAGCACCGAGCACCCCGAGCACTGAGCACCCAGCACCCTCAGCACTGAGCACCCTGAGGACTGAGCACCCAGCACCCTGAGTACTGAGCACCCAGCATCCTGAGTACTGAGCACCGATCACCCTGAGCACTGAGCACCCAGCAACCCGAGCACTGAGCACCCAGCACCCTGAGTACTGAGCACCCTGAGTACTGAGCCCCCAGCACCCCGAGCACTGAGCACCCAGCACCCTGAGTACTGAGCACCCTGAGTACTGAGCACGAAACTCCCTGAGTACTGAGCACCCTGAGTACTGAGCACCCAGCACCCTGAGCACTGAGCACCCAGCACCCTGAGTACTGAGCACCCAGCACCCTGAGCACTGAGCAACCAGCACCCTGAGTAATGAGCACCCAGCACCCTGAGTACTTAGCACCCAGCACGCTGAGCACTGAGCACCCAGCACCCTGAGTACTGAGCACCGAGCACCCTGAGCACTGAGCACAAAGCACGCTGAGTACTGAGCACCCTGAGTACTGAGCACCAAGGACCCTGAGCACTGAGCACCCAGCGTGCTGAGTACTGAGTGCTGAGCACCCTGAGTACTGAGCACCGAGCACCCTGAGTACTGAGCACCCAGCACACTGAGCACTGAGCAGCCAGCACCCTGAGCACTGAGCACCCAGCACCCCGAGCACTGAGCACCCAGCACCCTGAGTACTGAGCACCCAGCACCCTGAGTACTGAGCACTCAGCAGCCTGAGTACTGAGCACCGAGCACCCCGAGCACTGAGCACCCAGCACCCTGAGCACTGAGCACCCTGAGGACTGAGCACCCAGCACCCTGTGTACTGAGCACCCAGCATCCTGAGTACTGAGCACCGATCAACCTGAGCACTGAGCACCCAGCAACCCGAGCACTGAGCACCCAGCACCCTGAGTACTGAGCACCCTGAGTACTGAGCACCCAGCAACCCGAGCACTGAGCACCCAGCACCCTGAGTACTGAGCACCCTGAGTACTGAGCACCCAGCACCCTGAGTACTGAGCACCCTGAGTACTGAGCACCCAGCACCCTGAGCACTGAGCACCCAGCACCCTGAGTACTGAGCACCCAGCACCCTGAGCACTGAGTACCCAGCACCCTGAGTACTGAGCACCCAGCACCCTGAGTACTTAGCACCCAGCACGCTGAGCACTGAGCACCCAGCACCCTGAGTACTGAGCACCGAGCACCCTGAGTACTGAGCACCCAGCACCCTGAGTACTGAGCACCCAGCACCCTGAGTACTGAGCACCGAGCACCCCGAGTACTGAGCACCCAGCACCCTGAGTACTGAGCACCCTGAGTACTGAGCACCCAACACCCTGAGCACTGAGCACCCAGCACCCTGAGTACTGAGCACCCAGCACTCCGAGCACTGAGCACCCAGCACCCTGAGCACTGAGCACCCAGCACCCTGAGTACTGAGCACCCAGCACCCCGAGCACTGAGCACCCAGCACCCTGAGTAATGAGCACCCAGCACCCTGAGTACTGAGCACTGAGCACACTGAGCACCGAGCACCCAGCACCCTGAGCACTGAGCACCCTGAGGACTGAGCACCCAGCACCCTGAGTACTGAGCACCCAGCATCCTGAGTACTGAGCACCGATCAACCTGAGCACTGATCACCCAGCAACCCGAGCACTGAGCACCCAGCACCCTGAGTACTGAGCACCCTGAGTACTGAGCACCCAGCACCCCGATCACTGAGCACCCAGCACCCTGAGTACTGAGCACCCTGAGTACTGAGCACCCAGCACCCTGAGTACTGAGCACCCTGAGTACTGAGCACCCAGCACCCTGAGCACTGAGCACCCAGCACCCTGAGTACTGAGTACCCAGCACCCTGAGCACTGAGCACCCAGCACCCTGAGTACTGAGCACCCAGCACCCTGAGTACTTAGCAGCCAGCACCCTGAGCACTGAGCACCCAGCACCCTGAGTACTGAGCACCAAGCACCCTGAGTACTGAGCACGCAGCACCCTGAGTACTGAGCAACGAGCACCCCGAGAACTGAGCACCCAGCACCCTGAGAACTGAGCACTAAGCACCCAGAGCGCTGAGCACCCAGCACCCCAAGCACGGAGCACCCAGTACCAAGAGCACTGATTTCTGAGCACCCACCACCCTGATTACTGAGCACCGAGCTCCCCGAGCACTGAGCACCCTGAGTACTGAGCACCCCGGACCCCAATCACAGAGCACCCAGCACCCTCAGCACTGAGCACCCAGCACCCCGAGCACTGAGCACCCAGCACCCTGAGTACTGAGCACCCTGAGGACTGAGCACCGTTCACCCTGAGCAATGAGCACCCAGCACCCTGAGTACTGAGCACACAGCACCCTGCGTACTGAGCACCGAGCAACCCGAGCACTGAGCACCCAGCACCCTGAGCACTGAGCACCCAGCACCCTGAGTACTGAGCACCCAGCACCCTGAGTACTGAGCACCCAGCACCCTGAGCACTGAGCACCCAGCTCCCTGAGTACTGAGCACCCAGCACCCTGAGTACTGAGCACCCAGCACCCTGAGAACTGAGCACCCAGCACCCTGAGTACTGAACACCCAGCACCCTGAGTACTGAGCACCGAGCACCCCGAGTACTGAGCACAAAGCACCCCGAGCACTGAGCGCCCAGCACCCTGAGCACTGAGCACCCAGCACCCCAAGCACTGAGCACCCAGCACCCTGAGTACTGAGCACCGAGCACCCTGAGCACTGAGCACCCAGCACCCTGAGTACTGAGCACCAAGCACCAAGAGTACTGAGCACCGAGCATCCTGAGCACTGAGCACCGAGCACCCCGAGCACTGAGCACCCAGCACCCTGAATACTGAGCACCCAGCACCAAGAGTACTGAGCACCGAGCACCCCGAGCACTGAGCACCCAGCACCCTGAGTAATGAGCACCCAGCACCCCGAGTACTGAGCACCCAGCACCGTGAGTACTGAGCACCCAGCACCCTGAGTACTGAGCACCCAGCACCGTGAGCACTGAGCACAAAGCACGCTGAGTACTGAGCACTGAGCACCCTGAGTACTGAGCACCAAGGACCCTGAGCACTGAGCATCCAGCACGCTGAGTACTGAGCACTGAGCACCCTGAGTACTGAGCACCGAGCACCCTGAGTACTGAGCACCCAGCACCCTGAGTACTGAGCAGCCAGCACCCTGAGCACTGAGCACCAAGCACCCCGAGCACTGAGCACCCAGCACCCTGAGTACTGAGCACCCAGCACCCTGAGTACTGAGCACCCAGCACGCTGAGTACTGAGCACCCAGCACCCTGAGTACTGAGCACTGAGCAATGAGCACCCAGCACCCTGAGTACTGAGCACCCAGCACCCTGAGTACTGAGCACTGAGCACTGAGCACCCTGAGCACTGAGCACCCAGCACCCCGAGCACTGAGCACTGAGCACCCTGAGTACTGAGCACTGAGCACCCTTAGTACTGAGCACCGAGCACCCTGAGTACTGAGCAACCAGTACCCTGAGCACTGAGCACGGAGCACCCCGAGGACTGAGCACCCAGCACCGTGAGCACTGAGCACCCAGCACCTTGAGTACTGAGCACCGAGCACCCCGAGCACTGAGCACACAGCACCCTAAGTACTGAGCACCCAGCACCCTGAGCACTGAGCACCCAGCACCCCGAGCACTGAGCACCCAGCACCCTGAGTACTGAGCACCCAGCACCCTGAGTACTGAGCACCCAACGTACTGAGCATCGAGCACCCCGAGCACTGAGCACCCAGCACCCTGAGTACTGAGCACCCAGCACCCCGAGCACTGAGCACCCAGCACCCTGAGTACTGAGCACCGAGCACCCTGAGTACTGAGCACCCAGCACCCCGAGCACTGAGCACCCAGCACCCCGAGCACTGAGCACCCAGCACTGAGCACCCAGCACCCTGAGTACTGAGCACCCAGCACCCTGAGTACTGAGCACCGAGCAGCCCGAGCATTGAGCACCCAGCACCCTGAGTACTGAGCACCCAGCACCCCGAGCACTGAGCACCCAGCACCCCGAGCACTGAGCACCCAGCACTGAGCACCCAGCACCCCGAGCACTGAGCACCCAGCACTGAGCACCCAGCCCCCTGAGTACTGAGCACCGAACACCCCGAGCACTGAGCACCCAGCACCCTGAGTACTGAGCACCCAGCACCCTGAGTACTGAGCACTGAGCACTGAGCACCCTGAGCACTGAGCACCCAGCATCCTGAGCACTGAGTACTGAGCACCCAGCACCCTGAGCACTGAGCACCCAGCACCCTGAGCACTGAGCACCCAGCACCCTCAGTACTGAGCACCCAGCACCCCGAGCACTGAGCACCCAGCACCCCGAGTACTGAGCACTGAGCACCCTGAGTACTGAGCACTGAGCACCCTTAGTACTGAGCACCGAGCACCCTGAGTACTGAGCACCCAGCACCCTGAGCACTGAGCTCCGAGCACCCCGAGGACTGAGCACCCAGCACCGTGAGCACTGAGCACCCAGCACCTTGAGTACTGAGCACCGAGAACCCCGAGCACTGAGCACCCAGCACCCTGAGTACTGAGCACCCAGCACCCTGAGCACTGAGCACCCAGCACCCCGAGCACTGAGCACCCAGCACCCTGAGTACTGAGCACCCAGCACCCTGAGTACTGAGCACCCAGCATTCCGAGCACTGAGCACCCAGCACCCTGAGCACTGAGCACCCAGCACCCTGAGTACTGAGCACCCAGCACCCCGAGCACTAAGCACCCAGCACCCTGAGTAATGAGCACCCAGCACCCTGAGTACTGAGCACTGAGCACCCTGAGCACTGAGCACACAGCACCCTGAGCACTGAGCACCCTGAGTACTGAGCACCCAGCACCCTGAGCACTGAGCACCCAGCACCCTGAGCACTGAGCACCCAGCACCCTCAGTACTGAGCACCCAGCACCCCGAGCACTGAGCACCCAGCACCCCGAGTACTGAGCACTGAGCACCCTGAGTACTGAGCACTGAGCACCCTTAGTACTGAGCACCGAGCACCCTGAGTACTGAGCACCCAGCACCCTGAGCACTGAGCTCCGAGCACCCCGAGGACTGAGCACCCAGCACCGTGAGCACTGAGCACCCAGCACCTTGAGTACTGAGCACCGAGAACCCCGAGCACTGAGCACCCAGCACCCTAAGTACTGAGCACCCAGCACCCTGAGCACTGAGCACCCAGCACCCCGAGCACTGAGCACCCAGCACCCTGAGTACTGAGCACCCAGCACCCTGAGTACTGAGCACCCAGCATTCCGAGCACTGAGCACCCAGCACCCTGAGCACTGAGCACCCAGCACCCTGAGTACTGAGCACCCAGCACCCCGAGCACTAAGCACCCAGCACCCTGAGTAATGAGCACCCAGCTCCCTGAGTACTGAGCACTGAGCACCCTGAGCACTGAGCACCCAGCACCCTGAGCACTGAGCACCCTGAGGACTGAGCACCCAGCACCCTGAGTACTGAGTACCCAGCATCCTGAGTACTGAGCACCGATCACCCTGAGCACTGATCACCCAGCAACCCGAGCACTGAGCACCCAGCACCCTGAATACTGAGCACCCTGAGTACTGAGCACCCAGCACCCCGAGCACTGAGCACCCAGCACCCTGAGTACTGAGCACCCTGAGTACTGAGCACCCAGCACCCTGAGCACTGAGCACCCAGCACCCTGAGTACTGAGCACCCAGCACCCTGAGTACTTAGCACCCAGCACCCTGAGCACTGAGCACCTAGCACCCTGAGTACTGAGCACCGAGCACCCTGAGTACTGAGCACCCAGCACCAAGAGTACTGAGCACCGAGCATCCTGAGCACTGAGGACCGAGCACCCCGAGCACTGAGCACCCAGCACCCTGAGTACTGAGCACCCAGCACCAAGAGTAATGAGCACCGAGCACCCCGAGCACTGAGCACCCAACACCCTGAGAAATGAGCACCCAGCACCCCGAGTACTGAACACCCAGCACCGTGAGTACTGAGCACCCAGCACCCTGAGTACTGAGCACCCAGCACCCTGAGCACTGAGCACAAAGCACGCTGAGTACTGAGCACTAAGTACCCTGAGTACTGAGCACCAAGGTCCCTGAGCACTGAGCACCCAGCACGCTGAGTACTGAGCGCTGAGCACCCTGAGTACTGAGCACCGAGCACCCTGAGTACTGAGCACCCAGCACCCTCAACACTGAGCAGCCAGCACCCTGAGCACTGAGCACCCAGCACCGCGAGCACTGAGCACCCAGCCCCCTGAGTACTGAGCACCCAGCACCCTGAGTACTGAGCACTCAGCACCCTGAGTACTGAGCACCGAGCACCGAGCACCCCGAGCACTGAGCACCCAGCACCCTCAGCACTGAGCACCCTGAGGACTGAGCACCCAGCACCCTGAGTACTGAGCACCCAGCATCCTGAGTACTGAGCACCGATCACCCTGAGCACTGAGCACCCAGCAACCCGAGCACTGAGCACCCAGCACCCTGAGTACTGAGCACCCTGAGTACTGAGCACCCAGCACCCCGAGCACTGAGCACCCAGCACCCTGAGTACTGAGCACCCTGAGTACTGAGCACCCAGCACCCTGAGTACTGAGCACCCTGAGTACTGAGCACCCAGCACCCTGAGCACTGAGCACCCAGCACCCTGAGTACTGAGCACCCAGCACCCTGAGCACTGAGCACCCAGCACCCTGAGTACTGAGCACCCAGCACCCCGAGTACTTAGCACCCAGCACGCTGAGCACTGAGCACCCAGCACCCTGAGTACTGAGCAACTAGCACCCTGAGCACTGAGCACAAAGCACGCTGAGTACTGAGCACCCTGAGTACTGAGCACCAAGGACCCTGAGCACTGAGCACCCAGCGCGCTGAGTGCTGAGTGCTGAGCACACTGAGTACTGAGCACCGAGCACCCTGAGTACTGAGCACCCAGCACACTGAGCACTGTGCAGCCAGCACCCTGAGCACTGAGCACCCAGCACCCTGAGTACTGAGCACCCAGCACCCTGAGTACTGAGCACTCAGCACCCTGAGTACTGAGCACCGAGCACCCCGAGCACTGAGCACCCAGCACCCTGAGCACTGAGCACCCTGAGGATTGAGCACCCAGCACCCTGAGTACTGAGCACCCAGCATCCTGAGTACTGAGCACCGATCACCCTGAGCACTGAGCACCCAGCAACCCGAGCACTGAGCACCCAGCACCCTGAGTACTGAGCACCCTGAGTACTGACCACCCAGCACCCCGAGCACTGAGCACCCAGCACCCTGAGTACTGAGCACCCTGAGTACTGAGCACCCAGCACCCTGAGTACTGAGCACCCTGAGTACTGAGCACCCAGCACCCTGAGCATTGAGCACCCAGCACCCTGAGTACTGAGCACCCAGCACCCTGAGCACTGAGCACCCAGCACCCTGAGTACTGAGCACCCAGCACCCTGAGTACTTAGTACCCAGCACGCTGAGCACTGAGCACCCAGCACCCTGAGTACTGAGCACCGAGCACCCTGAGTACTGAGCACCCAGCACCCTGAGTACTGAGCACCCAGCACCCTGAGTACTGAGCACCGAGCACCCCGAGTACTGAGCACCCAGCACCCTGAGTACTGAGCACCCAGCACTCCGAGCACTGAGCACCCAGCACCCTGAGCACTGAGCACCCAGCACCCTGAGTACTGAGCACCCAGCACCCCGAGCACTGAGCACCCAGCACCCTGAGTAATGAGCACCCAGCACCCTGAGTACTGAGCACTGAGCACCCTGAGCACTGAGCACCCAGCACCCTGAGCACTGAACACCCTGAGGACTGAGCACCCAGCACCCTGATTACTGAGCACCCAGCACCCCGAGCACTGAGCACCCAGAACCCTGAGTAATGAGCACCCAGCACCCTGAGTACTGAGCACTGAGCACCCTGAGCACTGAGCACCCAGCACCCTGAGCACTGAGCACCCTGAGGACTGAGCACCCAGCACCCTGATTACTGAGCACCCAGCATCCTGAGTACTGAGCACCGATCACCCTGAGCACTGATCACCCAGCAACCCGAGCACTGAGCACCCAGCACCCTGAGTACTGAGCACCCTGAGTACTGAGCACCCAGCACTCCGAGCACTGAGCACCCAGCACCCTGAGTACTGAGCACCCTGAGTACTGAGCACCCAGCACCCTGAGTACTGAGCACCCTGAGTACTGAGCACCCAGCACCCTGAGCACTGAGCACCCAGCACCCTGAGTACTGAGTACCCAGCACCCTGAGCGCTGAGCACCTAGCACCCTGAGTACTGAGCACCCAGCACCCTGAGTACTTAGCAGCCAGCACCCTGAGCACTGAGCACCCAGCACCCTGAGTACTGAGCACCGAGCACCCTGAGTACTGACCACCCAGCACCCTGAGTACTGAGCACGCAGCACCCTGAGTACTGAGCACTAAGCACCCAGAGCCCTGAGCACCCAGCACCCCAAGCACGGAGCACCCAGGACCCCGAGCACTGATTACTGAGCACCCACCACCCTGATTACTGAGCACCGAGCTCCCCGAGCACTGAGCACCCTGAGTACTGAGCACCCAGGACCCCAATCACAGAGCACCCAGCACCCTCAGCACTGAGCACCCAGCACCCCGAGCACTGAGCACCCAGCACCCTGAGTACTGAGCACCCTGAGGACTGAGCACCGATCACCCTGAGCACTGAGCACCCAGCACCCTGAGTACTGAGCACCCAGCACCCTGCGTACTGAGCACCCAGCACCCTGAGCACTGAGCACACAGCACCCTGTGTACTGAGCACCCAGCACCCTGAGTACTGAGCACCCAGCACCCTGAGTACTGAGCACCCAGCACCCTGAGTACTGAGCACCCAGCACCCTGAGTACTGAGCACCGAGCACTCCGAGTACTGAGCACCCAGCACCCCGAGCACTGAGCGCCCAGCACCCTGAGCACTGAGCACCCAGCACCCCAAGCACTGAGCACCCAGCACCCTGAGTACTGAGTACTGAGCACCCTGAGTACTGAGTACTCAGCACCCTGAGCACTGAGCACCCAGCACCCTGAGTACTGAGCACCGAGCACCCTGAGCACTGAGCACCCAGCACCCTGAGTACTGAGCACCCAGCACCAAGAGTACTGAGCACCGAGCATCCTGAGCACTGAGCACCGAGCACCCCGAGCACTGAGCACCCAGCACCCTGAATACTGAGCACCCAGCACCAAGAGTACTGAGCACCGAGCACCCCGAGCACTGAGCACCCAGCACCCTGAGTAATGAGCACCCAGCACCCCGAGTACTGAGCACCCAGCACCGTGAGTACTGAGCACCCAGCACCCTGAGTACTGAGCACCCAGGACCGTGAGCACTGAGCACAAAGCACGCTGAGTACTGAGCACTGAGCACCCTGAGTACTGAGCACCAAGGACCCTGAGCACTGAGCACCCAGCACGCTGAGTACTGAGCGCTGAGCACCCTGAGTACTGAGCACCGAGCACCCTGAGTACTGAGCACCCAGCACCCTGAGCACTGAGCAGCCAGCACGGTGAGCACTGAGCACCCAGCACCCCGAGCACTGAGCACCCAGCACCCTGAGTACTCAGCACCCAGCACCCTGAGTACTGAGCACTCAGCACCCTGAGTACTGAGCACCCAGCACCCCGAGCACTGAGCACCCAGCACCCTGAGTACTGAGCACCCAGCACCCTGAGTACTGAGCACTCAGCACCCTGAGTACTGAGCACCGAGCACCCCGAGCACTGAGCACCCAGCACCCTCAGCACTGAGCACCCTGAGGACTGAGTACCCAGCACCCTGAGTACTGAGCACCCAGCATCGTGAGTACTGAGCACCGATCACCCTGAGCACTGAGCACCCAGCAACCCGAGCACTGAGCACCCAGCACCCTGAGTACTGAGCACCCTGAGTACTGAGCACCCAGCACCCCGAGCACTGAGCACCCAGGACCCTGAGTACTGAGCACCCTGAGTACAGAGCACCCAGCACCCTGAGTACTGAGCACCCTGAGTACTGAGCACCCAGCACCCTGAGCACTGAGCACCCAGCACCCTGAGTACTGAGCACCCAGCACCCTGAGCACTGAGTACCCAGCACTCTGAGTACTGAGCACCCAGCACCCTGAGTACTTAGCACCCAGCACCGTGAGCACTGAGCACCCAGCACCCTGAGTACTGAGCACCGAGCACCCTGAGTACTGAGCACCCAGCATCCTGAGTACTGAGCACCCAGCACCCTGAGTACTGACCACCGAGCACCCCTAGTACTGAGCACCCAGCACCCTGAGCACTGAGCGCCCATCACCCTGAGTACTGAGCACGCAGCACCCTGAGTACTGAGCACCGAGCACCCCGAGAACTGAGCACCCAGCACCCTGAGTACTGAGCACTAAGCACCCAGAGCGCTGAGCACCCAGCACCCCAAGCACGGAGCACCCAGGACCCCGAGCACTGATTACTGAGCACCCACCACCCTGATTACTGAGCACCGAGCTCCCCGAGCACTGAGCACCCTGAGTACTGAGCACCCAGGACCCCAATCACAGAGCACCCAGCACCTTCAGCACTGAGCACCCAGCACCCCGAGCACTGAGCACCCAGCACCCTGAGTACTGAGCACCCTGAGGACTGAGCACCGATCACCCTGAGCACTGAGCACCCAGCACCCTGAGTACTGAGCACCCAGCACCCTGCGTACTGAGCACCGAGCAACCCGAGCACTGAGCACCCAGCACCCTGAGCACTGAGCACACAGCACCCTGAGTACCGAGCACCCAGCACCCTGAGTACTGAGCACCCAGCACCCTGAGCACTGAGCACCCAGCACCCTGAGTACTGAGCACCCAGCACCCTGAGTACTGAGCACCCAGCACCCTGAGTACTGAGCACCCAGCACCCTGAGTACTGAGCACCCAGCACCCTGAGTACTGAGCACCGAGCACCCCGAGTACTGAGCACCCAGCACCCCGAGCACTGAGCGCCCAGCACCCTGAGCACTGAGCACCCAGCACCCCAAGCACTGAGCACCCAGCGCCCCGAGTACTGAGTACTGAGCACCCTGAGTACTGAGTACTCAGCACCCTGAGCACTGAGCACCCAGCACACTGAGTACTGAGCACCGAGCACCCTGAGCACTGAGCACCCAGCACCCTGAGTACTGAGCACCCAGCACCAAGAGTACTGAGCACCGAGCATCCTGAGCACTGAGCACTGAGCACCCCGAGCACTGAGCACCCAGCACCCTGAATACTGAGCACCCAGCACCAAGAGTACTGAGCACCGAGCACCCCGAGCACTGAGCACCCAGCACCCTGAGTAATGAGCACCCAGCACCCCGAGTACTGAGCACCCAGCACCGTGAGTACTGAGCACCCAGCACCCTGAGTACTGAGCACCCAGCACCGTGAGCACTGAGCACAAAGCACGCTGAGTACTGAGCACTGAGCACCCTGAGTACTGAGCACCAAGGACCCTGAGCACTGAGCACCCAGCACGCTGAGTACTGAGCGCTGAGCACCCTGAGTACTGAGCACCGAGCAACCTGAGTACTGAGCACCCAGCACCCTGAGCACTGAGCAGCCAGCACACTGAGCACTGAGCACCCAGCACCCCGAGCAATGAGCACCCAGCACCCTGAGTACTGAGCACCCAGCACCCTGAGTACTGAGCACTCAGCACCCTGAGTACTGAGCACCGAGCACCCCGAGCACTGAGCACCCAGCACCCTCAGCACTGAGCACCCTGAGGACTGAGCACCCAGCACCCTGAGTACTGAGCACCCAGCATCGTGAGTACTGAGCACCGATCACCCTGAGCACTGAGCACCCAGCAACCCGAGCACTGAGCACCCAGCACCCTGAGTACTGAGCACCCTGAGTACTGAGCACCCAGCACCCCGAGCACTGAGCACCCAGGACCCTGAGTACTGAGCACCCTGAGTACTGAGCACCCAGCACCCTGAGTACTGAACACCCTGAGTACTGAGCACCCAGCACCCTGAGCACTGAGCACCCAGCACCCTGAGTACTGAGCACCCAGCACCCTGAGCACTGAGCACCCAGCACCCTGAGTACGGAGCACCCAGCACCCTGAGTACTTAGCACCCAGCACCCTGAGCACTGAGCACCCAGCACCCTGAGTACTGAGCACCGAGCACCCTGAGTACTGAGCACCAAGCACCCCTAGTACTGAGCACCCAGCACCCTGAGCACTGAGCGCCCAGCACCCTGAGTACTGAGCACCCAGCACCCTGAGTACTGAGCACCCACCACCCCGAGCACTGAGCACCCTGAGTACTGAGCACTAAGCACCCAGAGCGCTGAGCACCCAGCACCCCAAGCACGGAGCACCCAGGACCCCAAGCACTGAGTACTGAGCACCCAGCACCCTGAGTACTGAGCACCGAGCTCCCCGAGCACTGAGCACCCTGAGTACTGAGCACCCAGCACCCCGATCACAGAGCACCCAGCACCCTCAGCACTGAGCACCCAGCACCACGAGCACTGAGCACCCAGCACCCTGAGTACTGAGCACCCTGAGGACTGAGCACCGATCACCCTGAGCACTGAGCACCCAGCACCCTGAGCACTGAGCACCCAGCACCCTGAGTACTGAGCACCCAGCACCCTGAGTACTGAGCACCCAGCACCCTGAGCACTGAGCACCCAGCACCCTGAGTACTGAGCATTCAGCACCCTGATCACAGAGCACCCAGCACCCTCAGCACTGAGCACCCAGCACCCTGAGCACTGAGCACCCAGCACCCTGAGTACTGAGCACCCTGAGTACTGAGCACCCAGCACCCTGAGTACTGAGCACCGAGCACCCTTAGCACTGAGCACCTAGCACCCTGAGTACTGAGCACCCAGCACCAAGAGTACTGAGCACCGAGCATCCTGAGCACTGAGCACCGAGCACCCCGAGTACTGAGCACCCAGCACCCTGAGGACTGAGCACCCAGCACCGTGAGTACTGAGCACCCAGCACCCTGAGTACTGAGCACCCAGCACCCTGAGCACTGAGCACAAAGCACGCTGAGTACTGAGCAATGAGCACCCTGAGTACTGAGCACCAAGGACCCTGAGCACTGAGCAGCCAGCACCCTGAGCACTGAGCACCCAGCACCCTGAGTACTGAGCGCCCAGCACCCTGAGTACTGAGCACCGAGCACCCCGAGTACTGAGCACCCAGCACCCCGAGCACTGAGCGCCCAGCACCCTGAGCACTGAGAACCCAGACCTCCAAGCACTGAGCACCCACTACCCTGAGTACTGAGTACTGAGCACCCTGAGTACTGAGCACCCAGCACCCTGAGCACTGAGCACCCAGCACCCTGAGTACTGAGCACCCAGCACCCTGAGTACTGAGCACCGAGCACCCCGAGTACTGAGCACCCAGCACCCCGAGCACTGAGCGCCCAGCACCCTGAGCACTGAGAACCCAGCCCTCCAAGCACTGAGCACCCACTACCCTGAGTACTGAGTACTGAGCACCCTGAGTACTGAGCACCCAGCACCCTGAGCACTGAGCACCCAGCACCCTGAGTACTGAGCACCCAGCACCGTGAGTACTGAGCACCCAGCACCCTGAGTACTGAGCACCCAGCACCCTGAGCACTGAGCACAAAGCACGCTGAGTACTGAGCAATGAGCACCCTGAGTACTGAGCACCAAGGACCCTGAGCACTGAGCAGCCAGCACCCTGAGCACTGAGCACCCAGCACCCTGAGTACTGAGCACCCAGCACCCTGAGTACTGAGCACCGAGCACCCCGAGTACTGAGCACCCAGCACCCCGAGCACTGAGCGCCCAGCACCCTGAGCACTGAGAACCCAGCCCTCCAAGCACTGAGCACCCACTACCCTGAGTACTGAGTACTGAGCACCCTGAGTACTGAGCACCCAGCACCCTGAGCACTGAGCACCCAGCACCCTGAGTACTGAGCACCCAGCACCCTGAGTACTGAGCACCGAGCACCCCGAGTACTGAGCACCCAGCACCCCGAGCACTGAGCGCCCAGCACCCTGAGCACTGAGCACCCTGAGTACTGAGCACCCAGCACCCCGAGCACTGAGCACCCAGCTCTCTGAGTACTGAGCACCCTGAGTACTGAGCACCCAGCACCCTGAGTACTGAGCACCCTGAGTACTGAGCACCCAGCACCCTGAGCACTGAGCACCCAGCACCCTGAGTACTGAGCAACCAGCACCCTGAGCACTGAGCACCCAGCACCCTGAGTACTGAGCACCCAGCACCCTGAGTACTTAGCACCCAGCACCCTGAGCACTGAGCACCCAGCACCCTGAGTACTGAGCACCGAGCACCGTGAGTACTGAGCACCCAGCACCCTGAGGACTGAGCAACCAGCACCCTGAGTACTGAGCACCGAGCACCCCGAGTACTGAGCACCCAGCACCCTGAGCACTGAGCACCCAGCACCCTGAGTACTGAGCACCCAGCACCCTGAGTACTGAGCACCCAGCACCCCGAGCACTGAGCACCCTGAGTACTGAGCACTAAGCACCCAGAGCGCTGAGCACCCAGCACCCCAAGCACGGAGGACCCAGGAAACCGAGCACTGAGTACTGAGCACCCAGCACCCTGAGTACTGAGCACCGAGCTCCCCGAGCACTGAGCACCCTGAGTACTGAGCACCCAGCACCCTGATCACAGAGCACCCAGCACCCTCAGCACTGAGCACCCAGCACCCCGAGCACTGAGCACCCAGCACCCTGAGTACTGAGCACGAAGCACCCTGAGTACTGAGCACCGAGCACTCCGAGCACTGAGCACCCAGCACCCTGAGCACTGAGCACCCAGCACCCTGAGTACTGAGCACCCAGCACCCTGAGTACTGAGCACCCAGCACCCTGAGAAATGAGCACCCAGCACCCTGAGTACTGAGCACCCAGCACCCTGATCACAGAGCACCCAGCACCCTCAGCACTGAGCACCCAGCACCCCGAGCACTGAGCACCCAGCACCCTGAGTACTGAGCACCCTGAGTACTGAGCACCCAGCACCCTGAGCACTGAGCACCCAGCACCCTGAGTACTGAGCACCGAGCACCCTGAGCACTGAGCACCCAGCACCCTGAGTACTGAGCACCCAGCAGCAAGAGTACTGAGCACCGAGCATCCTGAGCACTGAGCACCGAGCACCCCGAGCACTGAGCACCCAGCACCGTGAGTACTGAGCACCCAGCACCAAGAGTACTGAGCACCGAGCACCCCGAGCGCTGAGCACCCAGCACCCTGAGTAATGAGCACCCAGCACCCCGAGTACTGAGCGCCCAGCACCGTGAGTACTGAGCACCCAGCACCCTGAGTACTGAGCACCCAGCACCCTGAGCACTGAGCACAAAGCACGCTGAGTACTGAGCACTGAGCACCCTGAGTACTGAGCACCAAGGACCCTGAGCACTGAGCACCCAGCACGCTGAGTACTGAGCGCTGAGCACCCTGAGTACTGAGCACCGAGCACCCTGAGTACTGAGCACCCAGCACCCTGAGCACTGAGCAGCCAGCACCCTGAGCACTGAGCACCCAGCACCCTGAGTACTGAGCACCCAGCACCCTGAGTACTGAGCACCCTGAGTACTGAGCACCCAGCACACTGAGTACTGAGCACCCTGAGTACTGAGCACCCAGCACACTGAGTACTGAGCACCCTGAGTACTGAGCACCCAGCACCCTGAGCACTGAGCACCCAGCACCCTGAGTACTGAGCACCCAGCACCCTGAGCACTGAGCACCCAGCACCCTGAGTACTGAGCTCCCAGCACCCTGAGTACTTAGCACCCAGCACCCTGAGCACTGAGCACCCAGCACCCTGAGTACTGAGCACTGAGCACCCTGAGCACTGAGCACCCAGCACCCTGAGTACTGAGCACCCAGCACCCTGAGTACTGAGCACCCAGCACCCAGAGCACTGAGCACCCTGAGTTCTGAGCACTAAGCACCCAGAGCGCTGAGCACCCAGCACCCCAAGCACGGAGCACCCAGGACCCCGAGCACTGAGTACTGAGCACCCAGCACCCTGAGTACTGAGCACCGAGCTCCCCGAGCACTGAGCACCCTGAGTACTGAGCACCCAGCACCCCGATCACAGAGCACCCAGCACCCTCAGCACTGAGCACCCAGCACCACGAGCACTGAGCACCCAGCACCCTGAGTACTGAGCACCCTGAGGACTGAGCACCGATCACCCTGAGCACTGAGCACCCAGCACCCTGAGTACTGAGCACCCAGCACCCTGAGTACTGAGCACCGAGCACTCCGAGCACTGAGCACCCAGCACCCTGAGCACTGAGCACCCAGCACCCTGAGTACTGAGCACCCAGCACTCTGAGTACTGAGCACCCAGCACCCTGAGCACTGAGCACCCAGCACCCTGAGTACTGAGCACCCAGCACCCTGAGTACTGAGCACCCAGCACCCTGAGTACTGAGCACCGAGCACCCCGAGTACTGAACACCCAGCACCCCGAGAATGAGCACCCAGCAGCCTGAGTACTGAGCACAGAGCACCCAGAGTACTGAGCACCCAGCACGCTGAGCACTGAGCACCCAGCACCCCGAGTACTGAGCAAACAGCACCCCGAGCACTGAGCACCCAGCACCCCGAGAATTAGCACCCAGCACCCTGAGTACTGAGCACCCAGCACCCTGAGCACTGAGCACCCAGCACCCCGAGTACTGAGCAAACAGCACCCCGAGCACTGAGCACCCAGCACCCCGAGAATTAGCACCCAGCACCTCGTGCACTGAGCACCCTGAGTACTGAGCACCTAGCACCCTGAGTACTGAGCACCGAGCTCCCCGAGCACTGAGCACCCTGAGTACTGAGCACCCAGCACCCCGAAGACAGAGCACCCAGCACCCTCAGCACTGAGCACGCAGCACCCCGAGCACTGAGCACCCAGCACCCTGAGTACTGAGCACCCTGAGGACTGAGCACCGATAACCCTGAGCACTGAGCACCCAGCACCCTGAGTACTGAGCACCCAGCACCCTGAGTACTGAGCACCGAGCACCCCGAGCACTGAGCACCCAGCACCCTGAGTACTGAGCACCCAGCACCCTGAGCACTGAGCACCCAGCACCCTTAGCACTGAGCACCCAGCACCCTGAGCACTGAGCACCCAGCACCCTGAGTACTGAGCACCCAACGTACTGCGCACCGAGCACCCCTAGCACTGAGCACCCAGCACCCTGAGTAGTGAGCACCCAGCACCCTGAGTACTGAGCACCCAGAACCCCGATCACTGAGCACCCAGCACCCCGAGCACTGAGCACTGAGCACCCTGAGTACTGAGCACTGAGCACCCTTAGTACTGAGCACCGAGCACCCCGAGCACTGAGCAGCCAGCACCTTGAGTACTGAGCACCGAGCACCCCGAGCACTGAGCACCCAGCACCCTGAGTCCTGAGCACCCAGCACCCTGAGCACTGAGCACCCAGCACCCCGAGCACTGAGCACCCAGCACCCTGAGTACTGAGCACCCAGCACCCTGAGTACTGAGCACCCAGTACCCCCAGCACTGAGCACCCAGCACCCTGAGCACTGAGCACCCAGCACCCTGAGTACTGAGCAAACAGCACCCCGAGCACTGAGCACCCAGCACCCTGAGTACTGAGCACTCAGCAGCCTGAGTACTGAGCACCGAGCACCCCGAGCACTGAGCACCCAGCACCCTGAGCACTGAGCACACTGAGGACTGAGCACCCAGCACCCTGAGTACTGAGCACCCAGCACCCTGAGTACTGAGCACCCAGCATACTGAGTACTGAGCACCGATCACCCTGAGCACTGAGCACCCAGCACCCCGAGCACTGAGCACCCAGCACCCTGAGTACTGAGCACCCTGAGTATTGAGCACCCAGCACCCCGAGCACTGAGCGCCCAGCACCCCGAGTACTGAGCACCCTGAGCACTGAGCACCCAGCACCCTGAGTACTGAGCACCCAGCAAACTGAGCACAGAGCACCCAGCACCCTGAGTACTGAGCACCCAGCACCCTGAGCACTGAGCACCCAGCACCCTGAGTACTGAGCACCCAGCACCCTGAGTACTTAGCACCGAGCACCCTGAGTACTGAGCACCCAGCACCCTGAGTACTGAGCACCCAGCACCCTGAGTACTGAGCACCGAGCACCCCGAGTACTGAGCACCCAGCACCCTGAGCACTGAGAACCCAGCACCCTGAGCACTGAGCACCCAGCACCAGAAGCACTGAGCACCCAGCACCCTGAGCACTGAGCACTCAGCACCCTGAGCACTGAGCACCCAGCACCCTGAGCACTGAGCACCCAGCACCCTGAGTACTGAGCACCCAGCACCCTGAGCACTGAGCACCCAGCACCCTGAGTACTGAGCACCCAGCACCCTGAGTACTTAGCACCCAGCACACTGAGCACTGAGCACCCAGAACCCTGAGTACTGAGCACCGAGCACCCTGAGTACTGAGCACCCAGCACCCTGAGTACTGAGCACCCAGCACCCTGAGTACTGAGCACCGAGCATCCGGAGTACTGAGCACCCTGCACCCCAAGCACTGAGCACCCAGCACCCTGAGCACTGAGCACCCTGAGTACTGAGCACCCAGCACCCTGAGCACTGAGCACCCAGCACCCTGAGTACTGAGCACCCAGCACCAAGATTACTGAGCACCGAGCATCCTGAGCACTGAGCACCGAGCACCCCGAGCACTGAGCACCCAGCACCCTGAGCACTGAGCACCCAGCACCCTGAGTACTGAGCACCGAGCACCCCGAGGACTGAGCACCCAGCACCCTGAGTACTGAGCACCCAGCACCAAGAGTACTGAGCACCGAGCATCCTGAGCACTGAGCACCGAGCACCCCGAGCACTGAGCACCCAGCACCCTGAGTACTGAGCACCCAGCACCCTGAGTACTGAGCACCGAGCACCCCGAGTACTGACCACCCAGCACCCTGAGCACTGAGCACCCAGCACCCTGAGTACTGAGCACCCAGCACCCTGAGTACTGAGCACCCAGCACCCAGAGCACTGAGCACCCTGAGTTCTGAGCACTAAGCACCCAGAGCGCTGAGCACCCAGCACCCCAAGCACGGAGCACCCAGGACCCCGAGCACTGAGTACTGAGCACCCAGCACCCTGAGTACTGAGCACCGAGCTCCCCGAGCACTGAGCACCCTGAGTACTGAGCACCCAGGACCCCGATCACAGAGCACCCAGCACCCTCAGCACTGAGCACCCAGCACCACGAGCACTGAGCACCCAGCACCCTGAGTACTGAGCACCCTGAGGACTGAGCACCGATCACCCTGAGCACTGAGCACCCAGCACCCTGAGTACTGAGCACCCAGCACCCTGAGTACTGAGCACCGAGCACTCCGAACACTGAGCACCCAGCACCCTGAGCACTGAGCACCCAGCACCCTGAGTACTGAGCACCCAGCACCCTGAGTACTGAGCACCCAGCACCCTGAGCACTGAGCACCCAGCACCCTGAGTACTGAGCACCCAGCACCCTGAGTACTGAGCACCCAGCACCCTGAGTACTGAGCACCGAGCACCCCGAGTACTGAACACCCAGCACCCCTAGAATGAGCACCCAGCAGCCTGAGTACTTAGCACTGAGCACACAGAGTACTGAGCACCCAGCACCCTGAGTACTGAGCACCCAGCACCCTGAGTACTGAGCACCGAGCACCCCGAGTACTGATCACCCAGCACCCTGAGCACTTAGAACCCAGCACCCTGAGCACTGAGCACCCAGCACCCCAAGCACTGAGCACCCAGCACCCTGAGCACTGAGCACTCAGCACCCTGAGCACTGAGCACCAAGCACCCTGAGCACTGAGCACCCAGCACCCTGAGTACTGAGCACACAGCACCCTGAGCACTGAGCACCCAGCACCCTGAGTACTGAGCACCCAGCACCCTGAGTACTTAGCACCCAGCACACTGAGCACTGAGCACCCAGAACCCTGAGTACTGAGCACCGAGCACCCTGAGTACTGAGCACCCAGCACCCTGAGTACTGAGCACCCAGCACCCTGAGTACTGAGCACCGAGCATCCGGAGTACTGAGCACCCTGCACCCCAAGCACTGAGCACCCAGCACCCTGAGCACTGAGCACCCTGAGTACTGAGCACCCAGCACCCTGAGCACTGAGCACCCAGCACCCTGAGTACTGAGCACCGAGCACCCCGAGGACTGAGCACCCAGCACCCTGAGTACTGAGCACCCAGCACCAAGAGTACTGAGCACCGAGCATCCTGAGCACTGAGCACCGAGCACCCCGAGCACTGAGCACCCAGCACCCTGAGTACTGAGCACCCAGCACCAAGAGTAC
The DNA here is from genome assembly GCF_018167655.1 of Microtus oregoni. Classification (NCBI taxonomy): domain Eukaryota; kingdom Metazoa; phylum Chordata; class Mammalia; order Rodentia; family Cricetidae; genus Microtus; species Microtus oregoni. The sequence goes on along the minus strand of NW_024543261.1, from coordinate 3,343,092 downwards.
TGAGCACCGAGCACCCCGAGTACTGAGCACCCAGCACCCTGAGTAATGAGCACCCAGCACCCTGAGCACTGAGCACAAAGCACGCTGAATACTGAGCACTGAGCACCCTGAGTACTGAGCACCAAGGACCCTGAGCACTGAGCACCCAGCACGCTGAGTACTGAGCGCTGAGCACCCTGAGTACTGAGCACCGAGCACCCTGAGTACTGAGCACCCAGCACCCTGAGCACTGAGCAGCCAGCATCCTGAGCACTGAGCACCCAGCACCGCGAGCACTGAGCACCCAGCACCCTGAGCACTGAGCACCCAGCACCCCGAGGACTGAGCACCCAGCAACCTGAGTACTGAGCACCGAGCACCCGGAGCACTGAGCACCCAGCACCCTGAGTACTGAGCACCCAGCACCCTGAGTACTGAGCACCCAGCACCCCAAGCACTGAGCACCCAGCACCCCGAGCACTGAGCACCCAGTTCCCCGAGCATGAGCACCCAGCATCCTGAGTACTGAGAACAGAGCACCCTGAGTACTGAGCACCCAGCACGCTGAGCACTGAGCACCCAGCACCCCGAGTACTGAGCAAACAGCACCCCGAGCACTGAGCACCCAGCACCCCGATAATTAGCACCCAGCACCCTGAGTACTGAGCACCCAGCACCCTGAGTACTGAGCACCCAGCACCCCGTGCACTGAGCACCCTGAGTACTGAGCACCCAGCACCCTGAGTACTGAGCACGAAGCACCCAGAGCGCTGAGCACCCAGCACCCCAAGCACGGAGCACCCAGGACCCCGAGCACTGAGTACTGAGCACCCAGCACCCTGAGTACTGAGCACCGAGCTCCCCGAGCACTGAGCACCCTGAGTACTGAGCACCCAGCACCCCGATGACAGAGCACCCAGCACCCTCAGCACTGAGCACGCAGCACCCCGAGCACTGAGCACCCAGCACCCTGAGTACTGAGCACCCTGAGGACTGAGCACCGATAACCCTGAGCACTGAGCACCCAGCACCCTGAGTACTGAGCACCCAGTACCCTGAGTACTGAGCACCAAGCACCCCGAGCACTGAGCACCCAGCACCCTGAGTACTGAGCACCCAGCACCCTGAGCACTGAGCACCCAGCACCCTGAGCACTGAGCACCCAGCACCCTGAGCACTGAGCACCCAGCACCCTGAGTACTGAGCACCCAACGTACTGAGCACCGAGCACCCCTAGCACTGAGCACCCAGCACCCTGAGTACTGAGCACCCAGCACCCTGAGTACTGAGCACCCAGCATCCTGAGTACTGAGCACCGAGCACCCTGAGTACTGAGCACCCAGCACCCTGAGCACTGAGCACAGAGCATCCCGAGGACTGAGCACCCAGCACCGTGAGCACTGAGCAGCCAGCACCTTGAGTACAGAGCACTGAGCACCCCGAGCACTGAGCACCCAGCACCCTGAGTCCTGAGCACCCAGCACCCTGAGTACTGAGCACCCAGTACCCCGAGCACTGAGCACCCAGCACCCTGAGCACTGAGCACCCAGCACCCTGAGTACTGAACACCCAGCACCCCGAGCACTGAGCACCCAGCACCCTGAGTACTGAGCACTCAGCACCCTGAGTACTGAGCACCGAGCACCCCGAGCACTGAGCACCCAGCACCCTGAGCACTGAGCACCCTGAGGACTGAGCACCCAGCACCCTGAGTACTGAGCACCCAGCACCCTGAGTACTGAGCACCCAGCATCCTGAGTACTGAGCAACGATCACCCTGAGCACTGAGCACTCAGCACCCTGAGCGCTGAGCAGCCAGCACCCTGAGTACTGAGCACCCTGAGTACTGAGCACCCAGCACCCCGAGCACTGAGCACCCAGCACCCCGAGTACTGAGCACCCTGAGCACTGAGCACCCAGCAACCTGAGTACTGAGCACCCAGCACCCTGAGCACTGAGCACCCAGCACCCTGAGTACTGAGCACCCAGCACCCTGAGCACTGAGCACCCAGCACCCTGAGTACTGAGCACCCAGCACCCTGAGTACTTAGCACCGAGCACCCTGAGTACTGAGCACCCAGCACCCTGAGTACTGAGCACCGAGCACCCCGAGTACTGAGCACCCAGCAACCTGAGCACTGAGAACCCAGCACCCTGAGCACTAAGCACCCAGCACCCCAAGCACTGAGCACCCCGCACCCTGAGCACTGAGCACCCAGCACCCTGAGCACTGAGCACCCAGCACCCTGAACACTGAGCACCCACCACCCTGAGTACTGAGCACCCAACGTACTGAGCACCGAGCACCCCTAGCACTGAGCACCCAGCACCCTGAGTACTGAGCACCTAGCACCCTCAGTACTGAGCACCCAGCACCCCGAGCACAGAGCAATGAGCACCCTGAGTACTGAGCACTGAGCACCCTTAGTACTGAGCACCGAGCACCCTGAGTACTGAGCACCCAACACCCTGAGCACTGAGCACGGAGCACCCCTAGGACTGAGCACCCAGAACCGTGAGCACTGAGCAGCCAGCACCTTGAGTACTGAGCACCGAGCACCCCGAGCACTGAGCACCCAGCACCCTGAGTCCTGAGCACCCAGCACCCTGAGTACTGAGCACCCAGCACCCTGAGTACTGAGCACCGAGCATCCGGAGTACTGAGCACCCTGCACCCCGAGCACTGAGCACCCAGCAACCCGAGCACTGAGCACCCAGCACCCTGAGCACTGAGCACCCTGAGGAATGAGCACCCAGCACCCTGAGTACTGAGCACCCAGCATCCTGAGTACTGAGCACCGATCACCCTGAGCACTGAGCACCCAGCAAACCGAGCACTGAGCACCCAGCACCCTGAGTACTGAGCACCCTGAGTACTGAGCACCCAGCACCCCGAGCACTGAGCACCCAGCAACCCGAGCACTGAGCACCCAGCACCCTGAGTACTGAGCACCCTGAGTACTGAGCACCCAGCACCCTGAGTACTGAGCACCCTGAGTACTGAGCACCCAGCACCCTGAGCACTGAGCACCCAGCACCCTGAGTACTGACCACCGAGCACCCCTAGTACTGAGCACCCAGCACCCTGAGCACTGAGCGCCCAGCACCCTGAGTACTGAGCACGCAGCACCCTGAGTACTGAACACCGAGCACCCCGAGAACTGAGCACCCAGCACCCTGAGTACTGAGCACTAAGCACCCAGAGCGCTGAGCACCCAGCACCCCAAGCACGGAGCACCCAGGACCCCGAGCACTGATTACTGAGCACCCACCACCCTGATTACTGAGCACCGAGCTCCCCGAGCACTGAGCACCCTGAGTACTGAGCACCCAGGACCCCAATCACAGAGCACCCAGCACCCTCAGCACTGAGCACCCAGCACCCCGAGCACTGAGCACCCAGCACCCTGAGTACTGAGCACCCTGCGTACTGAGCACCGAGCAACCCGAGCACTGAGCACCCAGCACCCTGAGTACTGAGCACCGAGCACCCTGAGCACTGAGCACCCAGCACCCTGAGTACTGAGCACCCAGCACCAAGAGTACTGAGCACCGAGCATCCTGAGCACTGAGCACCGAGCACCCCGAGCACTGAGCACCCAGCACCCTGAATACTGAGCACCCAGCACCAAGAGTACTGAGCACCGAGCACCCCGAGCACTGAGCACCCAGCACCCTGAGTAATGAGCACCCAGCACCCCGAGTACTGAGCACCCAGCACCGTGAGTACTGAGCACCCAGCACCCTGAGTACTGAGCACCCAGCACCGTGAGCACTGAGCACAAAGCACGCTGAGTACTGAGCACTGAGCACCCTGAGTACTGAGCACCAAGGACCCTGAGCACTGAGCACCCAGCACGCTGAGTACTGAGCGCTGAGCACCCTGAGTACTGAGCACCGAGCACCCTGAGTACTGAGCACCCAGCACCCTGAGCACTGAGCAGCCAGCACCCTGAGCACTGAGCACCCAGCACCCCGAGCACTGAGCACCCAGCACCCTGAGTACTGAGCACCCAGCACCCTGAGTACTGAGCACTCAGCACCCTGAGTACTGAGCACCGAGCACCCCGAGCACTGAGCACCCAGCACCCTCAGCACTGAGCACCCTGAGGACTGAGCACCCAGCACCCTGAGTACTGAGCACCCAGCATCGTGAGTACTGAGCACCGATCACCCTGAGCACTGAGCACCCAGCAACCCAAGCACTGAGCACCCAGCACCCTGAGTACTGAGCACCCTGAGTACTGAGCACCCAGCACCCCGAGCACTGAGCACCCAGGACCCTGAGTACTGAGCACCCTGAGTACTGAGCACCCAGCACCCTGAGTACTGAGCACCCTGAGTACTGAGCACCCAGCACCCTGAGCACTGAGCACCCAGCACCCTGAGTACTGAGCACCCAGCACCCTGAGCACTGAGCACCCAGCACCCTGAGTACGGAGCACCCAGCACCCTGAGTACTTAGCACCCAGCACCCTGAGCACTGAGCACCCAGCACCCTGAGTACTGAGCACCGAGCACCCTGAGTACTGAGCACCAAGCACCCCTAGTACTGAGCACCCAGCACCCTGAGCACTGAGCGCCCAGGACCCTGAGTACTGAGCACCCAGCACCCTGAGTACTGAGCACCCACCACCCCGAGCACTGAGCACCCTGAGTACTGAGCACTAACCACCCAGAGCGCTGAGCACCCAGCACCCCAAGCACGGAGCACCCAGGACCCCAAGCACTGAGTACTGAGCACCCAGCACCCTGAGTACTGAGCACCGAGCTCCCCGAGCACTGAGCACCCTGAGTACTGAGCACCCAGCACCCCGATCACAGAGCACCCAGCACCCTCAGCACTGAGCACCCAGCACCCCGAGCACTGAGCACACAGCACCCTGAGTACTGAGCACCCTGAGGACTGAGCACCGATCACCCTGAGCACTGAGCACCCAGCACCCTGAGCACTGAACACCCAGCACCCTGAGTATTGAGCACCCAGCACCCTGAGTACTGAGCACCCAGCACCCTGAGCACTGAGCACCCAGCACCCTGAGTACTGAGCATTCAGCACCCTGATCACAGAGCACCCAGCACCCTCAGCACTGAGCACCCAGCACCCCGAGCACTGAGCACCCAGCACCCTGAGTACTGAGCACCCTGAGTACTGAGCACCCAGCACCCTGAGTACTGAGCACCGAGCACCCTGAGCACTGAGCACCCAGCACCCTGAGTACTGAGCACCCAGCACCAAGAGTACTGAGCACCGAGCATCCTGAGCACTGAGCACCGAGCACCCCGAGCACTGAGCACCCAGCACCCTGAGTACTGAGCACCCAGCACCAAGAGTACTGAGCACCGAGCACCCCGAGCACTGAGCACCCAGCACCCTGAGTACTGAGCACCCAGCACCGTGAGTACTGAGCACCCAGCACCCTGAGTACTGAGCACCCAGCACCCTGAGCACTGAGCACAAAGCACGCTGAGTACTGAGCAATGAGCACCCTGAGTACTGAGCACCAAGGACCCTGAGCACTGAGCAGCCAGCACCCTGAGCACTGAGCACCCAGCACCCTGAGTACTGAGCACCCAGCACCCTGAGTACTGAGCACCCAGCACCCTGAGTACTGAGCACCCAGCACCCTGAGTACTGAGCACCCAGCACCCTGAGTACTGAGCACCGAGCACCCCGAGTACTGAGCACCCAGCACCCCGAGCACTGAGCGCCCAGCACCCTGAGCACTGAGCACCGAGCACCCCAAGCACTGAGCACCCAGCACCCTGAGCACTGAGCACCCTGAGGACTGAGCACCCAGCATCCTGAGTACTGAGCACCGAGCACCCCGAGCACTGAGCACCCAGCACCCTGAGCACTGAGCACCCTGAGGACTGAGCACCCAGCACCCTGAGTACTGAGCACCCAGCATCCTGAGTACTGAGCACCGATCACCCTGAGCACAGAGCACCCAGCAACCCGAGCACTGAGCACCCAGCACCCTGAGTACTGAGCACCCTGAGTACTGAGCACCCAGCACCCCGAGAACTGAGCACCCAGCTCCCTGAGTACTGAGCACCTTGAGTACTGAGCACCCAGCACCCTGAGTACTGAGCACCCTGAGTACTGAGCACCCAGCACCCTGAGCACTGAGCACCCAGCACCCTGAGTACTGAGCAACCAGCACCCTGAGCACTGAGCACCCAGCACCCTGAGTACTCAGCACCCAGCACCCTGAGTACTTAGCACCCAGCACGCTGAGCACTGAGCACCCAGCACCCTGAGTACTGAGCACCGAGCACCGTGAGTACTGAGCACCCAGCACCCTGAGTACTGAGCAACCAGCACCCTGAGTACTGAGCACCGAGCACCCAGAGTACTGAGCACCCAGCACCCTGAGCACTGAGCACCCAGCACCCTGAGTACTGAGCACCCAGCACCCTGAGTACTGAGCACCCAGCACCCCGAGCACTGAGCACCCTGAGTACTGAGCACTAAGCACCCAGAGCGCTGAGCACCCAGCACCCCAAGCACGGAGGACCCAGGAAACCGAGCACTGAGTACTGAGCACCCAGCACCCTGAGTACTGAGCACCGAGCTCCCCGAGCACTGAGCACCCTGAGTACTGAGCACCCAGCACCCTGATCACAGAGCACCCAGCACCCTCAGCACTGAGCACCCAGCACCCCGAGCACTGAGCACCCAGCACCCTGAGTACGGAGCACCCTGAGGACTGAGCACCGATCACCCTGAGCACTGAGCACCCAGCACCCTGAGTACTGAGCACCCAGCACCCTGAGTACTGAGCACCGAGCACTCCGAGCACTGAGCACCCAGCACACTGAGCACTGAGCACCCAGCACCCTGAGTACTGAGCACCCAGCACCCTGAGTACTGAGCACCCAGCACCCTGAGCAATGAGCACCCAGCACCCTGAGTACTGAGCACCCAGCACCCTGATCACAGAGCACCCAGCACCCTCAGTACTGAGCACCCAGCACCCCGAGCACTGAGCACACAGCACCCTGAGTACTGAGCACCCTGAGTACTGAGAACCCAGCACCCTGAGCACTGAGCACCCAGCACCCTGAGTACTGAGCACCGAGCACACTGAGCACTGAGCACCCAGCACCCTGAGTACTGAGCACCCAGCACCAAGAGTACTGAGCACCGAGCATCCTGAGCACTGAGCACCGAGCACCCCGAGCGCTGAGCACCCAGCACCCTGAGTACTGAGCACCCAGCACCCTGAGCACTGAGCACCCAGCACCCTGAGTACTGAGCTCCCAGCACCCTGAGTACTTAGCACCCAGCACCCTGAGCACTGAGCACCCAGCACCCTGAGTACTGAGCACCGAGCACCCTGAGTACTGAGCACCCAGCACCCTGAGTACTGAGCACCCAGCACCCTGAGTACTGAGCACCGAGCACCCCGAGTACTGACCACCCAGCACCCTGAGCACTGAGCACCCAGCACCCTGAGTACTGAGCACCCAGCACCCTGAGTACTGAGCACCCAGCACCCAGAGCACTGAGCACCCTGAGTTCTGAGCACTAAGCACCCAGAGCGCTGAGCACCCAGCACCCCAAGCACGGAGCACCCAGGACCCCGAGCACTGAGTACTGAGCACCCAGCACCCTGAGTACTGAGCACCGAGCTCCCCGAGCACTGAGCACCCTGAGTACTGAGCACCCAGCACACCGATCACAGAGCACCCAGCACCCTCAGCACTGAGCACCCAGCACCACGAGCACTGAGCACCCAGCACCCTGAGTACTGAGCACCCTGAGGACTGAGCACCGATCACCCTGAGCACTGAGCACCCAGCACCCTGAGTACTGAGCACCCAGCACCCTGAGTACTGAGCACCGAGCACTCCGAGCACTGAGCACCCAGCACCCTGAGCACTGAGCACCCAGCACCCTGAGTACTGAACACCCAGCACCCTGAGTACTGAGCACCCAGCACCCTGAGCACTGAGCACCCAGCACCCTGAGTACTGAGCACCCAGCACCCTGAGTACTGAGCACCCAGCACCCTGAGTACTGAGCACCGAGCACCCCGAGTACTGAACACCCAGCATCCCGAGCACTGAGCACCCAGCACCCTGAGCACTGAGCACCCAGCACCCCAAGCACTGAGCACCCAGCACCCTGAGTACTGAGTACTGAGCACCCTGAGTACTGAGCACCCAGCACCCTGAGCACTGAGCACCCAGCACCCTGAGTACTGAGCACCGAGCACCCCGAGCACTGAGCACCCAGCACCCTGAGGACTGAGCACCCAGGACCAAGACTACTGAGCACCAAGCATCCTGAGCACTGAGCACAGAGCACCCTGAGCACTGAGCACCCAGCACCCTGAGTACTGAGCACCCAGCACCCTGAGTAATGAGCACCCAGCACCCTGAGCACTGAGCACAAAGCACGCTGAGTACTGAGCACTGAGCACCCTGAGTACTGAGCACCAAGGACCCTGAGCACTGAGCACCCAGCACGCTGAGTACTGAGCGCTGTGCACCCTGAGTACTGAGCACCGAGCACCCTGAGTACTGAGCACCCAGCACCCTGAGCACTGAGCAGCCAGCACCCTGAGCACTGAGCACCCAGCACCCTGAGTACTGAGCACCCAGCACCCTGAGTACTGAGCACCAAGCACCCTGAGTACTGAACACCCAGCACCCTGAGCACTGAGCACTGAGCACCCAGCACCCTGAGCACTGAGCGCTGTGCACCCTGAGTACTGAGCACCGAGCACCCTGAGTACTGAGCACCCAGCACCCCTAGTACTGAGCACCCAGCACCCTGAGCACTGAGCGCCCAGCACCCTGAGTACTGAGCACCCAGCACCCTGAGTACTGAGCACCCACCACCCCGAGCACTGAGCACCCTGAGTACTGAGCACTAACCACCCAGAGCGCTGAGCACCCAGCACCCCAAGCACGGAGCACCCAGGACCCCAAGCACTGAGTACTGAGCACCCAGCACCCTGAGTACTGAGCACCGAGCTCCCCGAGCACTGAGCACCCTGAGTACTGAGCACCCAGCACCCCGATCACAGAGCTCCCAGCACCCTCAGCACTGAGCACCCAGCACCCCGAGCACTGAGCACACAGCACCCTGAGTACTGAGCACCCTGAGGACTGAGCACCGATCACCCTGAGCACTGAGCACCCAGCACCCTGAGCACTGAACACCCAGCACCCTGAGTATTGAGCACCCAGCACCCTGAGTACTGAGCACCCAGCACCCTGAGCACTGAGCACCCAGCACCCTGAGTACTGAGCATTCAGCACCCTGATCACAGAGCACCCAGCACCCTCAGCACTGAGCACCCAGCACCCCGAGCACTGAGCACCCAGCACCCTGAGTACTGAGCACCCTGAGTACTGAGCACCCAGCACCCTGAGTACTGAGCACCGAGCACCCTGAGCACTGAGCACCCAGCACCCTGAGTACTGAGCACCCAGCACCAAGAGTACTGAGCACCGAGCATCCTGAGCACTGAGCACCGAGCACCCCGAGCACTGAGCACCCAGCACCCTGAGTACTGAGCACCCAGCACCAAGAGTACTGAGCACCGAGCACCCCGAGCACTGAGCACCCAGCACCCTGAGTACTGAGCACCCAGCACCGTGAGTACTGAGCACCCAGCACCCTGAGTACTGAGCACCCAGCACCCTGAGCACTGAGCACAAAGCACGCTGAGTACTGAGCAATGAGCACCCTGAGTACTGAGCACCAAGGACCCTGAGCACTGAGCAGCCAGCACCCTGAGCACTGAGCACCCAGCACCCTGAGTACTGAGCACCCAGCACCCTGAGTACTGAGCACCCAGCACCCTGAGTACTGAGCACCCAGCACCCTGAGTACTGAGCACCCAGCACCCTGAGTACTGAGCACCGAGCACCCCGAGTACTGAGCACCCAGCACCCCGAGCACTGAGCGCCCAGCACCCTGAGCACTGAGCACCGAGCACCCCAAGCACTGAGCACCCAGCACCCTGAGCACTGAGCACCCTGAGGACTGAGCACCCAGCATCCTGAGTACTGAGCACCGAGCACCCCGAGCACTGAGCACCCAGCACCCTGAGCACTGAGCACCCTGAGGACTGAGCACCCAGCACCCTGAGTACTGAGCACCCAGCATCCTGAGTACTGAGCACCGATCACCCTGAGCACAGAGCACCCAGCAACCCGAGCACTGAGCACCCAGCACCCTGAGTACTGAGCACCCTGAGTACTGAGCACCCAGCACCCCGAGAACTGAGCACCCAGCTCCCTGAGTACTGAGCACCTTGAGTACTGAGCACCCAGCACCCTGAGTACTGAGCACCCTGAGTACTGAGCACCCAGCACCCTGAGCACTGAGCACCCAGCACCCTGAGTACTGAGCAACCAGCACCCTGAGCACTGAGCACCCAGCACCCTGAGTACTCAGCACCCAGCACCCTGAGTACTTAGCACCCAGCACCCTGAGCACTGAGCACCCAGCACCCTGAGTACTGAGCACCGAGCACCGTGAGTACTGAGCACCCAGCACCCTGAGTACTGAGCAACCAGCACCCTGAGTACTGAGCACCGAGCACCCAGAGTACTGAGCACCCAGCACCCTGAGCACTGAGCACCCAGTACCCTGAGTACTGAGCACCCAGCACCCTGAGTACTGAGCACCCAGCACCCCGAGCACTGAGCACCCTGAGTACTGAGCACTAAGCACCCAGAGCGCTGAGCACCCAGCACCCCAAGCACGGAGGACCCAGGAAACCGAGCACTGAGTACTGAGCACCCAGCACCCTGAGTACTGAGCACCGAGCTCCCCGAGCACTGAGCACCCTGAGTACTGAGCACCCAGCACCCTGATCACAGAGCACCCAGCACCCTCAGCACTGAGCACCCAGCACCCCGAGCACTGAGCACCCAGCACCCTGAGTACGGAGCACCCTGAGGACTGAGCACCGATCACCCTGAGCACTGAGCACCCAGCACCCTGAGTACTGAGCACCCAGCACCCTGAGTACTGAGCACCGAGCACTCCGAGCACTGAGCACCCAGCACACTGAGCACTGAGCACCCAGCACCCTGAGTACTGAGCACCCAGCACCCTGAGTACTGAGCACCCAGCACCCTGAGCAATGAGCACCCAGCACCCTGAGTACTGAGCACCCAGCACCCTGATCACAGAGCACCCAGCACCCTCAGCACTGAGCACCCAGCACCCCGAGCACTGAGCACACAGCACCCTGAGTACTGAGCACCCTGAGTACTGAGAACCCAGCACCCTGAGCACTGAGCACCCAGCACCCTGAGTACTGAGCACCGAGCACACTGAGCACTGAGCACCCAGCACCCTGAGTACTGAGCACCCAGCACCAAGAGTACTGAGCACCGAGCATCCTGAGCACTGAGCACCGAGCACCCCGAGCGCTGAGCACCCAGCACCCTGAGTACTGAGCACCCAGCACCCTGAGCACTGAGCACCCAGCACCCTGAGTACTGAGCTCCCAGCACCCTGAGTACTTAGCACCCAGCACCCTGAGCACTGAGCACCCAGCACCCTGAGTACTGAGCACCGAGCACCCTGAGTACTGAGCACCCAGCACCCTGAGTACTGAGCACCCAGCACCCTGAGTACTGAGCACCGAGCACCCCGAGTACTGACCACCCAGCACCCTGAGCACTGAGCACCCAGCACCCTGAGTACTGAGCACCCAGCACCCTGAGTACTGAGCACCAAGCACCCTGAGTACTGAACACCCAGCACCCTGAGCACTGAGCACTGAGCACCCAGCACCCTAAGCACTGAGCGCTGTGCACCCTGAGTACTGAGCACCGAGCACCCTGAGTACTGAGCACCCAGCACCCCTAGTACTGAGCACCCAGCACCCTGAGCACTGAGCGCCCAGCACCCTGAGTACTGAGCACCCAGCACCCTGAGTACTGAGCACCCACCACCCCGAGCACTGAGCACCCTGAGTACTGAGCACTAACCACCCAGAGCGCTGAGCACCCAGCACCCCAAGCACGGAGCACCCAGGACCCCAAGCACTGAGTACTGAGCACCCAGCACCCTGAGTACTGAGCACCGAGCTCCCCGAGCACTGAGCACCCTGAGTACTGAGCACCCAGCACCCCGATCACAGAGCACCCAGCACCCTCAGCACTGAGCACCCAGCACCCCGAGCACTGAGCACACAGCACCCTGAGTACTGAGCACCCTGAGGACTGAGCACCGATCACCCTGAGCACTGAGCACCCAGCACCCTGAGCACTGAACACCCAGCACCCTGAGTATTGAGCACCCAGCACCCTGAGTACTGAGCACCCAGCACCCTGAGCACTGAGCACCCAGCACCCTGAGTACTGAGCATTCAGCACCCTGATCACAGAGCACCCAGCACCCTCAGCACTGAGCACCCAGCACCCCGAGCACTGAGCACCCAGCACCCTGAGTACTGAGCACCCTGAGTACTGAGCACCCAGCACCCTGAGTACTGAGCACCGAGCACCCTGAGCACTGAGCACCCAGCACCCTGAGTACTGAGCACCCAGCACCAAGAGTACTGAGCACCGAGCATCCTGAGCACTGAGCACCGAGCACCCCGAGCACTGAGCACCCAGCACCCTGAGTACTGAGCACCCAGCACCAAGAGTACTGAGCACCGAGCACCCCGAGCACTGAGCACCCAGCACCCTGAGTACTGAGCACCCAGCACCGTGAGTACTGAGCACCCAGCACCCTGAGTACTGAGCACCCAGCACCCTGAGCACTGAGCACAAAGCACGCTGAGTACTGAGCAATGAGCACCCTGAGTACTGAGCACCAAGGACCCTGAGCACTGAGCAGCCAGCACCCTGAGCACTGAGCACCCAGCACCCTGAGTACTGAGCACCCAGCACCCTGAGTACTGAGCACCCAGCACCCTGAGTACTGAGCACCCAGCACCCTGAGTACTGAGCACCCAGCACCCTGAGTACTGAGCACCGAGCACCCCGAGTACTGAGCACCCAGCACCCCGAGCACTGAGCGCCCAGCACCCTGAGCACTGAGCACCGAGCACCCCAAGCACTGAGCACCCAGCACCCTGAGCACTGAGCACCCTGAGGACTGAGCACCCAGCATCCTGATTACTGAGCACCGAGCATCCCGAGCACTGAGCACCCAGCACCCTGAGCACTGAGCACCCTGAGGACTGAGCACCCAGCACCCTGAGTACTGAGCACCCAGCATCCTGAGTACTGAGCACCGATCACCCTGAGCACAGAGCACCCAGCAACCCGAGCACTGAGCACCCAGCACCCTGAGTACTGAGCACCCTGAGTACTGAGCACCCAGCACCCCGAGAACTGAGCACCCAGCTCCCTGAGTACTGAGCACCTTGAGTACTGAGCACCCAGCACCCTGAGTACTGAGCACCCTGAGTACTGAGCACCCAGCACCCTGAGCACTGAGCACCCAGCACCCTGAGTACTGAGCAACCAGCACCCTGAGCACTGAGCACCCAGCACCCTGAGTACTCAGCACCCAGCACCCTGAGTACTTAGCACCCAGCACCCTGAGCACTGAGCACCCAGCACCCTGAGTACTGAGCACCGAGCACCGTGAGTACTGAGCACCCAGCACCCTGAGTACTGAGCAACCAGCACCCTGAGTACTGAGCACCGAGCACCCAGAGTACTGAGCACCCAGCACCCTGAGCACTGAGCACCCAGTACCCTGAGTACTGAGCACCCAGCACCCTGAGTACTGAGCACCCAGCACCCCGAGCACTGAGCACCCTGAGTACTGAGCACTAAGCACCCAGAGCGCTGAGCACCCAGCACCCCAAGCACGGAGGACCCAGGAAACCGAGCACTGAGTACTGAGCACCCAGCACCCTGAGTACTGAGCACCGAGCTCCCCGAGCACTGAGCACCCTGAGTACTGAGCACCCAGCACCCTGATCACAGAGCACCCAGCACCCTCAGCACTGAGCACCCAGCACCCCGAGCACTGAGCACCCAGCACCCTGAGTACGGAGCACCCTGAGGACTGAGCACCGATCACCCTGAGCACTGAGCACCCAGCACCCTGAGTACTGAGCACCCAGCACCCTGAGTACTGAGCACCGAGCACTCCGAGCACTGAGCACCCAGCACACTGAGCACTGAGCACCCAGCACCCTGAGTACTGAGCACCCAGCACCCTGAGTACTGAGCACCCAGCACCCTGAGCAATGAGCACCCAGCACCCTGAGTACTGAGCACCCAGCACCCTGATCACAGAGCACCCAGCACCCTCAGCACTGAGCACCCAGCACCCCGAGCACTGAGCACACAGCACCCTGAGTACTGAGCACCCTGAGTACTGAGAACCCAGCACCCTGAGCACTGAGCACCCAGCACCCTGAGTACTGAGCACCGAGCACACTGAGCACTGAGCACCCAGCACCCTGAGTACTGAGCACCCAGCACCAAGAGTACTGAGCACCGAGCATCCTGAGCACTGAGCACCGAGCACCCCGAGCGCTGAGCACCCAGCACCCTGAGTACTGAGCACCCAGCACCCTGAGCACTGAGCACCCAGCACCCTGAGTACTGAGCTCCCAGCACCCTGAGTACTTAGCACCCAGCACCCTGAGCACTGAGCACCCAGCACCCTGAGTACTGAGCACCGAGCACCCTGAGTACTGAGCACCCAGCACACTGAGTACTGAGCACCCAGCACCCTGAGTACTGAGCACCGAGCTCCCCGAGCACTGAGCACCCTGAGTACTGAGCACCCAGCACACCGATCACAGAGCACCCAGCACCCTCAGCACTGAGCACCCAGCACCACGAGCACTGAGCACCCAGCACCCTGAGTACTGAGCACCCTGAGGACTGAGCACCGATCACCCTGAGCACTGAGCACCCAGCACCCTGAGTACTGAGCACCCAGCACCCTGAGTACTGAGCACCGAGCACTCCGAGCACTGAGCACCCAGCACCCTGAGCACTGAGCACCCAGCACCCTGAGTACTGAACACCCAGCACCCTGAGTACTGAGCACCCAGCACCCTGAGCACTGAGCACCCAGCACCCTGAGTACTGAGCACCCAGCACCCTGAGTACTGAGCACCCAGCACCCTGAGTACTGAGCACCGAGCACCCCGAGTACTGAACACCCAGCATCCCGAGCACTGAGCACCCAGCACCCTGAGCACTGAGCACCCAGCACCCCAAGCACTGAGCACCCAGCACCCTGAGTACTGAGTACTGAGCACCCTGAGTACTGAGCACCCAGCACCCTGAGCACTGAGCACCCAGCACCCTGAGTACTGAGCACCGAGCACCCCGAGCACTGAGCACCCAGCACCCTGAGGACTGAGCACCCAGGACCAAGACTACTGAGCACCAAGCATCCTGAGCACTGAGCACAGAGCACCCTGAGCACTGAGCACCCAGCACCCTGAGTACTGAGCACCCAGCACCCTGAGTAATGAGCACCCAGCACCCTGAGCACTGAGCACAAAGCACGCTGAGTACTGAGCACTGAGCACCCTGAGTACTGAGCACCAAGGACCCTGAGCACTGAGCACCCAGCACGCTGAGTACTGAGCGCTGTGCACCCTGAGTACTGAGCACCGAGCACCCTGAGTACTGAGCACCCAGCACCCTGAGCACTGAGCAGCCAGCACCCTGAGCACTGAGCACCCAGCACCCTGAGTACTGAGCACCCAGCACCAAGAGTACTGAGCACCGAACACCCCGAGCACTGAGCACCCAGCACCCTGAGTAATGAGCACCCAGCACCCTGAGCACTGAGCACAAAGCACGCTGAGTACTGAGCACTGAGCACCCTGAGTACTGAGCACCAAGGACCCTGAGCACTGAGCACCCAGCACGCTGAGTACTGAGCGCTGTGCACCCTGAGTACTGAGCACCGAGCACCCTGAGTACTGAGCACCCAGCACCCTGAGCACTGAGCACCCAGCACACCGAGTACTGAGCACCCAGCACCCTGAGTACTGAGCACCGAGCACCCCGAGAACTGAGCACCCAGCACCCTGAGTACTGAGCACCCAGCACCCTGAGTACTGAGCACCCAGCACCATGAGCACTGAGCACCCAGCACCCAGAGCACTGAGCACCCAGCACCCCGAGAATGAGCACCCAGCAGCCTGAGTACTGAGAACAGAGCACCCAGAGTACTGAGCACAAAGCACGCTGAGCACTGAGCACCCAGCACCCCGAGAATTAGCACCCAGCACCCTGAGTACTGAGCACCCAGCACCCTGAGTACTGAGCACCCAGCACCTCGTGCACTGAGCACCCTGAGTACTGAGCACCCAGCACCCTGAGTACTGAGCGCTAAGCACCCAGAGCGCTGAGCACCCAGCACCCCAAGCACGGAGCACCCAGGACCCTGAGCACTGAGTACTGGGCACCCAGCACCCTGAGTACTGAGCACCGAGCTCCCCGAGCACTGAGCACCCTGAGTACTGAGCACCCAGCACCCCGATGACAGAGCACCCAGCACCCTCAGCACTGAGCACGCAGCACCCCGAGCACTGAGCACCGAGCACCCCGAGCACTGAGCACCCAGCACCCTGAGTACTGAGCACCCAGCACCCTGAGCACTGAGCACCCAGCACCCTTAGCACTGAGCACCCAGCACCCTGAGCACTGAGCACCCAGCACCCTGAGTACTGAGCACCCAACGTACTGAGCACCGAGCACCCCTAGCACTGAGCACCCAGCACCCCGAGCACTTAGCACTGAGCACCCTGAGTACTGAGCACTGAGCACCCTTAGTACTGAGCACCGAGCACCCCGAGCACTGAGCAGCCAGCACCTTGAGTACTGAGCACCGAGCACCCCGAGCACTGAGCACCCAGCACCCTGAGTCCTGAGCATCCAGCACCCTGAGCACTGAGCACCCAGCACCCCAAGCACTGAGCACCCAGCACCCTGAGTACTGAGCACCCAGCACCCTGAGTACTGAGCACCCAGTACCCCGAGCACTGAGCACCCAGCACCCTGAGCACTGAGAACCCAGCACCCTGAGTACTGAGCACCCAGCACCCCGAGCACTGAGCACCCAGCACCCTGAGTACTGAGCACTCAGCAGCCTGAGTACTGAGCACTGAGCACCCCGAGCACTGAGCACCCAGCACCCTGAGCACTGAGCACACTGAGGACTGAGCACCCAGCTCCCTGAGTACTGAGCACCCAGCACCCTGAGTACTGAGCACCCAGCATACTGAGTACTGAGCACCTTTCACCCTGAGCACTGAGCACCCAGCACCCTGAGCACTGAGCACCCAGCACCCTGAGTACTGAGCACCCTGAGTATTGAGCACCCAGCACCCCGAGCACTGAGCGCCCAGCACCCCGAGTACTGAGCACCCTGAGCACTGAGCACCCAGCACCCTGAGTACTGAGCACCCAGCACACTGAGCACTGAGCACCCAGCACCCTGAGTACTGAGCACCCAGCACCCTGAGCACTGAGCACCCAGCACCCTGAGTACTGTGCACCCAGCACCCTGAGTACTTAGCACCGAGCATCCTGAATACTGAGCACCCAGCACCCTGAGTACTGATCACCCAGCACCCTGAGTACTGAGCACCGAGCACCCCGAGTACTGAGCACCCTGAGCACTGAGAACCCAGCACCCTGAGCACTGAGCACCCAGCACCCCAAGCACTGAGCACCCAGCACCCTGAGCACTGAGCACTCAGCACCCTGAGCACTGAGCACCCAGCACCCTGAGCACTGAGCACCCAGCACACTGAGTACTGAGCACCCAGCACCCTGAGCACTGAGCACCCAGCACCCTGAGTACTTAGCACCCAGCACACTGAGCACTGAGCACCCAGAACCCTGAGTACTGAGCACCGACCACCCTGAGTACTGAGCACCCAGCACCCTGAGTACTGAGCACCCAGCACCCTGAGTACTGAGCACCGAGCATCCGGAGTACTGAGCACCCTGCACCCCGAGCACTGAGCACCCAGCACCCTGAGCACTGAGCACCCTGAGTACTGAGCACCCAGCACCCTGAGCACTGAGCACCCAGCACCCTGAGTACTGAGCACCGAGCACCCCGAGGACTGAGCACCCAGCACCCTGAGTACTGAGTACCCAGCACGAAGAGTACTGAGCACCGAGCATCCTGAGCACTGAGCACCGAGCACCCCGAGCACTGAGCATCCAGCACCCTGAGTACTGAGCACCCAGCACCAAGAGTACTGAGCACCGAGCACCCCGAGTACTGAGCACCCAGCACCCTGAGTAATGAGCACCCAGCACCCTGAGCACTGAGCACAAAGCACGCTGAATACTGAGCACTGAGCACCCTGAGTACTGAGCACCAAGGACCCTGAGCACTGAGCACCCAGCACGCTGAGTACTGAGCGCTGAGCACCCTGAGTACTGAGCACCGAGCACCCTGAGTACTGAGCACCCAGCACCCTGAGCACTGAGCAGCCAGCATCCTGAGCACTGAGCACCCAGCACCCCGAGCACTGAGCACCCAGCACCCTGAGCACTGAGCACCCAGCACCCCGAGGACTGAGCACCCAGCACCCTGAGTACTGAGCACCGAGCACCCGGAGCACAGAGCACCCAGCACCCTGAGTACTGAGCACCCAGCACCCTGAGTACTGAGCACCCAGCACCCCAAGCACTGAGCACCCAGCACCCCGAGCACTGAGCACCCAGCTCCCCGAGCATGAGCACCCAGCAGCCTGAGTACTGAGAACAGAGCACCCTGAGTTCTGAGCACCCAGCACGCTGAGCACTGAGCACCCAGCACCCCGAGTACTGAGCAAACAGCACCCCGAGCACTGAGCACCCAGCACCAAGAGAATTAGCACCCAGCACCCTGAGTACTGAGCACCCAGCACCCTGAGTACTGAGCACCCAGCACCACGTGCACTGAGCACCCTGAGTACTGAGCACCCAGCACCCTGAGTACTGAGCACCCTGAGGACTGAGCACCGATAACCCTGAGCACTGAGCACCCAGCACCCTGAGTACTGAGCACCCAGCACCCTGAGTACTGAGCACCGAGCACCCCGAGAACTGAGCACCCAGCACCCTGAGTACTGAGCACCCAGCACCCTGAGCACTGAGCACCCAGCACCCTGAGCACTGAGCACCCATCACCCTGAGCACTGAGCACCCAGCACCCTGAGTCCTGAGCACCGAGCACCCCTAGCACTGAGCACCTAGCACCCTGAGTACTGAGCACCCAGCACCCGGAGCACTGAGCACCCAGCACACCGAGCACTGAGCACTGAGCACCCTGAATACTGAGCACTGAGCACCCTTAGTACTGAGCACCGAGCACCCTGAGTACTGAGCACCCAGCACCCTGAGCACTGAGCACGGAGCATCCCGAGGACTGAGCACCCAGCACCGTGAGCACTGAGCAGCCAGCACCTTGAGTACAGAGCACCGAGCACCCCGAGCACTGAGCACCCAGCACCCTGAGTCCTGAGCACCCAGCACCCTGAGCACTGCGCACCCAGCACCCCGAGCACTGAGCACCCAGCACCCTGAGTACTGAGCACCAAGCACCCTGAGTACTGAGCACCCAGTACCCCGAGCACTGAGCACCCAGCACCCTGAGCACTGAGCACCCAGCACCGTGAGTACTGAACACCCAGCACCCCGAGCACTGAGCACCCAGCACCCTGAGTACTGAGCACTCAGCACCCTGAGTACTGAGCACCGAGCACCCCGAGCACTGAGCACCCAGCACCCTGAGCACTGAGCACCCTGAGGACTGAGCACCCAGCACCCTGTGTACTGAGCACCCAGCACCCTGAGTACTGAGCACCCAGCATCCTGAGTACTGAGCAACGATCACCCTGAGCACTGAGCACCCAGCACCCTGAGCACTGAGCAGCCAGCACCCTGAGTACTGAGCACCCTGAGTACTGAGCACCCAGCACCCCGAGCACTGAGCACCCAGCACCCCGAGTACTGAGCACCCTGAGCACTGAGCACCCAGCAACCAGAGCACTGAGCACTCTGAGGTCTGAGCACCCAGCACCCTGAGTACTGAGCACCCAGTATCCTGAGTACTGAGCACCGATCACCCTGAGCACTGAGCACCCAGCAACCCGAGCACTGAGCACCCAGCACCCTGAGTACTGAGCACCCTGAGTACTGTGCACCCAGCACCCCGAGCACTGAGCACCCAGCACCCTGAGTACTGAGCACCCTGAGTACTGAGCACCCAGCACCCTGAGCACTGAGCACCCAGCACCCTGAGTACTGAGCACCCAGCACCCTGAGCACTGAGCACCCAGGACCCTGAGTACTGAGCTCCCAGCACCCTGAGTACTTAGCACCCAGCACCCTGAGCACTGAGCACCCAGCACCCTGAGTACTGAGCACCGAGCACCCTGAGTACTGAGCACCCAGCACCCTGAGTACTGAGCACCCAGCACCCTGAGTACTGAGCACCGAGCACCCCGAGTACTGACCACCCAGCACCCTGAGCACTGAGCACCCAGCACCCTGAGTACTGAGCACCCAGCACCCTGAGTACTGAGCACCCAGCACCCAGAGCACTGAGCACCCTGAGTTCTGAGCACTAAGCACCCAGAGCGCTGAGCACCCAGCACCCCAAGCACGGAGCACCCAGGACCCCGAGCACTGAGTACTGAGCACCCAGCACCCTGAGTACTGAGCACCGAGCTCCCCGAGCACTGAGCACCCTGAGTACTGAGCACCCAGCACCCCGATCACAGAGCACCCAGCACCCTCAGCACTGAGCACCCAGCACCACGAGCACTGAGCACCCAGCACCCTGAGTACTGAGCACCCTGAGGACTGAGCACCGATCACCCTGAGCACTGAGCACCCAGCACCCTGAGTACTCAGCACCCAGCACCCTGAGTACTGAGCACCGAGCACTCCGAGCACTGAGCACCCAGCACCCTGAGCACTGAGCACCCAGCACCCTGAGTACTGAGCACCCAGCACCCTGAGTACTGAGCACCCAGCACCCTGAGCACTGAGCACCCAGCACCCTGAGTACTGAGCACCCAGCACCCTGAGTACTGAGCACCGAGCACCCCGAGTACTGAACACCCAGCACCCCGAGCACTGAGCACCCAGCACCCTGAGCACTGAGCACCCAGCACCCCAAGCACTGAGCACCCAGCACCCTGAGTACTGAGTACTGAGCACCCTGAGTACTGAGCACCCAGCACCCTGAGCACTGAGCACCCAGCACCCTGAGTACTGAGCACCGAGCACCCCGAGCACTGAGCACCCAGCACCCTGAGTACTGAGCTCCCAGGACCAAGACTACTGAGCACCAAGCATCCTGAGCACTGAGCACAGAGCACCCTGAGCACTGAGCACCCAGCACCCTGAGTACTGAGCACCCAGCACCAAGAGTACTGAGCACCGAGCACCCCGAGCAGTGAGCACCCAGCACCCTGAGTAATGAGCACCCAGCACCCTGAGCACTGAGCACAAAGCACGCTGAGTACTGAGCACTGAGCACCCTGAGTACTGAGCACCAAGGACCCTGAGCACTGAGCACCCAGCACGCTGAGTACTGAGCGCTGTGCACCCTGAGTACTGAGCACCGAGCACCCTGAGTACTGAGCACCCAGCACCCTGAGCACTGAGCAGCCAGCACCCTGAGCACTGAGCACCCAGCACCCCGAGCACTGAGCACCCAGCACCCTGAGCACTGAGCACCCAGCACCCCGAGTACTGAGCACCCAGCACCCTGAGTACTGAGCACCGAGCACCCCGAGAACTGAGCACCCAGCACCCTGAGTACTGAGCACCCAGCACCCTGAGTACTGAGCACCCAGCACCCCGAGCACTGAGCAACCAGCACCCCGAGCACTGAGCACCCAGCACCCCGAGAATGAGCACCCAGCAGCCTGAGTACTGAGAACAGAGCACCCAGAGTACTGAGCACCCAGCACGCTGAGCACTGAGCACAAAGCACCCCGAGAATTAGCACCCAGCACCCTGAGTACTGAGCACCCAGCACCCTGAGTACTGAGCACCCAGCACCTCGTGCACTGAGCACCCTGAGTACTGAGCACCCAGCACCCTGAGTACTGAGCGCTAAGCACCCAGAGCGCTGAGCACCCAGCACCCCAAGCACGGAGCACCCAGGACCCTGAGCACTGAGTACTGAGCAACCAGCACCCTGAGTACTGAGCACCGAGCTCCCCGAGCACTGAGCACCCTGAGTACTGAGCAAACAGCACCCCGATGACAGAGCACCCAGCACCCTCAGCACTGTGCACGCAGCATCCCGAGCACTGAGCACCCAGCACCCTGAGTACTGAGCACCCTGAGGATTGAGCACCGATAACCCTGAGCACTGAGCACCCAGCACCCTGAGTACTGAGCACCCAGCACCCTGAGTACTGAGCACCGAGCACCCCGAGCACTGAGCACCCAGCACCCTGAGTACTGAGCACCCAGCACCCTGAGCACTGAGCACCCAGCACCCTTAGCACTGAGCACCCAGCACCCTGAGCACTGAGCACCCAGCACCCTGAGTACTGAGCACCCAACGTACTGAGCACCGAGCACCCCTAGCACTGAGCACCCAGCACCCTGAGTACTGAGCACTCAGCAGCCTGAGTACTGAGCACCGAGCACCCCGAGCACTGAGCACCCAGCACCCTGAGCACTGAGCACACTGAGGACTGAGCACCCAGCACCCTGAGTACTGAGCACCCAGCACCCTGAGTACTGAGCACCCAGCATACTGAGTACTGAGCACCGATCACCCTGAGCACTGAGCACCCAGCACCCCGAGCACTGAGCACCCAGCACCCTGAGTACTGAGCACCCTGAGTATTGAGCACCCAGCACCCCGAGCACTGAGCGCCCAGCACCCCGAGTACTGAGCACCCTGAGCACTGAGCACTCAGCACCCTGAGTACTGAGCACCCAGCACACTGAGCACTGAGCACCCAGCACCCTGAGTACTGAGCACCCAGCACCCTGAGCACTGAGCACCCAGCACCCTGAGTACTGAGCACCCAGCACCCTGAGTACTTAGCACCGAGCACCCTGAGTACTGAGCACCCAGCACCCTGAGTACTGAGCACCCAGCACCCTGAGTACTGAGCACCGAGCACCCCGAGTACTGAGCACCCAGCACCCTGAGCACTGAGAACCCAGCACCCTGAGCACTGAGCACCCAGCACCCCAAGCACTGAGCACCCAGCATCCTGAGCACTGAGCACTCAGCACCCTGAGCACTGAGCACCCAGCACCCTGAGCACTGAGCACCCAGCACCCTGAGTACTGAGCAACCAGGACCCTGAGCACTGAGCACCCAGCACCCTGAGTACTGAGCACCCAGCACCCTGAGTACTTAGCACCCAGCACACTGAGCACTGAGCACCCAGAACCCTGAGTACTGAGCACCGAGCACCCTGAGTACTGAGCACCGAGCACCCTGAGTACTGAGCACCCAGCACCCTGAGTACTGAGCACCGAGCATCCGGAGTACTGAGCACCCTGCACCAAGAGCACTGAGCACCCAGCACCCTGAGCACTGAGCACCCTGTGTACTGAGCACCCAGCACCCTGAGCACTGAGGACCCAGCACCCTGAGTACTGAGCACCGAGCACCCCGAGGACTGACACCCAGCACCCTGAGTACTGAGCACCCAGCCCCAAGAGTACTGAGCACCGAGCATCCTGAGCACTGAGCACCGAGCACCCTGAGTACTGAGCACCGAGCACCCTGAGTACTGAGCACCCAGCACCCTGAGTACTGAGCACCCAGCACCCTGAGTACTGAGCACCCAGCACCAAGAGTACTGAGCACTGAGCACCCCGAGTACTGAGCACCCAGCACCCTGAGTAATGAGCACCCAGCACCCTGAGCACTGAGCACAAAGCACGCTGAATACTGAGCACGGAGCACCCTGAGTACTGAGCACCAAGGACCCTGAGCACTGAGCACCCAGCACGCTGAGTACTGAGCGCTGAGCACCCTGAGTACTGAGCACCGAGCACCCTGAGTACTGAGCACCCAGCACCCTGAGCACTGAGCAGCCAGCATCCTGAGCACTGAGCACCCAGCACCCCGAGCACTGAGCACCCAGCACCCTGAGCACTGAGCACCCAGCACCCCGAGTACTGAGCACCCAGCACCCTGAGTACTGAGCAACGATCACCCTGAGCACTGAGCACCCAGCACCCTGAGCACTGAGCAGATAGCACCCTGAGTACTGAGCACCCTGAGTACTGAGCACCCAGCACCCCGAGCACTGAGCACCCAGCACCCCGAGTACTGAGCACCCTGAGCACTGAGCACCCAGCAACCCGAGCACTGAGCACCCAGCACCCTGAGTACTGAGCACCCTGAGTACTGTGCACCCAGCACCCCGAGCACTGAGCACCCAGCACCCTGAGTACTGAGCACCCTGAGTACTGAGCACCCAGCACACTGAGTACTGAGCACCCTGAGTACTGAGCACCCAGCACCCTGAGCACTGAGCACCCAGCACCCTGAGTACTGAGCACCCAGCACCCTGAGCACTGAGCACCCAGCACCCTGAGTACTGAGCTCCCAGCACCCTGAGTACTTAGCACCCAGCACCCTGAGCACTGAGCACCCAGCACCCTGAGTACTGAGCACCGAGCACCCTGAGTCCTGAGCACCCAGCACCCTGAGTACTGAGCACCCAGCACCCTGAGTACTGAGCACCGAGCACCCCGAGTACTGACCACCCAGCACCCTGAGCACTGAGCACCCAGCACCCTGAGTACTGAGCACCCAGCACCCTGAGTACTGAGCACCCAGCACCCAGAGCACTGAGCACCCTGAGTTCTGAGCACTAAGCACCCAGAGCGCTGAGCACCCAGCACCCCAAGCACGGAGCACCCAGGACCCCGAGCACTGAGTACTGAGCACCCAGCACCCTGAGTACTGAGCACCGAGCTCCCTGAGCACTGAGCACCCTGAGTACTGAGCACCCAGCACCCCGATCACAGAGCACCCAGCACCCTCAGCACTGAGCACCCAGCACCACGAGCACTGAGCACCCATCACCCTGAGTACTGAGCACCCTGAGGACTGAGCACCGATCACCCTGAGCACTGAGCACCCAGCACCCTGAGTACTGAGCACCCAGCACCCTGAGTACTGAGCACCGAGCACTCCGAGCACTGAGCACCCAGCTCCCTGAGCACTGAGCACCCAGCACCCCGCGAATGAGCACCCAGCAGCCTGAGTACTGAGAACAGAGCACCCAGAGTACTGAGCACCCAGCACGCTGAGCACTGAGCACAAAGCACCCCGAGAATTAGCACCCAGCACCCTGAGTACTGAGCACCCAGCACCCTGAGTACTGAGCACCCAGCACCTCGTGCACTGAGCACCCTGAGTACTGAGCACCCAGCACCCTGAGTACTGAGCGCTAAGCACCCAGAGCGCTGAGCACCCAGCACCCCAAGCACGGAGCACCCAGGACCCTGAGCACTGAGTACTGAGCACCCAGCACCCTGAGTACTGAGCACCGAGCTCCCCGAGCACTGAGCACCCTGAGTACTGAGCAAACAGCACCCCGATGACAGAGCACCCAGCACCCTCAGCACTGTGCACGCAGCATCCCGAGCACTGAGCACCCAGCACCCTGAGTACTGAGCACCCTGAGGAGTGAGCACCGATAACCCTGAGCACTGAGCACCCAGTACCCTGAGTACTGAGCACCCAGCACCCTGAGTACTGAGCACCGAGCACCCCGAGCACTGAGCACCCAGCACCCTGAGTACTGAGCACCCAGCACCCTGAGCACTGAGCACCCAGCACCCTTAGCACTGAGCACCCAGCACCCTGAGCACTGAGCACCCAGCACCCTGAGTACTGAGCACCCAACGTACTGAGCACCGAGCACCCCGAGCACTGAGCACCCAGCACCCTGAGCACTGAGCACACTGAGGACTGAGCACCCAGCACCCTGAGTACTGAGCACCCAGCACCCTGAGTACTGAGCACCCAGCATACTGAGTACTGAGCACCGATCACCCTGAGCACTGAGCACCCAGCACCCCGAGCACTGAGCACCCAGCACCCTGAGTACTGAGCACCCTGAGTATTGAGCACCCAGCACCCCGAGCACTGAGCGCCCAGCACCCCGAGTACTGAGCACCCTGAGCACTGAGCACTCAGCACCCTGAGTACTGAGCACCCAGCACACTGAGCACTGAGCACCCAGCACCCTGAGTACTGAGCACCCAGCACCCTGAGCACTGAGCACCCAGCACCCTGAGTACTGAGCACCCAGCACCCTGAGTACTTAGCACCGAGCACCCTGAGTACTGAGCACCCAGCACCCTGAGTACTGAGCACCCAGCACCCTGAGTACTGAGCACCGAGCACCCCGAGTACTGAGCACCCAGCACCCTGAGCACTGAGAACCCAGCACCCTGAGCACTGAGCACCCAGCACCCCAAGCACTGAGCACCCAGCACCCTGAGCACTGAGCACTCAGCACCCTGAGCACTGAGCACCCAGCACCCTGAGCACTGAGCACCCAGCACCCTGAGTACTGAGCAACCAGGACCCTGAGCACTGAGCACCCAGCACCCTGAGTACTGAGCACCCAGCACCCTGAGTACTTAGCTCCCAGCACACTGAGCCCTGAGCACCCAGAACCCTGAGTACTGAGCACCGAGCACCCTGAGTACTGAGCACCCAGCACCCTGAGTACTGAGCACCCAGCACCCTGAGTACTGAGCACCGAGCATCCGGAGTACTGAGCACCCTGCACCAAGAGCACTGAGCACCCAGCACCCTGAGCACTGAGCACCCTGTGTACTGAGCACCCAGCACCCTGAGCACTGAGGACCCAGCACCCTGAGTACTGAGCACCGAGCACCCCGAGGACTGACACCCAGCACCCTGAGTACTGAGCACCCAGCACCAAGAGTACTGAGCACCGAGCATCCTGAGCACTGAGCACCGAGCACCCTGAGTACTGAGCACCGAGCACCCTGAGTACTGAGCACCCAGCACCAAGAGTACTGAGCACTGAGCACCCCGAGTACTGAGCACCCAGCACCCTGAGTAATGAGCACCCAGCACCCTGAGCACTGAGCACAAAGCACGCTGAATACTGAGCACGGAGCACCCTGAGTACTGAGCACCAAGGACCCTGAGCACTGAGCACCCAGCACGCTGAGTACTGAGCGCTGAGCACCCTGAGTACTGAGCACCGAGCACCCTGAGTACTGAGCACCCAGCACCCTGAGCACTGAGCAGCCAGCATCCTGAGCACTGAGCACCCAGCACCCCGAGCACTGAGCACCCAGCACCCTGAGCACTGAGCACCCAGCACCCCGAGTACTGAGCACCCAGCACCCTGAGTACTGAGCAACGATCACCCTGAGCACTGAGCACCCAGCACCCTGAGCACTGAGCAGATAGCACCCTGAGTACTGAGCACCCTGAGTACTGAGCACCCAGCACCCCGAGCACTGAGCACCCAGCACCCCGAGTACTGAGCACCCTGAGCACTGAGCACCCAGCAACCCGAGCACTGAGCACCCAGCACCCTGAGTACTGAGCACCCTGAGTACTGTGCACCCAGCACCCCGAGCACTGAGCACCCAGCACCCTGAGTACTGAGCACCCTGAGTACTGAGCACCCAGCACACTGAGTACTGAGCACCCTGAGTACTGAGCACCCAGCACCCTGAGCACTGAGCACCCAGCACCCTGAGTACTGAGCACCCAGCACCCTGAGCACTGAGCACCCAGCACCCTGAGTACTGAGCTCCCAGCACCCTGAGTACTTAGCACCCAGCACCCTGAGCACTGAGCACCCAGCACCCTGAGTACTGAGCACCGAGCACCCTGAGTCCTGAGCACCCAGCACCCTGAGTACTGAGCACCCAGCACCCTGAGTACTGAGCACCGAGCACCCCGAGTACTGACCACCCAGCACCCTGAGCACTGAGCACCCAGCACCCTGAGTAC
This sequence comes from Microtus oregoni, assembly GCF_018167655.1. Taxonomy (NCBI): domain Eukaryota; kingdom Metazoa; phylum Chordata; class Mammalia; order Rodentia; family Cricetidae; genus Microtus; species Microtus oregoni. The sequence continues at coordinate 3,315,173 of NW_024543261.1, read as the reverse complement.
TGAGCACCCAGCACCCTGAGTACTGAGCACCCAGCACCCAGAGCACTGAGCACCCTGAGTTCTGAGCACTAAGCACCCAGAGCGCTGAGCACCCAGCACCCCAAACACGGAGCACCCAGGACCCCGAGCACTGAGTACTGAGCACCCAGCACCCTGAGTACTGAGCACCGAGCTCCCTGAGCACTGAGCACCCTGAGTACTGAGCACCCAGCACCCCGATCACAGAGCACCCAGCACCCTCAGCACTGAGCACCCAGCACCACGAGCACTGAGCACCCATCACCCTGAGTACTGAGCACCCTGAGGACTGAGCACCGATCACCCTGAGCACTGAGCACCCAGCACCCTGAGTACTGAGCACCCAGCACCCTGAGTACTGAGCACCGAGCACTCCGAGCACTGAGCACCCAGCTCCCTGAGCACTGAGCACCCAGCACCCCGCGAATGAGCACCCAGCAGCCTGAGTACTGAGAACAGAGCACCCAGAGTACTGAGCACCCAGCACGCTGAGCACTGAGCACAAAGCACCCCGAGAATTAGCACCCAGCACCCTGAGTACTGAGCACCCAGCACCCTGAGTACTGAGCACCCAGCACCTCGTGCACTGAGCACCCTGAGTACTGAGCACCCAGCACCCTGAGTACTGAGCGCTAAGCACCCAGAGCGCTGAGCACCCAGCACCCCAAGCACGGAGCACCCAGGACCCTGAGCACTGAGTACTGAGCACCCAGCACCCTGAGTACTGAGCACCGAGCTCCCCGAGCACTGAGCACCCTGAGTACTGAGCAAACAGCACCCCGATGACAGAGCACCCAGCACCCTCAGCACTGTGCACGCAGCATCCCGAGCACTGAGCACCCAGCACCCTGAGTACTGAGCACCCTGAGGAGTGAGCACCGATAACCCTGAGCACTGAGCACCCAGTACCCTGAGTACTGAGCACCCAGCACCCTGAGTACTGAGCACCGAGCACCCCGAGCACTGAGCACCCAGCACCCTGAGTACTGAGCACCCAGCACCCTGAGCACTGAGCACCCAGCACCCTTAGCACTGAGCACCCAGCACCCTGAGCACTGAGCACCCAGCACCCTGAGTACTGAGCACCCAACGTACTGAGCACCGAGCACCCCGAGCACTGAGCACCCAGCACCCTGAGCACTGAGCACACTGAGGACTGAGCACCCAGCACCCTGAGTACTGAGCACCCAGCACCCTGAGTACTGAGCACCCAGCATACTGAGTACTGAGCACCGATCACCCTGAGCACTGAGCACCCAGCACCCCGAGCACTGAGCACCCAGCACCCTGAGTACTGAGCACCCTGAGTATTGAGCACCCAGCACCCCGAGCACTGAGCGCCCAGCACCCCGAGTACTGAGCACCCTGAGCACTGAGCACTCAGCACCCTGAGTACTGAGCACCCAGCACACTGAGCACTGAGCACCCAGCACCCTGAGTACTGAGCACCCAGCACCCTGAGCACTGAGCACCCAGCACCCTGAGTACTGAGCACCCAGCACCCTGAGTACTTAGCACCGAGCACCCTGAGTACTGAGCACCCAGCACCCTGAGTACTGAGCACCCAGCACCCTGAGTACTGAGCACCGAGCACCCCGAGTACTGAGCACCCAGCACCCTGAGCACTGAGAACCCAGCACCCTGAGCACTGAGCACCCAGCACCCCAAGCACTGAGCACCCAGCACCCTGAGCACTGAGCACTCAGCACCCTGAGCACTGAGCACCCAGCACCCTGAGCACTGAGCACCCAGCACCCTGAGTACTGAGCAACCAGGACCCTGAGCACTGAGCACCCAGCACCCTGAGTACTGAGCACCCAGCACCCTGAGTACTTAGCTCCCAGCACACTGAGCCCTGAGCACCCAGAACCCTGAGTACTGAGCACCGAGCACCCTGAGTACTGAGCACCCAGCACCCTGAGTACTGAGCACCCAGCACCCTGAGTACTGAGCACCGAGCATCCGGAGTACTGAGCACCCTGCACCAAGAGCACTGAGCACCCAGCACCCTGAGCACTGAGCACCCTGTGTACTGAGCACCCAGCACCCTGAGCACTGAGCACCCAGCACCCTGAGTACTGAGCACCGAGCACCCCGAGGACTGAGCACCCAGCACCCTGAGTACTGAGCACCCAGCACCCCGAGTACTGAGCACCCAGCACCCTGAGTACTGAGCAACGATCACCCTGAGCACTGAGCACCCAGCACCCTGAGCACTGAGCAGATAGCACCCTGAGTACTGAGCACCCTGAGTACTGAGCACCCAGCACCCCGAGCACTGAGCACCCAGCACCCCGAGTACTGAGCACCCTGAGCACTGAGCACCCAGCACCCTGAGCACTGAGCACTCTGAGGTCTGAGCACCCAGCACCCTGAGTACTGAGCACCCAGTATCCTGAGTACTGAGCACCGATCACCCTGAGCACTGAGCACCCAGCAACCCGAGCACTGAGCACCCAGCACCCTGAGTACTGAGCACCCTGAGTACTGTGCACCCAGCACCCCGAGCACTGAGCACCCAGCACCCTGAGTACTGAGCACCCTGAGTACTGAGCACCCAGCACACTGAGTACTGAGCACCCTGAGTACTGAGCACCCAGCACCCTGAGCACTGAGCACCCAGCACCCTGAGTACTGAGCACCCAGCACCCTGAGCACTGAGCACCCAGCACCCTGAGTACTGAGCTCCCAGCACCCTGAGTACTTAGCACCCAGCACCCTGAGCACTGAGCACCCAGCAGCCTGAGTACTGAGCACCGAGCACCCTGAGTACTGAGCACCCAGCACCCTGAGTACTGAGCACCCAGCACCCTGAGTACTGAGCACCGAGCACCCCGAGTACTGACCACCCAGCACCCTGAGCACTGAGCACCCAGCACCCTGAGTACTGAGCACCCAGCACCCTGAGTACTGAGCACCCAGCACCCAGAGCACTGAGCACCCTGGGTTCTGAGCACTAAACACCCAGAGCGCTGAGCACCCAGCACCCCAAGCACGGAGCACCCAGGACCCCGAGCACTGAGTACTGAGCACCCAGCACCCTGAGTACTGAGCACCGAGCTCCCCGAGCACTGAGCACCCTGAGTACTGAGCACCCAGCACCCCGATCACAGAGCACCCAGCACCCTCAGCACTGAGCACCCAGCACCATGAGCACTGAGCACCCAGCACCCTGAGTACTGAGCACCCTGAGGACTGAGCACCGATCACCCTGAGCACTGAGCACCCAGCACCCTGAGTACTGAGCACCCAGCACCCTGAGTACTGAGCACCGAGCACTCCGAGCACTGAGCACCCAGCACCCTGAGCACTGAGCACCCAGCACCCTGAGTACTGAGCACCCAGCACCCTGAGTACTGAGCACCCAGCACCCTGAGCACTGAGCACCCAGCACCCTGAGTACTGAGCACCCAGCACCCTGAGTACTGAGCACCCAGCATCCTGAGTACTGAGCACCGAGCACCCCGAGTACTGAACACCCAGCACCCCGAGCACTGAGCACCCAGCATCCTGAGCACTGAGCACCCAGCACCCCAAGCACTGAGCACCCAGCACCCTGAGTACTGAGTACTGAGCACCCTGAGTACTGAGCACCCAGCACCCTGAGCACTGAGCACCCAGCACCCTGAGTACTGAGCACCGAGCACCCCGAGCACTGAGCACCCAGCACCCTGAGTACTGAGCACCCAGGACCAAGACTACTGAGCACCAAGCATCCTGAGCACTGAGCACAGAGCACCCTGAGCACTGAGCACCCAGCACCCTGAGTACTGAGCACCCAGCACCAAGAGTACTGAGCACCGAGCACCCCGAGCACTGAGCACCCAGCACCCTGAGTAATGAGCACCCAGCACCCTGAGCACTGAGCACAAAGCACGCTGAGTACTGAGCACTGAGCACCCTGAGTACTGAGCACCAAGGACCCTGAGCACTGAGCACCCAGCACGCTGAGTACTGAGCGCTGTGCACCCTGAGTACTGAGCACCGAGCACCCTGAGTACTGAGCACCCAGCACCCTGAGCACTGAGCAGCCAGCACCCTGAGCACTGAGCACCCAGCACCCCGAGCACTGAGCACCCAGCACCCTGAGCACTGAGCACCCAGCACCCCGAGTACTGAGCACCCAGCACCCTGAGTACTGAGCACCGAGCACCCCGAGAACTGAGCACCCAGCACCCTGAGTACTGAGCACCCAGCACCCTGAGTACTGAGCACCCAGCACCCCGAGCACTGAGCAACCAGCACCCCGAGCACTGAGCACCCAGCACCCCGAGAATGAGCACCCAGCAGCCTGAGTACTGAGAACAGAGCACCCAGAGTACTGAGCACCCAGCACGCTGAGCACTGAGCACAAAGCACCCCGAGAATTAGCACCCAGCACCCTGAGTACTGAGCACCCAGCACCCTGAGTACTGAGCACCCAGCACCTCGTGCACTGAGCACCCTGAGTACTGAGCACCCAGCACCCTGAGTACTGAGCGCTAAGCACCCAGAGCGCTGAGCACCCAGCACCCTAAGCACGGAGCACCCAGGACACTGAGCACTGAGTACTGAGCACCCAGCACCCTGAGTACTGAGCACCGAGCTCCCCGAGCACTGAGCACCCTGAGTACTGAGCAAACAGCACCCCGATGACAGAGCACCCAGCACCCTCAGCACTGAGCACGCAGCACCCCGAGCACTGAGCACCCAGCACCCTGAGTACTGAGCACCCTGAGGAGTGAGCACCGATAACCCTGAGCACTGAGCACCCAGCACCCTGAGTACTGAGCACCCAGCACCCTGAGTACTGAGCACCGAGCACCCCGAGCACTGAGCACCCAGCACCCTGAGTACTGAGCACCCAGCACCCTGAGCACTGAGCACCCAGCACCCTTAGCACTGAGCACCCAGCACCCTGAGCACTGAGCACCCAGCACCCTGAGTACTGAGCACCCAACGTACTGAGCACCGAGCACCCCTAGCACTGAGCACCCAGCACCCTGAGTAGTGAGCACCCAGCACCCTGAGTACTGAGCACCCAGCACACCGAGCACTGAGCACCCAGCACCCCGAGCACTGAGCACTGAGCACCCTGAGTACTGAGCACTGAGCACGCTTAGTACTGAGCACCGAGCACCCCGAGCACTGAGCAGCCAGCACCTTGAGTACTGAGCACCGAGCACCCCGAGCACTGAGCACCCAGCACCCTGAGTCCTGAGCACCCAGGACCCTGAGCACTGAGCACCCAGCACCCCAAGCACTGAGCACCCAGCACCCTGAGTACTGAGCACCGAGCACCCTGAGTACTGAGCACCCAGTACCCCGAGCACTGAGCACCCAGCACCCTGAGCACTGAGAACCCAGCACCCTTAGTACTGAGCACCCAGCACCCCGAGCACTGAGCACCCAGCACCCTGAGTACTGAGCACTCAGCAGCCTGAGTACTGAGCACCGAGCACCCCGAGCACTGAGCACCCAGCACCCTGAGCACTGAGCACACTGAGGACTGAGCACCCAGCACCCTGAGTACTGAGCACCCAGCACCCTGAGTACTGAGCACCCAGCATACTGAGTACTGAGCACCGATCACCCTGGGCACTGAGCACCCAGCACCCCGAGCACTGAGCACCCAGCACCCTGAGTACTGAGCACCCTGAGTATTGAGCACCCAGCACCCCGAGCACTGAGCGCCCAGCACCCCGAGTACTGAGCACCCTGAGCACTGAGCACCCAGCACCCTGAGTACTGAGCACCCAGCACACTGAGCACTGAGCACCCAGCACCCTGAGTACTGAGCACCCAGCACCCTGAGCACTGAGCACCCAGCACCCTGAGTACTGAGCACCCAGCACCCTGAGTACTTAGCACCGAACACCCTGAGTACTGAGCACCCAGCACCCTGAGTACTGAGCACCCAGCACCCTGAGTACTGAGCACCGAGCACCCCGAGTACTGAGCACCCAGCACCCTGAGCACTGAGAACCCAGCACCCTGAGCACTGAGCACCCAGCACCCCAAGCACTGAGCACCCAGCACCCTGAGCACTGAGCACTCAGCACCCTGAGCACTGAGCACCCAGCACCCTGAGCACTGAGCACCCAGCACCCTGAGTACTGAGCAACCAGGACCCTGAGCACTGAGCACCCAGCACCCTGAGTACTGAGCACCCAGCACCCTGAGTACTTAGCACCCAGCACACTGAGCACTGAGCACCCAGAACCCTGAGTACTGAGCACCGAGCACCCTGAGTACTGAGCACCCAGCACCCTGAGTACTGAGCACCCAGCACCCTGAGTACTGAGCACCGAGCATCCGGAGTACTGAGCACCCTGCACCCCGAGCACTGAGCACCCAGCACCCTGAGCACTGAGCACCCTGAGTACTGAGCACCCAGCACCCTGAGCACTGAGCACCAAGCACCCTGAGTACTGAGCACCGAGCACCCCGAGGACTGAGCACCCAGCACCCTGAGTACTGAGCACCCAGCACCAAGAGTACTGAGCACCGAGCATCCTGAGCACTGAGCACCGAGCACCCCGAGCACTGAGCACCCAGCACCCTGAGTACTGAGCACCCAGCACCAAGAGTACTGAGCACCGAGCACCCCAAGTACTGAGCACCCAGCACCCTGAGTAATGAGCACCCAGCACCCTGAGCACTGAGCACAAAGCACGCTGAATACTGAGCACGGAGCACCCTGAGTACTGAGCACCAAGGACCCTGAGCACTGAGCACCCAGCACGCTGAGTACTGAGCGCTGAGCACCCTGAGTACTGAGCACCCAGCACCCTGAGCACTGAGCAGCCAGCATCCTGAGCACTGAGCACCCAGCACCCCGAGCACTGAGCACCCAGCACCCTGAGCACTGAGCACCCAGCACCCCGAGTACTGAGCACCCAGCACCCTGAGTACTGAGCACCGAGCACCCCGAGAACTGAGCACCCAGCACCCTGAGTACTGAGCACCCAGCACCCTGAGTACTGAGCACCCAGCACCCCGAGCACTGAGCAACCAGCACCCCGAGCACTGAGCACCCAGCACGCTGAGTACTGAGCGCTGAGCACCCTGAGTACTGAGCACCCAGCACCCTGAGCACTGAGCAGCCAGCATCCTGAGCACTGAGCACCCAGCACCCCGAGCACTGAGCACCCAGCACCCTGAGCACTGAGCACCCAGCACCCCGAGTACTGAGCACCCAGCACCCTGAGTACTGAGCACCGAGCACCCCGAGAACTGAGCACCCAGCACCCTGAGTACTGAGCACCCAGCACCCTGAGTACTGAGCACCCAGCACCCCGAGCACTGAGCAACCAGCACCCCGAGCACTGAGCACCCAGCACCCCGAGAATGAGCACCCAGCCGCCTGAGTACTGAGAACAGAGCACCCAGAGTACTGAGCACCCAGCACGCTGAGCACTGAGCACAAAGCACCCCGAGAATTAGCACCCAGCACCCTGAGTACTGAGCACCCAGCACCCTGAGTACTGAGCACCCAGCACCTCGTGCACTGAGCACCCTGAGTACTGAGCACCCAGCACCCTGAGTACTGAGCGCTAAGCACCCAGAGCGCTGAGCACCCAGCACCCCAAGCACGGAGCACCCAGGACCCTGAGCACTGAGTACTGAGCACCCAGCACCCTGAGTACTGAGCACCGAGCTCCCCGAGCACTGAGCACCCTGAGTACTGAGCAAACAGCACCCCGATGACAGAGCACCCAGCACCCTCAGCACTGAGCACGCAGCACCCCGAGCACTGAGCACCCAGCACACTGAGTACTGAGCACCCTGAGGAGTGAGCACCGATAACCCTGAGCACTGAGCACCCAGCACCCTGAGTACTGAGCACCCAGCACCCTGAGTACTGAGCACCGAGCACCCCGAGCACTGAGCACCCAGCACCCTGAGTACTGAGCACCCAGCACCCTGAGCACTGAGCACCCAGCACCCTTAGCACTGAGCACCCAGCACCCTGAGCACTGAGCACCCAGCACCCTGAGTACTGAGCACCCAACGTACTGAGCACCGAGCACCCCTAGCACTGAGCACCCAGCACCCTGAGTAGTGAGCACCCAGCACCCTGAGTACTGAGCACCCAGCACACCGAGCACTGAGCACCCAGCACCCCGAGCACTGAGCACTGAGCACCCTGAGTACTGAGCACTGAGCACCCTTAGTACTGAGCACCGAGCACCCCGAGCACTGAGCAGCCAGCACCTTGAGTACTGAGCACCGAGCACCCCGAGCACTGAGCACCCAGCACCCTGAGTACTGAGCACCCAGCACCCTGAGTACTGAGCACCCAGTACCCCGAGCACTGAGCACCCAGCACCCTGAGCACTGAGAACCCAGCACCCTGAGTACTGAGCACCCAGCACCCCGAGCACTGAGCACCCAGCACCCTGAGTACTGAGCACTCAGCAGCCTGAGTACTGAGAACCGAGCACCCCGAGCACTGAGCACCCAGCAGCCTGAGCACTGAGCACACTGAGGACTGAGCACCCAGCACCCTGAGTACTGAGCACCCAGCACCCTGAGTACTGAGCACCCAGCATACTGAGTACTGAGCACCGATCACCCTGAGCACTGAGCACCCAGCACCCCGAGCACTGAGCACCCAGCACCCTGAGTACTGAGCACCCTGAGTATTGAGCACCCAGCACCCCGAGCACTGAGCGCCCAGCACCCCGAGTACTGAGCACCCTGAGCACTGAGCACCCAGCACCCTGAGTACTGACCACCCAGCACACTGAGCACTGAGCACCCAGCACCCTGAGTACTGAGCACCCAGCACCCTGAGCACTGAGCACCCAGCACCCTGAGTACTGAGCACCCAGCACCCTGAGTACTTAGCACCGAGCACCCTGAGTACTGAGCACCCAGCACCCTGAGTACTGAGCACCCAGCACCCTGAGTACTGAGCACCGAGCACCCCGAGTACTGAGCACCCAGCACCCTGAGCACTGAGAACCCAGCACCCTGAGCACTGAGCACCCAGCACCCCAAGCACTGAGCACCCAGCACCCTGAGCACTGAGCACTCAGCACCCTGAGCACTGAGCACCCAGCACCCTGAGCACTGAGCACCCAGCACCCTGAGTACTGAGCAACCAGGACCCTGAGCACTGAGCACCCAGCACCCTGAGTACTGAGCACCCAGCACCCTGAGTACTTAGCACCCAGCACACTGAGCACTGAGCACCCAGAACCCTGAGTACTGAGCACCGAGCACCCTGAGTACTGAGCACCCAGCACCCTGAGTACTGAGCACCCAGCACCCTGAGTACTGAGCACCGAGCATCCGGAGTACTGAGCACCCTGCACCCCGAGCACTGAGCACCCAGCACCGTGAGCACTGAGCACCCTGAGTACTGAGCACCCAGCACCCTGAGCACTGAGCACCCAGCACCTCGTGCACTGAGCACCCTGAGTACTGAGCACCCAGCACCCTGAGTACTGAGCGCTAAGCACCCAGAGCGCTGAGCACCCAGCAAACCAAGCACGGAGCACCCAGGACCCTGAGCACTGAGTACTGAGCACCCAGCACCCTGAGTACTGAGCACCGAGCTCCCCAAGCACTGAGCACCCTGAGTACTGAGCAAACAGCACCCCGATGACAGAGCACCCAGCACCCTCAGCACTGAGCACGCAGCACCCCGAGCACTGAGCACCCAGCACCCTGAGTACTGAGCACCCTGAGGAGTGAGCACCGATAACCCTGAGCACTGAGCACCCAGCACCCTGAGTACTGAGCACCCAGCACCCTGAGTACTGAGCACCGAGCACCCCGAGCACTGAGCACCCAGCACCCTGAGTACTGAGCACCCAGCACCCTGAGCACTGAGCACCCAGCACCCTTAGCACTGAGCACCCAGCACCCTGAGCACTGAGCACCCAGCACCCTGAGTACTGAGCACCCAACGTACTGAGCACCGAGCACCCCTAGCACTGAGCACCCAGCACCCTGAGTAGTGAGCACCCAGCACCCTGAGTACTGAGCACCCAGCACACCGAGCACTGAGCACCCAGCACCCCGAGCACTGAGCACTGAGCACCCTGAGTACTGAGCACTGAGCACCCTTAGTACTGAGCACGGAGCACCCCGAGCACTGAGCAGCCAGCACCTTGAGTACTGAGCACCGAGCACCCCGAGCACTGAGCACCCAGCACCCTGAGTACTGAGCACCCAGCACCCTGAGTACTGAGCACCCAGTACCCCGAGCACTGAGCACCCAGCACCCTGAGCACTGAGAACCCAGCACCCTGAGTACTGAGCACCCAGCACCCCGAGCACTGAGCACCCAGCACCCTGAGTACTGAGCACTCAGCAGCCTGAGTACTGAGAACCGAGCACCCCGAGCACTGAGCACCCAGCACCCTGAGCACTGAGCACACTGAGGACTGAGCACCCAGCACCCTGAGTACTGAGCACCCAGCACCCTGAGTACTGAGCACCCAGCATACTGAGTACTGAGCACCGATCACCCTGAGCACTGAGCACCCAGCACCCCGAGCACTGAGCACCCAGCACCCTGAGTACTGAGCACCCTGAGTATTGAGCACCCAGCACCCCGAGCACTGAGCGCCCAGCACCCCGAGTACTGAGCACCCTGAGCACTGAACACCCAGCACCCTGAGTACTGAGCACCCAGCACACTGAGCACTGAGCACCCAGCACCATGAGTACTGAGCACCCAGCACCCTGAGCACTGAGCACCCAGCACCCTGAGTACTGAGCACCCAGCACCCTGAGTACTTAGCACCGAGCACCCTGAGTACTGAGCACCCAGCACCCTGAGTACTGAGCACCCAGCACCCTGAGTACTGAGCACCGAGCACCCCGAGTACTGAGCACCCAGCACCCTGAGCACTGAGAACCCAGCACCCTGAGCACTGAGCACCCAGCACCCCTAGCACTGAGCACCCAGCACCCTGAGCACTGAGCACTCAGCACCCTGAGCACTGAGCACCCAGCACCCTGAGCACTGAGCACCAAGCACCCCGAGCACTGAGCACCCAGCACCCTGAGTACTGAGCACCCAGCACCCTGAGCACTGAGCACACAGCACCCTGAGCACTGAGCACCCAGCACCCTGAGTACTGAGCACTGAGCACCGAGCACCCTGAGCACTGAGCACCCAGCACCCTGAGGACTGAGCACACAGCACCCCGAGCACTGAGCACACAGCACACAGAGCACTGAGCACCCTGAGTACTGAGCACTGAGCACCCTGAGTACTGAGCACTGAGCTCCCTGAGTACTGAGCACCCAGCACCCTGAGTACTGAGCACCCAGCACCCCGAGCACTGAGTACCCAGCTCCCTGAGCACTGAGTACCCAGCACCCTGAGCACTGAGCACCCAGCACCCTGAGCACTGAGCACCCAGCACCCTGAGCACTGAGCACCCAGCACCCTGAGTACTGAGCACTGAGCACCCAGCACCCCGAGCACTGAGCACCCAGCACCCTGAGTACTGAGCACTGAGCACCCAGCACCCCGAGCACTGAGCACCCAGCACCCTGAGCACTGAGCACCCAGCACCCGAGTACAGATCACCCAGCACCCTGAGTACTGATCACCCAGCACCCTGAGTACTGAGCACGCAGCACCCTGAGTACTGAGCACCCAGCACCCCGAGCACTAAGCACCCAGCACCCTCAGTACTGAGCACCGAGCACCCCGAGCACTGAGCACACAGCACCCCGAGCAATGAGCCCCCAGCACCCCGAGCACTGAGCACCCAGCACCCCGAGCACTGAGCACCCAGCACCCTGAGTACTGAGCACCCAGCACCCTGAGTACTGAGCACCCAGCACCCTGAGCACTGAGCACCCAGCACCCTGAGTACTGAGCACCCAGCACCCTGAGTACTGAGTACCCAGCACCCTGAGCACTCAGCAACCTGAGTACTGAGCACCGAGCACCCTAAGTAATGAGCACCCAGCACCCTGAGTACGGAGCACCCAGCACCCTGAGTACTGAGCACCCAGCACCCCGAGCACTGAGCACCCAGCACCCCGAGAATGAGCACCCAGCACCCTGAGTACTGAGCACCCAGCACCCTGAGTACTGAGCACCCAGCACCCCGAGCACTGAGCACCCTGAGTACTGAGCACCCAGCACCCTTAGTACTGAGCACTAAGCACCCAGAGCACTGAGCACCCAGCACCCCGAGCACGGAGCACCCAGGACCCCGAGCACTGAGTACTGAGCACCCAGCACCCTGAGTACTGAGCACCGAGCTCCCCGAGCACTGAGCACCCTGAGTACTGAGCAACCAGCACCCCGATCACTGAGCACCCAGCACCCTGAGCACTGAGCACCCAGCACCCCGAGCATTGAGCACCCAGCACCCTGAGTACTGAGCACCCAGCACCCCGAGCACTGAGCACCCTGAGTACTGAGCACCCAGCACCCTGAGAAATGAGCACCCAGCACCCCGAGCACTGAGCACCCAGCACCCTGAGTACTGAGCACCGAGCACCCTGAGTACTCAGCAGCCAGCACCCTGAGTACTGAGCACCCAGCGTACTGAGCACCGAGCCCCCAGCACCCTGAGTACTGAGCACCCAGCACCCTGAGCACTGAGCACCCAGCAACCTGAGTACTGAGCACCGAGCACCCCGAGTACTGAGCACCCAGCACCCCGAGCACTGAGCACCCAGAACCCTGAGCACTGAGCACCCAGCACCCCGAGCACTGAGCACCCAGCACCCCGAGCACTGAGCACCCAGCACCCCGAGCACTGAGCACCCAGAACACCGAGCACCGAGCACCCTGAGTACAAAGCACCGAGCACCCTGAGCACTGAGCACCCAGCACCCTGAGCAGTGAGCACCCAGCACCCTGAGTACTGAGCACCCAGCACCCCGAGCACTGAGCACCCAGCACCCTGAGTACTGAGCACCCAGCACCCTGAGCACTGAGCACCGAGCACCCTGAGAACTGAGCACCCAGCACCCTGAGGACTGAGCACCCAGCACCCCGAGCACTGAGCACACAGCACACAGAGCACTGAGCACCCTGAGTACTGAGCACTGAGCACCCTGAGTACTGAGCACTGAGCTCCCTGAGTACTGAGCACCCAGCACCCTGAGTACTGAGCACCCAGCACCCCGAGCACTGAGTACCCAGCTCCCTGAGCACTGAGTACCCAGCACCCTGAGCACTGAGCACCCAGCACCCTGAGCACTGAGCACCCAGCACCCTGAGCACTGAGCACCCAGCACCCTGAGTACTGAGCACTGAGCACCCAGCACCCCGAGCACTGAGCACCCAGCACCCTGAGTACTGAGCACTGAGCACCCAGCACCCCGAGCACTGAGCACCCAGCACCCTGAGCACTGAGCACCCAGCACCCGAGTACAGATCACCCAGCACCCTGAGTACTGATCACCCAGCACCCTGAGTACTGAGCACGCAGCACCCTGAGTACTGAGCACCCAGCACCCCGAGCACTAAGCACCCAGCACCCTGAGTACTGAGCACCGAGCACCCCGAGCACTGAGCACCCAGCACCCTGAGTACTGAGCTCCGAGCACCGGAGCACAGAGCACCCAGCGCCCCGAGCACTGAGCACCCAGCACCCCGAGCACTGAGCCCCCAGCAACCCGAGCACTGAGCACCCAGCACCCCGAGCACTGAGCACCCAGCACCCTGAGTACTGAGCACCCAGCACCCTGAGTACTGAGCACCCAGCACCCTGAGAACTGAGCACCCAGCACCCTGAGTACTGAGCACCCAGCACCCTGAGTACTGAGTACCCAGCACCCTGAGCACTCAGCAACCTGAGTACTGAGCACCGAGCACCCTAAGTAATGAGCACCCAGCACCCTGAGTACTGAGCACCCAGCACCCTGAGCACTGAGCACCCAGCACCCTGAGTACTGAGCACCCAGCACCCCGAGTACTGAGCACCCATCACCCCGAGCACTGAGCACCCAGCACCCTGAGTACTGAGCACTGAGCACCCTGAGTACTGAGCACCGAACACACTGAGTACTGAGCACCCAGCACCCTGAGTACTGAGCCCCCAGCACCCCGAGCACTGAGCACCCAGCACCCAGAGCACTGAGCACCCAGCACACCGAGCACTGAGCACCCAGCACAGTGAGCACTGAGCACCCAGCACCCTGAGCACTGAGCACTGAGCACCCAGCACCCTGAGCACTGAGCACCCAGCACCCCGAGCACTGAGCACCCAGCACCCTGAGCACTGAGCACCCAGCACCCTGAGCACTGAGCACCCAGCTCCCTGAGTACTGAGTACCCAGTACCTTGAGCACTGAGCACCCAGCACTCTTAGTACTGATCACCGAGCAACCCGAGCACTGAGCACCCAGCACCCTGAGTACTGAGCACCCAGCACCCTGAGTACTGAGCAACCAGCACCCTGAGTACTGAGCACCCAGTACCCTGAGCACTGAACACACAGCACCCTGAGTACTGAGCACCCTGAGCACTGAGCACCCAGCACCCTGGGCACTGTGCACCCAGCACCCCGAGCACTGAGCACCCAGCACCCTGAGTACTGAGAACAGATCACGCTGAGTACTGAGCACTCAGCACCCTGAGTACTGAGCACCCAGCACCCTGAGTACTGAGCACCCAGCACCCTGAGTACTGAGCACCCAGCACCCTGAGTACTGAACCCCCAGCACCCTGAGTAGTGAGCACCCAGCACCCTGAGCACTGAGCACCCAGCACCCTGAGCACTGAGCACCCAGCACCCTGAGTACTGAGCACCCAGCGTACTGAGCACCGAGCCCCCAGCACCCTGAGTACTGAGCACCCAGCACCCTGAGCACTGAGCACCCAGCAACCTGAGTACTGAGCACCGAGCACCCCGAGTACTGAGCACCCAGCACCCCGAGCACTGAGCACCCAGAACCCTGAGCACTGAGCACCCAGCACCCCGAGCACTGAGCACCCAGCACCCAGAGCACTGAGCACCCAGCACCCCGAGCACTGAGCACCCAGCACACCGAGCACCGAGCACCCTGAGTACAAAGCACCGAGCACCCTGAGCACTGAGCACCCAGCACCCTGAGCAGTGAGCACCCAGCACCCTGAGTACTGAGCACCCAGCACCCCGAGCACTGAGCAACCAGCACCCTGAGTACTGAGCACCCAGCACCCTGAGCACTGAGCACCGAGCACCCTGAGCACTGAGCACCCAGCACCCTGAGGACTGAGCACCCAGCACCCCGAGCACTGAGCACACAGCACACAGAGCACTGAGCACCCTGAGTACTGAGCACTGAGCACCCTGAGTACTGAGCATTGAGCACCCTGAGTACTGAGCACCCAGCACCCTGAGTACTGAGCACCCAGCACCCCGAGCACTGAGTACCCAGCTCCCTGAGCACTGAGTACCCAGCACCCTTAGCACTGAGCACCCAGCACCCTGAGCACTGAGCACCCAGCACCCTGAGCACTGAGCACCCAGCACCCTGAGTACTGAGCACTGAGCACCCAGCACCCCGAGCACTGAGCACCCAGCACCCTGAGTACTGAGCACTGAGCACCCAGCACCCCGAGCACTGAGCACCCAGCACCCTGAGCACTGAGCACCCAGCACCCGAGTACAGATCCCCCAGCACCCTGAGTACTGATCACCCAGCTCCCTGAGTACTGAGCTCCGAGCACCCGGAGCACAGAGCACCCAGCACCCCGAGCACTGAGCACAGAGCACCCCGAGCACTGAGCCCCCAGCACCCCGAGCACTGAGCACCCAGCACCCCGAGCACTGAGCACCCAGCACCCCGAGTACTGAGCACCCAGCACCCTGAGTACTGAGCACCCAGCACCCTGAGAACTGAGCACCCAGCACCCTGAGTACTGAGCACCCAGCACCCTGAGTACTGAGTACCCAGCACCCTGAGCACTCAGCAACCTGAGTACTGAGCACCGAGCACCCTAAGTAATGAGCACCCAGCACCCTGAGTACTGAGCACCCAGCACCCTGAGCACTGAGCACCCAGCACCCTGAGTCCTGAGCACCCAGCACCCCGAGTACTGAGCACCCAGCACCCCGAGCACTGAGCACCCAGCACCCTGAGTACTGAGCACTGAGCACCCTGAGTACTGAGCACCGAACACACTGAGTACTGAGCACCCAGCACCCTGAGTACTGAGCCCCCAGCACCCCGAGCACTGAGCACCCAGCACCCCGAGCACTGAGCACCCAGCACCCCGAGCACTGAGCACCCAGCACCCTGAGCACTGAGCACCCAGCACCCTGAGCACTGAGCACTGAGCACCCAGCACCCTGAGCACTGAGCACCCAGCACCCCGAGCACTGAGCACCCAGCACCCTGAGCACTGAGCACCCAGCACCCTGAGCACTGAGCACCCAGCTCCCTGAGTACTGAGTACCCAGTACCCTGAGCACTGAGCACCCAGCACTCTTAGTACTGATCACCGAGCAACCCGAGCACTGAGCACCCAGCACCCTGAGTACTGAGCACCCAGCACCCTGAGTACTGAGCACCCAGCACCCTGAGTACTGAGCACCCAGCAACCTGAGCACTGAGCACAAATCACGCTGAGTACTGAGCACTGAGCACCCTGAGTACAGAGCACCGAGGAACCTGAGGACTGAGCACCCAGCACGCTGAGTACTGAGCACTGAGCACCCTGTGTACTGAGCACCCAGCACCCTGAGCACTGAGCAGCCAGCAGCCTGAGCACTGAGCACCCAGCACCCCAAGCACTGAGCACCCAGCACCCTGAGCACTGTGCACCCAGCACCCCGAGTACTGAGCACCCAGCACCCCGAGTACTGAGCACCCAGCACCCCGAGCACTGAGCACCCTGAGTACTGAGCACCCAGTACCCTGAGCACTGAACACACAGCACCCTGAGTACTGAGCACCCTGAGCACTGAGCACCCAGCACACTGAGTACTGAGCACCCAGCACCCTGAGCACTGAGCACAAAGCACGCTGAGTAATGAGCACTGAGCACCCTGAGTACTGAGCACCGAGGACCCTGAGCACTGAGCACCCAGCACCCTGAGTACTGAGCACCCAGCACCCTGAGTACTGAGCACCCAGCACCCCGAGCACTGAGCACCCTGAGTACTGAGCACCCAGCACCCTGAGTACTGAGCACTAAGCACCCAGAGCACTGAGCACCCAGCACCCCGAGCACGGAGCACCCAGGACCCCGAGCACTGAGTACTGAGCACCCAGCACCCTGAGTACTGAGCACCGAGCTCCCCGAGCACTGAGCACCCTGAGTACTGAGCACCCAGCACCCCGATCACTGAGCACCCAGCACCCTGAGCACTGAGCACCCAGCACCCCGAGCACTGAGCACCCAGCACCCTGAGTACTGAGCACCCAGCACGCCGAGCACTGTGCACCCAGCACCCTGAGTACTGAGCACTGAGTACCCAGCACCCCGAGCACTGAGCACCCAGCACCCTGTGTACTGAGCACTGAGCACCCTGAGTACAAAGCACCCAGCACCCTGAGTACTGAGCACCCAGGACCCTGAGCACTGAGCACCGAGCACCCTGAGCACTGAGCACCCTGCACCCTGAGCACTCAGCACCCAGCACCCCGAGCATTGAACACCCAGCACCCTGAGCACTGAGCACCCAGAACCTTAAGCACTGAGCACCCAGCAACCAGAGCACTGAGCACCCAGCACCCTGAGCACTGAGCACCCAGCATCCTGAGTACTGAGCACCCAGCACCCTGAGTACTGAGCACCCAGACCCCGAGCTCTGAGCACCCAGCACCCCTAGCACTGTGCACCCAGCACCCTGAGTAATGAGAAACCAGCACCCTGAGTACTGAGCACCCAGCACCCTGAGCACTGAGCACCCAGCAGCCCGAGCACTGAGCACCCAGCATCCTGAGCACTGAGTACTGAGCACCCAGCACCCTGAGCACTGAGCACCCAGCACCCTGAGCACTGAGCACCCAGCACCCTGAGTACTGAGCTCCCAGCACCCCAAGCACTGAGCACCGAGCACCCTGAGTACTGAGCAACCAGCACGCTGAGCACTGAGCACCCAGCACCCCGAGTACTGAGCACCCAGCACCCTGAGTACTGAGCAACCAGCACCCTGAGTACTGAGCACCCAGCACCCCGAGCACTGAGCACCCAGCACCCTGAGCACTGAGCACACAGCACCCTGAGTACTGAGCACCAAGCACCCTGAGCACTGAGCACCCAGCACCCTGAGCACTGAGCACCAAATACCCTGAGCACTGAGCACCCAGCACCCTGAGCACTGAGCACCCAGCACCCTGAGCACTGAGCACCCAGCACCCTGAGTACAGAGCACCCAACGTACTGAGCACCGAGCACCCCGAGCACTGAGCACTCAGCACCCTGAGTACTGAGCACCCAGCACCGCGAGCACTGAGCACCCAGCACCCTGAGTACTGAGCACCGAGCACCCTGAGTACTGAGCATCCAGCACCCCGAGCACTGAGCACCCAGCACCCGGAGCACTGAGCACCCAGCACTGAGCACCCAGCACCCTGAGTACTGAGCACCCAGCACCCTGAGAACTGAGCACCGAGCACCCCGAGCACTAAGCACCGTGCACCCCGAGCACTGAGCACACAGCATCCTGAGCACTGAGTACTGAGCACCCAGCACCCTGAGCACTGATCACCCAGCACCCTGAGCACTGAGCACGCAGCACCCTGAGTACTGAGCACCCAGCACCCCGAGCACTAAGCACCCAGCACCCTGAGTACTGAGCACCGAGCACCCCGAGCACTGAGCACCCAGCACCCTGAGTACTGAGCTCCGAGCACCGGAGCACAGAGCACCCAGCGCCCCGAGCACTGAGCACCCAGCACCCCGAGCACTGAGCCCCCAGCACCCCGAGCACTGAGCACCCAGCACCCCGAGCACTGAGCACCCAGCACCCTGAGCACTGAGCACCCAGCACCCTGAGCACTGAGCACCCAGCTCCCTGAGTACTGAGTACCCAGTACCCTGAGCACTGAGCACCCAGCACTCTTAGTACTGATCACCGAGCAACCCGAGCACTGAGCACCCAGCACCCTGAGTACTGAGCACCCAGCACCCTGAGTACTGAGCACCCAGCACCCTGAGTACTGAGCAACCAGCACCCTGAGTACTGAGCACCCAGTACCCTGAGCACTGAACACACAGCACCCTGAGTACTGAGCACCCTGAGCACTGAGCACCCAGCACCCTGGGCACTGTGCACCCAGCACCCCGAGCACTGAGCACCCAGCACCCTGAGTACTGAGAACAGATCACGCTGAGTACTGAGCACCCAGCACCCTGAGTACTGAGCACCCAGCACCCTGAGTACTGAGCACCCAGCACCCTGAGTACTGAGCACCCAGCACCCTGAGTACTGAGCCCCCAGCACCCTGAGTAATGAGCACCCAGCACCCTGAGCACTGAGCACCCAGCACCCTGAGCACTGAGCACCCAGCACCCTGAGTACTGAGCACCCAGCGTACTGAGCACCGAGCCCCCAGCACCCTGAGTACTGAGCACCCAGCACCCTGAGCACTGAGCACCCAGCAACCTGAGTACTGAGCACCGAGCACCCCGAGTACTGAGCACCCAGCACCCCGAGCACTGAGCACCCAGCACCCAGAGCACTGAGCACCCAGCACCCCCAGCACTGAGCACCCAGCACACCGAGCACCGAGCACCCTGAGTACAAAGCACCGAGCACCCTGAGCACTGAGCACCCAGCACCCTGAGCAGTGAGCACCCAGCACCCTGAGTACTGAGCACCCAGCACCCCGAGCACTGAGCACCCAGCACCCTGAGTACTGAGCACCCAGCACCCTGAGCACTGAGCACCGAGCACCCTGAGCACTGAGCACCCAGCACCCTGAGGACTGAGCACCCAGCACCCCGAGCACTGAGCACACAGCACACAGAGCACTGAGCACCCTGAGTACTGAGCACTGAGCACCCTGAGTACTGAGCATTGAGCACCCTGAGTACTGAGCACCCAGCACCCTGAGTACTGAGCACCCAGCACCCCGAGCACTGAGTACCCAGCTCCCTGAGCACTGAGTACCCAGCACCCTTAGCACTGAGCACCCAGCACCCTGAGCACTGAGCACCCAGCACCCTGAGCACTGAGCACCCAGCACCCTGAGTACTGAGCACTGAGCACCCAGCACCCCGAGCACTGAGCACCCAGCACCCTGAGTACTGAGCACTGAGCACCCAGCACCCCGAGCACTGAGCACCCAGCACCCTGAGCACTGAGCACCCAGCACCCGAGTACAGATCCCCCAGCACCCTGAGTACTGATCACCCAGCTCCCTGAGTACTGAGCTCCGAGCACCCGGAGCACAGAGCACCCAGCACCCCGAGCACTGAGCACCCAGCACCCCGAGCACTGAGCCCCCAGCACCCCGAGCACTGAGCACCCAGCACCCCGAGCACTGAGCACCCAGCACCCTGAGTACTGAGCACCCAGCACCCTGAGTACTGAGCACCCAGCACCCTGAGAACTGAGCACCCAGCACCCTGAGTACTGAGCACCCAGCACCCTGAGTACTGAGTACCCAGCACCCTGAGCACTCAGCAACCTGAGTACTGAGCACCGAGCACCCTAAGTAATGAGCACCCAGCACCCTGAGTACTGAGCACCCAGCACCCTGAGCACTGAGCACCCAGCACCCTGAGTCCTGAGCACCCAGCACCCCGAGTACTGAGCACCCAGCACCCCGAGCACTGAGCACCCAGCACCCTGAGTACTGAGCACTGAGCACCCTGAGTACTGAGCACCGAACACACTGAGTACTGAGCACCCAGCACCCTGAGTACTGAGCCCCCAGCACCCCGAGCACTGAGCACCCAGCACCCCGAGCACTGAGCACCCAGCACCCCGAGCACTGAGCACCCAGCACCCTGAGCACTGAGCACCCAGCACCCTGAGCACTGAGCACTGAGCACCCAGCACCCTGAGCACTGAGCACCCAGCACCCCGAGCACTGAGCACCCAGCACCCTGAGCACTGAGCACCCAGCACCCTGAGCACTGAGCACCCAGCTCCCTGAGTACTGAGTACCCAGTACCCTGAGCACTGAGCACCCAGCACTCTTAGTACTGATCACCGAGCAACCCGAGCACTGAGCACCCAGCACCCTGAGTACTGAGCACCCAGCACCCTGAGTACTGAGCACCCAGCACCCTGAGTACTGAGCACCCAGCAACCTGAGCACTGAGCACAAATCACGCTGAGTACTGAGCACTGAGCACCCTGAGTACAGAGCACCGAGGAACCTGAGGACTGAGCACCCAGCACGCTGAGTACTGAGCACTGAGCACCCTGTGTACTGAGCACCCAGCACCCTGAGCACTGAGCAGCCAGCAGCCTGAGCACTGAGCACCCAGCACCCCAAGCACTGAGCACCCAGCACCCTGAGCACTGTGCACCCAGCACCCTGAGTACTGAGCACCCAGCACCCCGAGTACTGAGCACCCAGCACCCCGAGCACTGAGCACCCTGAGTACTGAGCACCCAGTACCCTGAGCACTGAACACACAGCACCCTGAGTACTGAGCACCCTGAGCACTGAGCACCCAGCACCCTGGGCACTGTGCACCCAGCACCCCGAGCACTGAGCACCCAGCACCCTGAGTACTGAGAACAGATCACGCTGAGTACTGAGCACCCAGCACCCTGAGTACTGAGCCCCCAGCACCATTAGTACTGAGCACCAAGCACCCCGAGCACTGAGCACCTAGCACCCCGAGAATGAGCACCCAGCACCCTGAGTACTGAGAACCGAGCACCCTGAGTACTGAGCACCCAGCACCCTGAGTACTGAGCCCCCAGCACCCTGAGTACTGAGCACCCAGCACCCTGAGTACTGAGCACCCAGCACCCTGAGTACTGAGCACCCAGCACCCTGAGTACTGAGCCCCCAGCACCCTGAGTACTGAGCACCCAGCACACTGAGTACTGAGCACCCAGCACCCTGAGCACTGAGCACAAAGCACGCTGAGTAATGAGCACTGAGCACCCTGAGTACTGAGCACCGAGGACCCTGAGCACTGAGCACCCAGCACCCTGAGTACTGAGCACCCAGCACCCTGAGTACTGAGCACCCAGCACCCCGAGCACTGAGCACCCTGAGTACTGAGCACCCAGCACCCTGAGTACTGAGCACTAAGCACCCAGAGCACTGAGCACCCAGCACCCCGAGCACGGAGCACCCAGGACCCCGAGCACTGAGTACTGAGCACCCAGCACCCTGAGTACTGAGCACCGAGCTCCCCGAGCACTGAGCACCCTGAGTACTGAGCACCCAGCACCCCGATCACTGAGCACCCAGCACCCTGAGCACTGAGCACCCAGCACCCCGAGCACTGAGCACCCAGCACCCTGAGTACTGAGCACCCAGCACGCCGAGCACTGAGCACCCAGCACCCTGAGTACTGAGCACTGAGCACCCAGCACACCGAGCACTGAGCACCCAGCACCCTGTGTACTGAGCACTGAGCACCCTGAGTACAAAGCACCCAGCACCCTGAGTACTGAGCACCCAGGACCCTGAGCACTGAGCACCGAGCACCCTGAGCACTGAGCACCCTGCACCCTGAGCACTCAGCACCCAGCACCCCGAGCATTGAACACCCAGCACCCTGAGCACTGAGCACCCAGAACCTTAAGCACTGAGCACCCAGCAACCAGAGCACTGAGCACCCAGCACCCTGAGCACTGAGCACGCAGCATCCTGAGTACTGAGCACCCAGCACCCTGAGTACTGAGCACCCAGACCCCGAGCTCTGAGCACCCAGCACCCCTAGCACTGTGCACCCAGCACCCTGAGTAATGAGAAACCAGCACCCTGAGTACTGAGCACCCAGCACCCTGAGCACTGAGCACCCAGCAGCCCGAGCACTGAGCACCCAGCATCCTGAGCACTGAGTACTGAGCACCCAGCACCCTGAGCACTGAGCACCCAGCACCCTGAGCACTGAGCACCCAGCACCCTGAGTACTGAGCTCCCAGCACCCCAAGCACTGAGCACCGAGCACCCTGAGTACTGAGCAACCAGCACGCTGAGCACTGAGCACCCAGCACCCCGAGTACTGAGCACCCAGCACCCTGAGTACTGAGCAACCAGCACCCTGAGTACTGAGCACCCAGCACCCCGAGCACTGAGCACCCAGCACCCTGAGCACTGAGCACCCAGCACCCTGAGTACTGAGCACCAAGCACCCTGAGCACTGAGCACCCAGCACCCTGAGCACTGAGCACCAAACACCCTGAGCACTGAGCACCCAGCACCCTGAGCACTGAGCACCCAGCACCCTGAGTACTGAGCACCCAACGTACTGAGCACCGAGCACCCCGAGCACTGAGCACTCAGCACCCTGAGTACTGAGCATCCAGCACCCCGAGCACTGAGCACCCAGCACCCGGAGCACTGAGCACCCAGCACTGAGCACCCAGCACCCTGAGTACTGAGCACCCAGCACCCTGAGAACTGAGCACCGAGCACCCCGAGCACTAAGCACCGTGCACCCCGAGCACTGACCACCCAGCACCCTGAGTACTGAGCACCCAGCACCCTGAGTACTGAGCACTGAGCACCCTGAGCACTGAGCACCCAGCACCCAGAGCACTGAGCACACAGCATCCTGAGCACTGAGTACTGAGCACCCAGCACCCTGAGCACTGATCACCCAGCACCCTGAGCACTGAGCACCCAGCACGCTGAGTACTGAGCACCCAGCACACCAAACACTGATCACCGAGCACCCTGAGAACTGAGCACCGAGCACCCTGAGTACTGAGCACCCAGAACCGTGAGTACTGAGCTCCGAGTACCCAGAGCACTGAGCAACCTGAGTACTGAGCACCCAGCACCCTGAGTACTGAGCACCAAGCACCCCGAGAATGAGCACCCAGCACCCTGAGTACTGAGCACCCAGCACCCTGAGTACTGAGCACCCAGCACCCTGAGTACTGAGCACCCAGCACCCTGAGTTCTGAGCACCCAGCACCCTGAGCACTGAGCACACTGAGTACTGAGCAACCAGCACCCTGAGCACTGAGCACCCAGCACTGAGCACCCAGCACCCTGAGTACTGAGCACCCAGCACCCTGAGAACTGAGCACCGAGCACCCCGAGCACTGAGCACCGGGCACCCCGAGCACTGACCACCCAGCACCCTGAGTACTGAGCACCCAGCACCCTGAGTACTGAGCACTGAGCACCCTGAGCACTGAGCACCCAGCACCCAGAGCACTGAGCACACAGCATCCTGAGCACTGAGTACTGAGCACCCAGCACCCTGAGCACTGATCACCCAGCACCCCGAGCACTGAGCACCCAGCACCCTGAGTACTGAGAACAGATCACGCTGAGTACTGAGCACCCAGCACCCTGAGTACTGAGCCCCCAGCACCCTTAGTACTGAGCACCAAGCACCCCGAGCACTGAGCACCCAGCACCCCGAGAATGAGCACCCAGCAGCCTGAGTACTGAGAACCGAGCACCCTGAGTACTGAGCACCCAGCACCCTGAGTACTGAGCCCCCAGCACCCTGAGTACTGAGCACCCAGCACCCTGAGTACTGAGCACCCAGCACCCTGAGTACTGAGCACCCAGCACCCTGAGTACTGAGCCCCCAGCACCCTGAGTACTGAGCACCCAGCACACTGAGTACTGAGCACCCAGCACCCTGAGCACTGAGCACAAAGCACGCTGAGTAATGAGCACTGAGCACCCTCAGCACTGAGCACCCAGCACCCTCAGCACTGAGCACCCAGCACCCCGAGCACTGAGCACCCAGCACCCTGAGCACTGAGCACCCAGCACCCTGAGCACTGAGCACCCAGCACCCCGAGCACTGAGCACCCAGCACCCTGAGCACTGAGCACCCAGCACCCTGAGCACTGAGCACCCAGCTCCCTGAGTACTGAGTACCCAGTACCCTGAGCACTGAGCACCCAGCACTCTTAGTACTGATCACCGAGCAACCCGAGCACTGAGCACCCAGCACCCTGAGTACTGAGCACCCAGCACCCTGAGTACTGAGCACCCAGCACCCTGAGTACTGAGCACCCAGCAACCTGAGCACTGAGCACAAATCACGCTGAGTACTGAGCACTGAGCACCCTGAGTACAGAGCACCGAGGAACCTGAGGACTGAGCACCCAGCACGCTGAGTACTGAGCACTGAGCACCCTGTGTACTGAGCACCCAGCACCCTGAGCACTGAGCAGCCAGCAGCCTGAGCACTGAGCACCCAGCACCCCAAGCACTGAGCACCCAGCACCCTGAGCACTGTGCACCCAGCACCCTGAGTACTGAGCACCCAGCACCCCGAGTACTGAGCACCCAGCACCCCGAGCACTGAGCACCCTGAGTACTGAGCACCCAGTACCCTGAGCACTGAACACACAGCACCCTGAGTACTGAGCACCCTGAGCACTGAGCACCCAGCACCCTGGGCACTGTGCACCCAGCACCCCGAGCACTGAGCACCCAGCACCCTGAGTACTGAGAACAGATCACGCTGAGTACTGAGCACCCAGCACCCTGAGTACTGAGCCCCCAGCACCATTAGTACTGAGCACCAAGCACCCCGAGCACTGAGCACCTAGCACCCCGAGAATGAGCACCCAGCACCCTGAGTACTGAGAACCGAGCACCCTGAGTACTGAGCACCCAGCACCCTGAGTACTGAGCCCCCAGCACCCTGAGTACTGAGCACCCAGCACCCTGAGTACTGAGCACCCAGCACCCTGAGTACTGAGCACCCAGCACCCTGAGTACTGAGCCCCCAGCACCCTGAGTACTGAGCACCCAGCACACTGAGTACTGAGCACCCAGCACCCTGAGCACTGAGCACAAAGCACGCTGAGTAATGAGCACTGAGCACCCTGAGTACTGAGCACCGAGGACCCTGAGCACTGAGCACCCAGCACCCTGAGTACTGAGCACCCAGCACCCTGAGTACTGAGCACCCAGCACCCCGAGCACTGAGCACCCTGAGTACTGAGCACCCAGCACCCTGAGTACTGAGCACTAAGCACCCAGAGCACTGAGCACCCAGCACCCCGAGCACGGAGCACCCAGGACCCCGAGCACTGAGTACTGAGCACCCAGCACCCTGAGTACTGAGCACCGAGCTCCCCGAGCACTGAGCACCCTGAGTACTGAGCACCCAGCACCCCGATCACTGAGCACCCAGCACCCTGAGCACTGAGCACCCAGCACCCCGAGCACTGAGCACCCAGCACCCTGAGTACTGAGCACCCAGCACGCCGAGCACTGAGCACCCAGCACCCTGAGTACTGAGCACTGAGCACCCAGCACACCGAGCACTGAGCACCCAGCACCCTGTGTACTGAGCACTGAGCACCCTGAGTACAAAGCACCCAGCACCCTGAGTACTGAGCACCCAGGACCCTGAGCACTGAGCACCGAGCACCCTGAGCACTGAGCACCCTGCACCCTGAGCACTCAGCACCCAGCACCCCGAGCATTGAACACCCAGCACCCTGAGCACTGAGCACCCAGAACCTTAAGCACTGAGCACCCAGCAACCAGAGCACTGAGCACCCAGCACCCTGAGCACTGAGCACGCAGCATCCTGAGTACTGAGCACCCAGCACCCTGAGTACTGAGCACCCAGACCCCGAGCTCTGAGCACCCAGCACCCCTAGCACTGTGCACCCAGCACCCTGAGTAATGAGAAACCAGCACCCTGAGTACTGAGCACCCAGCACCCTGAGCACTGAGCACCCAGCAGCCCGAGCACTGAGCACCCAGCATCCTGAGCACTGAGTACTGAGCACCCAGCACCCTGAGCACTGAGCACCCAGCACCCTGAGCACTGAGCACCCAGCACCCTGAGTACTGAGCTCCCAGCACCCCAAGCACTGAGCACCGAGCACCCTGAGTACTGAGCAACCAGCACGCTGAGCACTGAGCACCCAGCACCCCGAGTACTGAGCACCCAGCACCCTGAGTACTGAGCAACCAGCACCCTGAGTACTGAGCACCCAGCACCCCGAGCACTGAGCACCCAGCACCCTGAGCACTGAGCACCCAGCACCCTGAGTACTGAGCACCAAGCACCCTGAGCACTGAGCACCCAGCACCCTGAGCACTGAGCACCAAACACCCTGAGCACTGAGCACCCAGCACCCTGAGCACTGAGCACCCAGCACCCTGAGTACTGAGCACCCAACGTACTGAGCACCGAGCACCCCGAGCACTGAGCACTCAGCACCCTGAGTACTGAGCATCCAGCACCCCGAGCACTGAGCACCCAGCACCCGGAGCACTGAGCACCCAGCACTGAGCACCCAGCACCCTGAGTACTGAGCACCCAGCACCCTGAGAACTGAGCACCGAGCACCCCGAGCACTAAGCACCGTGCACCCCGAGCACTGACCACCCAGCACCCTGAGTACTGAGCACCCAGCACCCTGAGTACTGAGCACTGAGCACCCTGAGCACTGAGCACCCAGCACCCAGAGCACTGAGCACACAGCATCCTGAGCACTGAGTACTGAGCACCCAGCACCCTGAGCACTGATCACCCAGCACCCTGAGCACTGAGCACCCAGCACGCTGAGTACTGAGCACCCAGCACACCAAACACTGATCACCGAGCACCCTGAGAACTGAGCACCGAGCACCCTGAGTACTGAGCACCCAGAACCGTGAGTACTGAGCTCCGAGTACCCAGAGCACTGAGCAACCTGAGTACTGAGCACCCAGCACCCTGAGTACTGAGCACCAAGCACCCCGAGAATGAGCACCCAGCACCCTGAGTACTGAGCACCCAGCACCCTGAGTACTGAGCACCCAGCACCCTGAGTACTGAGCACCCAGCACCCTGAGTTCTGAGCACCCAGCACCCTGAGCACTGAGCACACTGAGTACTGAGCAACCAGCACCCTGAGCACTGAGCACCCAGCACTGAGCACCCAGCACCCTGAGTACTGAGCACCCAGCACCCTGAGAACTGAGCACCGAGCACCCCGAGCACTGAGCACCGGGCACCCCGAGCACTGACCACCCAGCACCCTGAGTACTGAGCACCCAGCACCCTGAGTACTGAGCACTGAGCACCCTGAGCACTGAGCACCCAGCACCCAGAGCACTGAGCACACAGCATCCTGAGCACTGAGTACTGAGCACCCAGCACCCTGAGCACTGATCACCCAGCACCCCGAGCACTGAGCACCCAGCACCCTGAGTACTGAGAACAGATCACGCTGAGTACTGAGCACCCAGCACCCTGAGTACTGAGCCCCCAGCACCCTTAGTACTGAGCACCAAGCACCCCGAGCACTGAGCACCCAGCACCCCGAGAATGAGCACCCAGCAGCCTGAGTACTGAGAACCGAGCACCCTGAGTACTGAGCACCCAGCACCCTGAGTACTGAGCCCCCAGCACCCTGAGTACTGAGCACCCAGCACCCTGAGTACTGAGCACCCAGCACCCTGAGTACTGAGCACCCAGCACCCTGAGTACTGAGCCCCCAGCACCCTGAGTACTGAGCACCCAGCACACTGAGTACTGAGCACCCAGCACCCTGAGCACTGAGCACAAAGCACGCTGAGTAATGAGCACTGAGCACCCTCAGCACTGAGCACCCAGCACCCTCAGCACTGAGCACCCAGCACCCCGAGCACTGAGCACCCAGCACCCTGAGCACTGAGCACCCAGCACCCTGAGCACTGAGCACCCAGCACCCTGAGTACTGAGTACCCAGTACCCTGAGCACTGAGCACCCAGCACTCTTAGTACTGATCACCGAGCACCCCGAGTACTGAGCACCCAGCACCCTGAGTACTGAGCACCCAGCACCCTGAGTACTGAGCACCCAGCACCCTGAGTACTGAGCACCCAGCACCCTGAGCACTGAGCACAAAGCACGCTGAGTGCTGAGCACTGAGCACACTGAGTACTGAGCACCGAGGACCCTGAGGACTGAGCACCCAGCACGCTGAGTACTGAGCACTGAGCACCCTGAGTACTGAGCCCCCAGCACCCTGAGCACTGAGCAGCCAGCAGCCTGAGCACTGAGCACCCAGCACCCTGAGCACTGAGCACCCAGCACCCTGAGCACTGTGCACCCAGCACCCCGAGTACTGAGCACCCAGCACCCCGAGTACTGAGCACCCAGCACCCTGAGTACTGAGCACCAAGCACCCTGAGTACTGAGCACCCAGTAACCTGAGCACTGAACACACAGCAGCCTGAGTACTGAGCACCCAGCACCCCGAGAATGAGCACCCAGCACCCCGAGAATGAGCACCCAGCACCTTTAGTACTGAGCACCAAGCACCCCGAGCACTGAGCACCCAGCACCCCGAGAATGAGCACCCAGCACCCTGAGTACTGAGAACCGAGCACCCTGAGTACTGAGCACCCAGCACCCTGAGTACTGAGCCCCCAGCACCCTGAGTACTGAGCATCCAGCACCCTGAGTACTGAGCACCCAGCACCCTGTGTACTGAGCACCCAGCACCCTGAGTACTGAGCCCCCAGCACCCTGAGTACTGAGCACCCAGCACACTGAGTACTGAGCACCCAGCACCCTGAGCACTGAGCACAAAGCACGCTGAGTAATGAGCACTGAGCACCCTGAGTACTGAGCACCGAGGACCCTGAGCACTGAGCACCCAGCACCCTGAGTACTGAGCACCCAGCACCCTGAGTACTGAGCACCCAGCACCCTGAGTACTGAGCACCCAGCACCCCGAGCACTGAGCACCCTGAGTACTGAGCACCCAGCACCCTGAGTACTGAGCACTAAGCACCCAGAGCACTGAGCACCCAGCACCCCGAGCACGGAGCACCCAGGACCCCGAGCACTGAGTACTGAGCACCCAGCACCCTGAGTACTGAGCACCGAGCTCCCCGAGCACTAAGCACCCTGAGTACTGAGCACCCAGCACCCCGTACACTGAGCACCCAGCACCCTGAGCACTGAGCACCCAGCACCCCGAGCACTGAGCACCCAGCACACTGAGTACTGAGCACCAAGCACCCCGAGCACTGAGCACCCAGCACCCTGAGTACTGAGCACCCAGCACCCTAAGCACTGAGCACCCAGCACCCAGAGCACTGAGCACCCAGCACCCTGAGCACTGAGCACCCTGCACCCTAAGCACGGAGCACCCAGGACCCTGAGCACTGAGCACCGAGCACCCCGAGCACTGAGCACCCTGCACACTGAGCACTCAGCACCCAGCACCCCGAGCATTGAACACACAGCACCCTGAGCACTGAGCACCCAGCACCTTAAGCACTGAGCACCCAGCACCCAGAGCACTGAGCACCCAGCACCCTGAGCACTGAGCACCCAGCATCCTGAGTACTGAGCACCCAGCACCCTGAGTACTGAGCACCCAGACCCCGAGCTCTGAGCACCCAGCACCCCTAGCACTGTGCACCCAGCACCCTGAGTAATGAGAACCCAGCACCCTGAGTACTGAGCACCCAGCACCCTGAGCACTGAGCACCCAGCATCCCGAGCACTGAGCACCCAGCATCCTGAGCACTGAGTACTGAGCACCCAGCACCCTGAGCACTGAGCACCCAGCACCCTGAGCACTGAGCACACAGCACCCTGAGTACTGAGCACCCAGCACCCCAAGCACTGAGCACCGTGCACCCTGAGTACTGAGCACCCAACACGCTGAGCACTGAGCACCCAGCACCCCGAGTACTGAGCACCCAGCACCCTGAGTACTGAGCACCCAGCACCCTGAGTACTGAGCACCCAGCACCCCGAGCACTGAGCACCCAGCACCCTGAGCACTGAGCACCCAGCACCCTGAGTACTGAGCACCAAGCACCCTGAGCACTGAGCACCCAGCACCCTGAGCACTGAGCACCAAACACCCTGAGCACTGAGCACCCAGCACCCTGAGCACTGAGCACCCAGCACCCTGAGCACTGAGCACCCAGCACCCTGAGTACTGAGCACCCAACGTACTGAGCACCCAACGTACTGAGCACCGAGCACCCCGAGCACTGAGCACCCAGCACCCTGAGTACTGAGCACCCAGCACCGCGAGCACTGAGCACCCAGCACCCTGAGTACTGAGCACCGAGCACCCTGAGTACTGAGCACCCAGCACCCCGAGCACTGAGCACCCAGCACCCGGAGCACTGAGCACCCAGCACTGAGCACCCAGCACCCTGAGTACTGAGCACCCAGCACCCTGAGAACTGAGCACCGAGCACCCCGAGCACTAAGCACCGTGCACCCCGAGCACTGACCACCCAGCACCCTGAGTACTGAGCACCCAGCACCCTGAGTACTGAGCACTGAGCACCCTGAGCACTGAGCACCCAGCACCCAGAGCACTGAGCACACAGCATCCTGAGCACTGAGTACTGAGCACCCAGCACCCTGAGCACTGATCACCCAGCACCCTGAGCACTGAGCACACAGCACGCTGAGTACTGAGCACCCAGCACCCCAAACACTGAGCACCGAGCACCCTGAGAACTGAGCACCGAGCACCCTGAGTACTGAGCACCCAGAACCGTGAGTACTGAGCTCCGAGTACCCAGAGCACTGAGCAACCTGAGTACTGAGCACCCAGCACCCTGAGTATTGACCACCAAGCACCCCGAGAATGAGCACCCAGCACCATGAGTACTGAGCACCGAGCACCCTGAGCACTGAGCACCCAGCACCCTGAGTACTGAGCACCAAGCACCCTGAGTACTGAGCACCCAGCACCCTGAGTACTGAGCACCCAGCACCCTGAGTTCTGAGCACCCAGCACCCTGAGCACAGAGCACAGTGAGTACTGAGCAACCAGCACCCTGAGCACTGAGCACCCAGCACTGAGCACCCAGCACCCTGAGTACTGAGCACCCAGCACCCTGAGAACTGAGCACCGAGCACCCCGAGCACTGAGCACCGGGCACCCCGAGCCCTGACCACCCAGCACCCTGAGTACTGAGCACCCAGCACCCTGAGTACTGAGCACTGAGCACCCTGAGCACTGAGCACCCAGCACCCAGAGCACTGAGCACACAGCATCCTGAGCACTGAGTACTGAGCACCCAGCACCCTGAGCACTGATCACCCAGCACCCCGAGCACTGAGCACCCAGCACCCTGAGTACTGAGAACAGATCACGCTGAGTACTGAGCACCCAGCACCCTGAGTACTGAGCCCCCAGCACCCTTAGTACTGAGCACCAAGCACCCCGAGCACTGAGCACCCAGCACCCCGAGAATGAGCACCCAGCAGCCTGAGTACTGAGAACCGAGCACCCTGAATACTGAACACCCAGCACCCTGAGTACTGAGCCCCCAGCACCCTGAGTACTGAGCACCCAGCACCCTGAGTACTGAGCACCCAGCACCCTGAGTACTGAGCACCCAGCACCCTGAGAACTGAGCCCCCAGCACCCTGAGTACTGAGCACCCAGCACACTGAGTACTGAGCACCCAGCACCCTGAGCACTGAGCACAAAGCATGCTGAGTAATGAGCACTGAGCACCCTCAGCACTGAGCACCCAGCACCCCGAGCACTGAGCACCCAGCA
The DNA here is from genome assembly GCF_018167655.1 of Microtus oregoni. Classification (NCBI taxonomy): domain Eukaryota; kingdom Metazoa; phylum Chordata; class Mammalia; order Rodentia; family Cricetidae; genus Microtus; species Microtus oregoni. The sequence continues at coordinate 3,282,644 of NW_024543261.1, read as the reverse complement.
CCCTGAGCACTGAGCACCCAGCACCCTGAGCACTGAGCACCCAGCACCCTGAGTACTGAGTACCCAGTACCCTGAGCACTGAGCACCCAGCACTCTTAGTACTGATCACCGAGCACCCCGAGCACTGAGCACCCAGCACCCTGAGTACTGAGCACCCAGCACCCTGAGTACTGAGCACCCAGCACCCTGAGTACTGAGCACCCAGTACCCTGAGCACTGAGCACAAAGCACGCTGAGTGCTGAGCACTGAGCACACTGAGTACTGAGCACCGAGGACCCTGAGGACTGAGCACCCAGCACGCTGAGTACTGAGCACTGAGCACCCTGAGTACTGAGCCCCCAGCACCCTGAGCACTGAGCAGCCAGCAGCCTGAGCACTGAGCACCCAGCACCCTGAGCACTGAGCACCCAGCACCCTGAGCACTGTGCACCCAGCACCCCGAGTACTGAGCACCCAGCACCCCGAGTACTGAGCACCCAGCACCCTGAGTACTGAGCACCAAGCACGCTGAGTACTGAGCACCCAGTAACCTGAGCACTGAACACACAGCACCCTGAGTACTGAGCACCCAGCACCCCGAGAATGAGCACCCAGCACCCCGAGAATGAGCACTCAGCACCCTTAGTACTGAGCACCAAGCAACCCGAGCACTGAGCACCCAGCACCCCGAGAATGAGCACCCAGCACCCTGAGTACTGAGAACCGAGCACCCTGAGTACTGAGCACCCAGCACCCTGAGTACTGAGCCCCCAGCACCCTGAGTACTGAGCATCCAGCACCCTGAGTACTGAGCACCCAGCACCCTGTGTACTGAGCACCCAGCACCCTGAGTACTGAGCCCCCAGCACCCTGAGTACTGAGCACCCAGCACACTGAGTACTGAGCACCCAGCACCCTGAGCACTGAGCACAAAGCACGCTGAGTAATGAGCACTGAGCACCCTGAGTACTGAGCACCGAGGACCCTGAGCACTGAGCACCCAGCACCCTGAGTACTGAGCACCCAGCACCCTGAGTACTGAGCACCCAGCACCCTGAGTACTGAGCACCCAGCACCCCGAGCACTGAGCACCCTGAGTACTGAGCACCCAGCACCCTGAGTACTGAGCACTAAGCACCCAGAGCACTGAGCACCCAGCACCCCGAGCACGGAGCACCCAGGACCCCGAGCACTGAGTACTGAGCACCCAGCACCCTGAGTACTGAGCACCGAGCTCCCCGAGCACTAAGCACCCTGAGTACTGAGCACCCAGCACCCCGTACACTGAGCACCCAGCACCCTGAACACTGAGCACCCAGCACCCCGAGCACTGAGCACCCAGCACCCTGAGTACTGAGCACCAAGCACCCCGAGCACTGAGCACCCAGCACCCTGAGTACTGAGCACTGAGCACCCAGCACCCCGAGCACTGAGCACCCAGCACCCTGTGTACTGAGCACTGAGCACCCTGAGTACAAAGCACCCAGGACCCTGAGTACTGAGCACCCAGGACCCTGAGCACTGAGCACCGAGCACCCCGAGCACTGAGCACCCTGCACCCTGAGCACTCAGCACCCAGCACCCCGAGCACTGAACACCCAGCACCCTGAGCACTGAGCACCCAGCACCCTAAGCACTGAGCACCCAGAACCCAGAGCACTGAGCACCCAGCACCCTGAGCACTGAGCACCCTGCACCCTAGGAACGGAGCACCCAGCACCCAGAGCACTGAGCACCCAGCACCCTGAGCACTGAGCACCCAGCACCCTGAGCACTAAGCACCCAGAACCCTGAGTACTGAGCACCCAGCACCCTGAGTACTGAGCTCCGAGCACCCCGAGCACAGAGCACCCAGCGCCCCGAGCACTGAGCACCCAGCACCCAGAGCAATGAGCCCCCAGCACCCCGAGCACTGAGCACAAAGCACCCTGTTTACTGAGCCCCCAGCACCCTGAGTACTGAGCACCCAGCACACTGAGTACTGAGCACCCAGCACCCTGAGCACTGAGCACAAAGCACGCTGAGTAATGAGCACTTAGCACCCTGAGTACTGAGCACCGAGGACCCTGAGCACTGAGCACCCAGCACCCTGAGTACTGAGCACCCAGCACCCTGAGTACTGAGCACCCAGCACCCTGAGTACTGAGCACCCAGCACCCCGAGCACTGAGCACCCTGAGTACTGAGCACCCAGCACCCTGAGTACTGAGCACTAAGCACCCAGAGCACTGAGCACCCAGCACCCCGAGCACGGAGCACCCAGGACCCCGAGCACTGAGTACTGAGCACCCAGCACCCTGAGTACTGAGCACCGAGCTCCCCGAGCACTAAGCACCCTGAGTACAGAGCACCCAGCACCCCGTACACTGAGCACCCAGCAACCTGAGCACTGAGCACCCAGCACCCCGAGCACTGAGCACCCAGCACCCTGAGTACTGAGCACCAAGCACCCCGAGCACTGAGCACCCAGCACCCTGAGTACTGAGCACTGAGCACCCAGCACCCCGAGCACTGAGCACCCAGCACCCTGTGTACTGAGCACTGAGCACCCTGAGTACAAAGCACCCAGGACCCTGAGTACTGAGCACCCAGGACCCTGAGCACTGAGCACCGAGCACCCCAAGCACTGAGCACCCTGCACCCTGAGCACTCAGCACCCAGCACCCCGAGCACTGAACACCCAGCACCCTGAGCATTGAGCACAAAGCACCCTAAGCACTGAGCACCCAGCACCCAGAGCACTGAGCACCCAGCACCCTAAGCACTGAGCACCCTGCACCCTAAGCACTGAGCACCCAGCACCCAGAGCACTGAGCACCCAGCACCCTGAGCACTGAGCACCCAGCACCCTGAGCACTAAGCACCCAGAACCCTGAGTACTGAGCACCCAGCACCCTGAGTACTGAGCTCCGAGCACCCGAGCACAGAGCACCCAGCGCCCCGAGCACTGAGCACCCAGCACCGAGAGCACTGAGCCCCCAGCACCCCGAGCACTGAGCACCCAGCACCCTGGGTACTGAGCACCCAGCACCCTGAGTACTGAGCACCCAGCACCCTGAGTACTGAGCACCTAGCACCCTGAGCACTGAGCACCCAGCACCCTGAGTACTGAGCACCCAGCACCCTGAGTACTGAGTACAGAGCACCCTGAGCACTCAGCAACCTGAGAACTGAGCACCGAGCACCCTAAGTACTGAGCACCCAGCACCCTGAGTACTGAGCACCCAGCACCCTGAGCACTGAGCACCCAGCACCCTGAGTACTGAGCACCCAGCACCCCGAGTACTGAGCACCCAGCACCCCGAGCACTGAGCACCCAGCACCCTGAGTACTGAGCACTGAGCACCCTGAGTACTGAGCACCGAACACACTGAGTACTGAGCTCCCAGCACCCTGAGTACTGAGCACCCAGCACCCCGAGCACTGAGCACCCAGCACCCCGAGCACTGAGCACCCAGCACCCTGAGCACTGAGCACCCAGCACCCTGAGCACTGAGCACTGAGCACCCAGCACCCTGAGCACTGTGCACCCAGCACCCCAAGCACTGAGCACCAAGCACCCTGAGCACTGAGCACCCAGCACCCTGAGCACTGAGCACCCAGCACCCTGAGTACTGAGTACCCAGTACCCTGAGCACTGAGCACCCAGCACTCTTAGTACTGATCACCGAGCACCCCGAGCACTGAGCACCCAGCACCCTGAGTACTGAGCACCCAGCACCCTGAGTACTGAGCACCCAGCACCCTGAGTACTGAGCACCCAGCACCCTGAGCACTGAGCACAAAGCACGTTGAGTACTGAGCACTGAGCACCCTGAGTACTGAGCACCGAGGACCCTGAGGACTGAGCACCCAGCACGCTGAGTACTGAGCACTGAGCACACTGAGTACTGAGCACCCAGCACCCTGAGCACTGAGCAGCCAGCAGCCTGAGCACTGAGCACCCAGCACCCCGAGCACTGAGCACCCAGCACCCTGAGCACTGTGCACCCAGCACCCCGAGTACTGAGCACCCAGCACCCCGAGTACTGAGCACCCAGCACCCTGAGTACTGAGCACCAAGCACCCTGAGTACTGAGCACCCAGTACCCTGAGCACTGAACACACAGCACCCTGAGTACTGAGCACCCTGAGCACTGAGCACCCATCACCCTGGGCACTGTGCACCCAGCACCCCGAGCACTGAGCACCCAGCACCCTGAGTACTGAGAACAGATCACCCTGAGTACTGAGCACCCAGCACCCTGAGTACTGAGCCCCCAGCACCCTTAGTACTGAGCACCAAGCACCCCTAGCACTGAGCACCCAGCACCCCGAGAATGAGCACCCAGCACCCTGAGTACTGAGAACCGAGCACCCTGAGTACTGAGCACCCAGCACCCTGAGTAATGAGCACCCAGCACCCCGAGCACTGAGCACCCAGCACCCTGAGTACTGAGCACCGAGCACCCTGAGTACTCAGCAGCCAGAACCCTGAGTACTGAGCACCCAGCGTACTGAGCACCGAGCACCCAGCACCCTGAGTACTGAGCACCCAGCACCCTGAGCACTGAGCACCCAGCAACCTGAGTACTGAGCACCAAGCACCCCGAGTACTGAGCACCCAGCACCCCGAGCACTGAGCACCCAGCACCCTGAGAACTGAGCACCCAGCACCCCGAGCACTGAGCACTCAGCACCCCGAGCACTGAGCACCCAGCACCCCGAGCACTGAGCACCCAGCACCCCGAGCACCGAGCACCCTGAGTACTAAGCACCGAGCACCCTGAGCACTGAGCACCCAGCACCCTGAGCACTGAGCACCCAGCACCCTGAGTACTGAGCACCCAGCACCCCGAGCACTGAGCACCCAGCACCCTGAGTACTGAGCACCCAGCACCCTGAGCACTGAGCACCGAGCACCCTGAGCACTGAGCACCCAGCACCCTGAGCACTGAGCACCCTGCACCCTAGGAACGGAGCACCCAGCACCCAGAGCACTGAGCACCCAGCACCCTGAGCACTGAGCACCCAGCACCCTGAGCACTAAGCACCCAGAACCCTGAGTACTGAGCACCCAGCACCCTGAGTACTGAGCTCCGAGCACCCCGAGCACAGAGCACCCAGCGCCCCGAGCACTGAGCACCCAGCACCCAGAGCACTGAGCCCCCAGCACCCCGAGCACTGAGCACAAAGCACCCTGTTTACTGAGCCCCCAGCACCCTGAGTACTGAGCACCCAGCACACTGAGTACTGAGCACCCAGCACCCTGAGCACTGAGCACAAAGCACGCTGAGTAATGAGCACTTAGCACCCTGAGTACTGAGCACCGAGGACCCTGAGCACTGAGCACCCAGCACCCTGAGTACTGAGCACCCAGCACCCTGAGTACTGAGCACCCAGCACCCTGAGTACTGAGCACCCAGCACCCCGAGCACTGAGCACCCTGAGTACTGAGCACCCAGCACCCTGAGTACTGAGCACTAAGCACCCAGAGCACTGAGCACCCAGCACCCCGAGCACCCAGGACCCCGAGCACTGAGTACTGAGCACCCAGCACCCTGAGTACTGAGCACCGAGCTCCCCGAGCACTAAGCACCCTGAGTACAGAGCACCCAGCACCCCGTACACTGAGCACCCAGCACCCTGAGCACTGAGCACCCAGCACCCCGAGCACTGAGCACCCAGCACCCTGAGTACTGAGCACCAAGCACCCCGAGCACTGAGCACCCAGCACCCTGAGTACTGAGCACTGAGCACCCAGCACCCCGAGCACTGAGCACCCAGCACCCTGTGTACTGAGCACTGAGCACCCTGAGTACAAAGCACCCAGGACCCTGAGTACTGAGCACCCAGGACCCTGAGCACTGAGCACCGAGCACCCCAAGCACTGAGCACCCTGCACCCTGAGCACTCAGCACCCAGCACCCCGAGCACTGAACACCCAGCACCCTGAGCATTGAGCACCCAGCACCCTAAGCACTGAGCACCCAGCACCCAGAGCACTGAGCACCCAGCACCCTAAGCACTGAGCACCCTGCACCCTAAGCACTGAGCACCCAGCACCCAGAGCACTGAGCACCCAGCACCCTGAGCACTGAGCACCCAGCACCCTGAGCACTAAGCACCCAGAACCCTGAGTACTGAGCACCCAGCACCCTGAGTACTGAGCTCCGAGCACCCCGAGCACAGAGCACCCAGCGCCCCGAGCACTGAGCACCCAGCACCGAGAGCACTGAGCCCCCAGCACCCCGAGCACTGAGCACCCAGCACCCTGGGTACTGAGCACCCAGCACCCTGAGTACTGAGCACCCAGCACCCTGAGTACTGAGCACCTAGCACCCTGAGCACTGAGCACCCAGCACCCTGAGTACTGAGCACCCAGCACCCTGAGTACTGAGTACAGAGCACCCTGAGCACTCAGCAACCTGAGAACTGAGCACCGAGCACCCTAAGTACTGAGCACCCAGCACCCTGAGTACTGAGCACCCAGCACCCTGAGCACTGAGCACCCAGCACCCTGAGTACTGAGCACCCAGCACCCCGAGTACTGAGCACCCAGCACCCCGAGCACTGAGCACCCAGCACCCTGAGTACTGAGCACTGAGCACCCTGAGTACTGAGCACCGAACACACTGAGTACTGAGCTCCCAGCACCCTGAGTACTGAGCACCCAGCACCCCGAGCACTGAGCACCCAGCACCCCGAGCACTGAGCACCCAGCACCCTGAGCACTGAGCACCCAGCACCCTGAGCACTGAGCACTGAGCACCCAGCACCCTGAGCACTGAGCACCCAGCACCCCAAGCACTGAGCACCAAGCACCCTGAGCACTGAGCACCCAGCACCCTGAGCACTGAGCACCCAGCACCCTGAGTACTGAGCACCGAGCTCCCCGAGCACTAAGCACCCTGAGTACAGAGCACCCAGCACCCCGTACACTGAGCACCCAGCACCCTGAGCACTGAGCACCCAGCACCCCGAGCACTGAGCACCCAGCACCCTGAGTACTGAGCACCAAGCACCCCGAGCACTGAGCACCCAGCACCCTGAGTACTGAGCACTGAGCACCCAGCACCCCGAGCACTGAGCACCCAGCACCCTGTGTACTGAGCACTGAGCACCCTGAGTACAAAGCACCCAGGACCCTGAGTACTGAGCACCCAGGACCCTGAGCACTGAGCACCGAGCACCCCAAGCACTGAGCACCCTGCACCCTGAGCACTCAGCACCCAGCACCCCGAGCACTGAACACCCAGCACCCTGAGCATTGAGCACCCAGCACCCTAAGCACTGAGCACCCAGCACCCAGAGCACTGAGCACCCAGCACCCTAAGCACTGAGCACCCTGCACCCTAAGCACTGAGCACCCAGCACCCAGAGCACTGAGCACCCAGCACCCTGAGCACTGAGCACCCAGCACCCTGAGCACTAAGCACCCAGAACCCTGAGTACTGAGCACCCAGCACCCTGAGTACTGAGCTCCGAGCACCCCGAGCACAGAGCACCCAGCGCCCCGAGCACTGAGCACCCAGCACCGAGAGCACTGAGCCCCCAGCACCCCGAGCACTGAGCACCCAGCACCCTGGGTACTGAGCACCCAGCACCCTGAGTACTGAGCACCCAGCACCCTGAGTACTGAGCACCTAGCACCCTGAGCACTGAGCACCCAGCACCCTGAGTACTGAGCACCCAGCACCCTGAGTACTGAGTACAGAGCACCCTGAGCACTCAGCAACCTGAGAACTGAGCACCGAGCACCCTAAGTACTGAGCACCCAGCACCCTGAGTACTGAGCACCCAGCACCCTGAGCACTGAGCACCCAGCACCCTGAGTACTGAGCACCCAGCACCCCGAGTACTGAGCACCCAGCACCCCGAGCACTGAGCACCCAGCACCCTGAGTACTGAGCACTGAGCACCCTGAGTACTGAGCACCGAACACACTGAGTACTGAACTCCCAGCACCCTGAGTACTGAGCACCCAGCACCCCGAGCACTGAGCACCCAGCACCCCGAGCACTGAGCACCCAGCACCCTGAGCACTGAGCACCCAGCACCCTGAGCACTGAGCACTGAGCACCCAGCACCCTGAGCACTGAGCACCCAGCACCCCAAGCACTGAGCACCAAGCACCCTGAGCACTGAGCACCCAGCACCCTGAGCACTGAGCACCCAGCACCCTGAGTACTGAGTACCCAGTACCCTGAGCACTGAGCCCCCAGCACTCTTAGTACTGATCACCGAGCACCCCGAGCACTGAGCACCCAGCACCCTGAGTACTGAGCACCCAGCACCCTGAGTACTGAGCACCCAGCACCCTGAGTACTGAGCACCCAGCACCCTGAGCACTGAGCACAAAGCACGTTGAGTACTGAGCACTGAGCAGCCTGAGTACTGAGCACCGAGGACCCTGAGGACTGAGCACCCAGCACGCTGAGTACTGAGCACTGAGCACACTGAGTACTGAGCACCCAGCACCCTGAGCACTGAGCAGCCAGCAGCCTGAGCACTGAGCACCCAGCACCCCGAGCACTGAGCACCCAGCACCCTGAGCACTGTGCACCCAGCACCCCGAGTACTGAGCACCCAGCACCCCGAGTACTGAGCACCCAGCACCCTGAGTACTGAGCACCAAGCACCCTGAGTACTGAGCACCCAGTACCCTGAGCACTGAACACACAGCACCCTGAGTACTGAGCACCCTGAGCACTGAGCACCCATCACCCTGGGCACTGTGCACCCAGCACCCCGAGCACTGAGCACCCAGCACCCTGAGTACTGAGAACAGATCACCCTGAGTACTGAGCACCCAGCACCCTGAGTACTGAGCCCCCAGCACCCTTAGTACTGAGCACCAAGCACCCCTAGCACTGAGCACCCAGCACCCCGAGAATGAGCACCCAGCACCCTGAGTACTGAGAACCGAGCACCCTGAGTACTGAGCACCCAGCACCCTGAGTAATGAGCACCCAGCACCCCGAGCACTGAGCACCCAGCACCCTGAGTACTGAGCACCGAGCACCCTGAGTACTCAGCAGCCAGAACCCTGAGTACTGTGCACCCAGCGTACTGAGCACCGAGCACCCAGCACCCTGAGTACTGAGCACCCAGCACCCTGAGCACTGAGCACCCAGCAACCTGAGTACTGAGCACCAAGCACCCCGAGTACTGAGCACCCAGCACCCCGAGCACTGAGCACCCAGCACCCTGAGAACTGAGCACCCAGCACCCCGAGCACTGAGCACTCAGCACCCCGAGCACTGAGCACCCAGCACCCCGAGCACTGAGCACCCAGCACCCCGAGCACCGAGCACCCTGAGTACTAAGCACCGAGCACCCTGAGCACTGAGCACCCAGCACCCTGAGCACTGAGCACCCAGCACCCTGAGTACTGAGCACCCAGCACCCCGAGCACTGAGCACCCAGCACCCTGAGTACTGAGCACCCAGCACCCTGAGCACTGAGCACCGAGCACCCTGAGCACTGAGCACCCAGCACCCTGAGGACTGAGCACCCAGCACCCTGAGCACTGAGCACAGCACACTGAGCAATGAGCACCCTGAGTACTGAGCACTGAGCACCCTGAGTACTGAGCACTGAGCACCCTGAGTACTGAGCACCCAGCACCCTGAGTACTGAGCACCCAGCACCCCGAGCACTGAGTACCCAGCTCCCTGAGCACTGAGTACCCAGCACCCTGAGCACTGAGCACCCAGCACCCTGAGCACTGAGCACCCAGCACCCTGAGTACTGAGCACCCAGCACCCTGAGTACTGAGCACTGAGCACCCAGCACCCCGAGCACTGAGCACCCAGCACCCTGAGTACTGAGCACTGAGCACCCAGCACCCCGAGCACTGAGCACCCTGCACCCTGAGCACTGAGCACCCAGCAAGCGAGTACTGATCACCCAGCACCCTGAGTACTGAGCACGCAGCACCCTGAGTACTGAGCACCCAGCACCCCGAGTACTGAGCACCCAGGACCCTGAGCACTGAGCACCCAGCACCCTGAGCACTGAGCAACCAGCACCCCGAGCACTGTGCACCCAGCACCCTGAGTACTGAGCACCCAGCACTCTGAGCACTGAGCACCCAGCATCCTGAGCACTGAGCACCCAGCACCCTGAGCACTGAGCACCCAGCACCCTGAGTAGTGAGCACCCAACGTACTGAGCACCGAGCACCCCGAGCACTAAGCACCCAGCACCCTGAGTACTGAGCACCGAGCACCCCGAGCACTGAGTACCCAGCACCCTGAGTACTGAGCTCCGAGCACCCCGAGCACAGAGCACCCAGCGCCCTGAGCACTGAGCACCCAGCACCCCGAGCACTGAGCCCCCAGCACCCCGAGCACTGAGCAACCAGCACCCCGAGCACTGAGCACCCAGCACCCTGAGTACTGAGCACCCAGCACCCTGAGCACTGAGCACCCAGCACCCTGAGCACTGAGCACCCAGCACCCTGAGCACTAAGCACCCAGAACCCTGAGTACTGAGCACCCAGCACCCTGAGTACTGAGCTCCGAGCACCCCGAGCACAGAGCACCCAGCGCCCCGAGCACTGAGCACCCAGCACCGAGAGCACTGAGCCCCCAGCACCCCGAGCACTGAGCACCCAGCACCCTGGGTACTGAGCACCCAGCACCCTGAGTACTGAGCACCCAGCACCCTGAGTACTGAGCACCTAGCACCCTGAGCACTGAGCACCCAGCACCCTGAGTACTGAGCACCCAGCACCCTGAGTACTGAGTACAGAGCACCCTGAGCACTCAGCAACCTGAGAACTGAGCACCGAGCACCCTAAGTACTGAGCACCCAGCACCCTGAGTACTGAGCACCCAGCACCCTGAGCACTGAGCACCCAGCACCCTGAGTACTGAGCACCCAGCACCCCGAGTACTGAGCACCCAGCACCCCGAGCACTGAGCACCCAGCACCCTGAGTACTGAGCACTGAGCACCCTGAGTACTGAGCACCGAACACACTGAGTACTGAGCTCCCAGCACCCTGAGTACTGAGCACCCAGCACCCCGAGCACTGAGCACCCAGCACCCCGAGCACTGAGCACCCAGCACCCTGAGCACTGAGCACCCAGCACCCTGAGCACTGAGCACTGAGCACCCAGCACCCTGAGCACTGAGCACCCAGCACCCCAAGCACTGAGCACCAAGCACCCTGAGCACTGAGCACCCAGCACCCTGAGCACTGAGCACCCAGCACCCTGAGTACTGAGTACCCAGTACCCTGAGCACTGAGCACCCAGCACTCTTAGTACTGATCACCGAGCACCCCGAGCACTGAGCACCCAGCACCCTGAGTACTGAGCACCCAGCACCCTGAGTACTGAGCACCCAGCACCCTGAGTACTGAGCACCCAGCACCCTGAGCACTGAGCACAAAGCACGTTGAGTACTGAGCACTGAGCACCCTGAGTACTGAGCACCGAGGACCCTGAGGACTGAGCACCCAGCACGCTGAGTACTGAGCACTGAGCACACTGAGTACTGAGCACCCAGCACCCTGAGCACTGAGCAGCCAGCAGCCTGAGCACTGAGCACCCAGCACCCCGAGCACTGAGCACCCAGCACCCTGAGCACTGTGCACCCAGCACCCCGAGTACTGAGCACCCAGCACCCCGAGTACTGAGCACCCAGCACCCTGAGTACTGAGCACCAAGCACCCTGAGTACTGAGCACCCAGTACCCTGAGCACTGAACACACAGCACCCTGAGTACTGAGCACCCTGAGCACTGAGCACCCATCACCCTGGGCACTGTGCACCCAGCACCCCGAGCACCGAGCACCCAGCACCCTGAGTACTGAGAACAGATCACCCTGAGTACTGAGCACCCAGCACCCTGAGTACTGAGCCCCCAGCACCCTTAGTACTGAGCACCAAGCACCCCTAGCACTGAGCACCCAGCACCCCGAGAATGAGCACCCAGCACCCTGAGTACTGAGAACCGAGCACCCTGAGTACTGAGCACCCAGCACCCTGAGTAATGAGCACCCAGCACCCCGAGCACTGAGCACCCAGCACCCTGAGTACTGAGCACCGAGCACCCTGAGTACTCAGCAGCCAGAACCCTGAGTACTGAGCACCCAGCGTACTGAGCACCGAGCACCCAGCACCCTGAGTACTGAGCACCCAGCACCCTGAGCACTGAGCACCCAGCAACCTGAGTACTGAGCACCAAGCACCCCGAGTACTGAGCACCCAGCACCCCGAGCACTGAGCACCCAGCACCCTGAGAACTGAGCACCCAGCACCCCGAGCACTGAGCACTCAGCACCCCGAGCACTGAGCACCCAGCACCCCGAGCACTGAGCACCCAGCACCCCGAGCACCGAGCACCCTGAGTACTAAGCACCGAGCACCCTGAGCACTGAGCACCCAGCACCCTGAGCACTGAGCACCCAGCACCCCGAGCACTGAGCACCCAGCACCCTGAGTACTGAGCACCCAGCACCCTGAGCACTGAGCACCCAGCACCCTGAGCACTGAGCACCCAGCACCCTGAGCACTAAGCACCCAGAACCCTGAGTACTGAGCACCCAGCACCCTGAGTACTGAGCTCCGAGCACCCCGAGCACAGAGCACCCAGCGCCCCGAGCACTGAGCACCCAGCACCGAGAGCACTGAGCCCCCAGCACCCCGAGCACTGAGCACCCAGCACCCTGGGTACTGAGCACCCAGCACCCTGAGTACTGAGCACCCAGCACCCTGAGTACTGAGCACCTAGCACCCTGAGCACTGAGCACCCAGCACCCTGAGTACTGAGCACCCAGCACCCTGAGTACTGAGTACAGAGCACCCTGAGCACTCAGCAACCTGAGAACTGAGCACCGAGCAGCCTAAGTACTGAGCACCCAGCACCCTGAGTACTGAGCACCCAGCACCCTGAGCACTGAGCACCCAGCACCCTGAGTACTGAGCACCCAGCACCCCGAATACTGAGCACCCAGCACCCCGAGCACTGAGCACCCAGCACCCTGAGTACTGAGCACTGAGCACCCTGAGTACTGAGCACCGAACACACTGAGTACTGAGCTCCCAGCACCCTGAGTACTGAGCACCCAGCACCCCGAGCACTGAGCACCCAGCACCCCGAGCACTGAGCACCCAGCACCCTGAGCACTGAGCACCCAGCACCCTGAGCACTGAGCACTGAGCACCCAGCACCCTGAGCACTGAGCACCCAGCACCCCAAGCACTGAGCACCAAGCACCCTGAGCACTGAGCACCCAGCACCCTGAGCACTGAGCACCCAGCACCCTGAGTACTGAGTACCCAGTACCCTGAGCACTGAGCACCCAGCACTCTTAGTACTGATCACCGAGCACCCCGAGCACTGAGCACCCAGCACCCTGAGTACTGAGCACCCAGCACCCTGAGTACTGAGCACCCAGCACCCTGAGTACTGAGCACCCAGCACCCTGAGCACTGAGCACAAAGCACGTTGAGTACTGAGCACTGAGCACCCTGAGTACTGAGCACCGAGGACCCTGAGGACTGAGCACCCAGCACGCTGAGTACTGAGCACTGAGCACACTGAGTACTGAGCACCCAGCACCCTGAGCACTGAGCAGCCAGCCGCCTGAGCACTGAGCACCCAGCACCCCGAGCACTGAGCACCCAGCACCCTGAGCACTGTGCACCCAGCACCCCGAGTACTGAGCACCCAGCACCCCGAGTACTGAGCACCCAGCACCCTGAGTACTGAGCACCAAGCACCCTGAGTACTGAGCACCCAGTACCCTGAGCACTGAACACACAGCACCCTGAGTACTGAGCACCCTGAGCACTGAGCACCCATCACCCTGGGCACTGTGCACCCAGCACCCCGAGCACCGAGCACCCAGCACCCTGAGTACTGAGAACAGATCACCCTGAGTACTGAGCACCCAGCACCCTGAGTACTGAGCCCCCAGCACCCTTAGTACTGAGCACCAAGCACCCCTAGCACTGAGCACCCAGCACCCCGAGAATGAGCACCCAGCACCCTGAGTACTGAGAACCGAGCACCCTGAGTACTGAGCACCCAGCACCCTGAGTAATGAGCACCCAGCACCCCGAGCACTGAGCACCCAGCACCCTGAGTACTGAGCACCGAGCACCCTGAGTACTCAGCAGCCAGAACCCTGAGTACTGAGCACCCAGCGTACTGAGCACCGAGCACCCAGCACCCTGAGTACTGAGCACCCAGCACCCTGAGCACTGAGCACCCAGCAACCTGAGTACTGAGCACCAAGCACCCGAGTACTGAGCACCCAGCACCCCGAGCACTGAGCACCCAGCACCCTGAGAACTGAGCACCCAGCACCCCGAGCACTGAGCACTCAGCACCCCGAGCACTGAGCACCCAGCACCCCGAGCACTGAGCACCCAGCACCCCGAGCACCGAGCACCCTGAGTACTAAGCACCGAGCACCCTGAGCACTGAGCACCCAGCACCCTGAGCACTGAGCACCCAGCACCCTGAGTACTGAGCACCCAGCACCCCGAGCACTGAGCACCCAGCACCCTGAGTACTGAGCACCCAGCACCCTGAGCACTGAGCACCGAGCACCCTGAGCACTGAGCACCCAGCACCCTGAGGACTGAGCACCCAGCACCCTGAGCACTGAGCACAGCACACTGAGCACTGAGCACCCTGAGTACTGAGCACTGAGCACCCTGAGTACTGAGCACTGAGCACCCTGAGTACTGAGCACCCAGCACCCTGAGTACTGAGCACCCAGCACCCCGAGCACTGAGTACCCAGCTCCCTGAGCACTGAGTACCCAGCACCCTGAGCACTGAGCACCCAGCACCCTGAGCACTGAGCACCCAGCACCCTGAGTACTGAGCACCCAGCACCCTGAGTACTGAGCACTGAGCACCCAGCACCCCGAGCACTGAGCACCCAGCACCCTGAGTACTGAGCACTGAGCACCCAGCACCCCGAGCACTGAGCACCCTGCACCCTGAGCACTGAGCACCCAGCACCCGAGTACTGATCACCCAGCACCCTGAGTACTGAGCACGCAGCACCCTGAGTACTGAGCACCCAGCACCCCGAGTACTGAGCACCCAGGACCCTGAGCACTGAGCACCCAGCACCCTGAGCACTGAGCAACCAGCACCCCGAGCACTGTGCACCCAGCACCCTGAGTACTGAGCACCCAGCACCCTGAGCACTGAGCACCCAGCATCCTGAGCACTGAGCACCCAGCACCCTGAGCACTGAGCACCCAGCACCCTGAGTAGTGAGCACCCAACGTACTGAGCACCGAGCACCCCGAGCACTAAGCACCCAGCACCCTGAGTACTGAGCACCGAGCACCCCGAGCACTGAGTAC
Source organism: Microtus oregoni (assembly GCF_018167655.1). Taxonomy (NCBI): domain Eukaryota; kingdom Metazoa; phylum Chordata; class Mammalia; order Rodentia; family Cricetidae; genus Microtus; species Microtus oregoni. The sequence goes on along the minus strand of NW_024543261.1, from coordinate 3,267,341 downwards.
CCAGCACCCTGAGTACTGAGCTCCGAGCACCCCGAGCACAGAGCACCCAGCGCCCTGAGCACTGAGCACCCAGCACCCCGAGCACTGAGCCCCCAGCACCCCGAGCACTGAGCAACCAGCACCCCGAGCACTGAGCACCCAGCACCCTGAGTACTGAGCACCCAGCACCCTGAGCACTGAGCACCCAGCACCCTGAGTACTGAGCACCCAGCACCCTGAGTACTGAGTACCCAGCACCCTGAGCACTCAGCAACCTGAGTACTGAGCACCGAGCACCCTAAGTACTGAGCACCCAGCACCCTGAGTACTGAGCACCCAGCACCCTGAGCACTGAGCACCCAGGACCCTAAGTACTGAGCACCCAGCACCCCGAGTACTGAGCACCCAGCACCCCGAGCACTGAGCACCCAGCACCCTGAGTACTGAGCACTGAGCACCCTGAGTACTGAGCACCGAACACACTGAGTACTGAGCACCCAGCACCCTGAGTACTGAGCACCCAGCACCCCGAGCACTGAGCACCCAGCACCCCGAGCACTGAGCACCCAGCACCCCGAGCCCTGAGCACCCAGCACCCTGAGCACTGAACACCCAGCACCCTGAGCACTGAGCACTGAGCACCCAGCACCCTGAGCACTGAGCACCCAGCACCCCGAGCACTGAGCACCCAGCACCCTGAGCACTGAGCACCCAGCACCCTGAGCACTGAGCACCCAGCACCCTGAGTACTCAGTACCCAGTACCCTGAGCACTGAGCACCCAGCACTCTTAGTACTGATCACCGAGCACCCCGAGCACTGAGCACCCAGCACCCTGAGTACTGAGCACCCAGCACCCTGAGCACTGAGCACCCAGCACGCTGAGTACTGAGCACTGAGCACCCTGAGTACTGATCACCGAGCACCCTGAGCACTGAGCACCCACCACGCTGAGTACTGAGCACTGAGCACTCTGAGTACTGAGCACCGAGCACCCGGAGTACTGAGCACCCAGCACTCTGAGGACTTAGCACCCAGCACCCTGAGCACTGAGCACCCAGCACCCCGAGCACTGAGCACCCAGCACCCTGAGCACTGAGCACCCAGCACCCCGAGCACTGAGCACTGAGCACCCTGAGTACTAAGCACCCAGCACCCTGAGTACTGAGCACCCAGCACCCTGAGTACTGAGCACCCAGCACCCTGAGTACTGAGCACCCAGCGTACTGAGCACCGAGCACCCCGAGCACTGAGCACCCAGCACCCTGAGTACTGAGCACCCAGCACCCCGAGCACTGAGCACCCAGCACCCTGAGTACTGAGCACCGAGCACCCTGAGTACTGAGCACCCAGCACCCTGAGTACTGAGCACCCAGCGTACTGAGCACCGAGCACCCAGCACCCTGAGTACTGAGCACCCAGCACCATGAGCACTGAGCACCCAGCACCCCGAGCACCGAGCACCCAGCACCCTGAGCACCGAGCACCCAGCACCCTGAGCACTGAGCACCCAGCACCCTGAGCACTGAGCACCCAGCACCCTGAGTACTGAGCACCCAACGTACTGAGTACCGAGCACCCTGAGCACTGAGCACCCAGCACCCTGAGGACTGAGCACCCAGCACCCTGAGCAATGAGCACCCTGAGTACTGAGCACCCAGCACCTTGAGCACTGAGCACCGAGCACCCTGAGCACTGAGCACCCAGCACCCGGAGTACTGAGCACCCAGCACCCTGAGTACTAAGCACCGAGCACCCTGAGTACTGAGCACCCAGCACCCTGAGCACTGGACACACAGCACCCTGAGTACTGAGCACCCCGAGGACTGAGCACCCAGTACACTGAGTACTGAGCACCGAGCATCCCGAGCACTGAGCACCCAGCACCCCGAGCACTGAGCACCCAGCAGCCCGAGCACTGAGCCCCCAGCACCCTGAGTACTGAGCACCCAGCACCCTGAGTACTGAGCACCCAGCACCCCGAGCACTGAGTACCCAGCACCCTGAGCACTGAGCACCCAGCACCCTGAGCACTGAGCACCCAGCACCCCAAGCACTGAGCACCCAGCACCCTGAGTACTGAGCACCGAGCACCCCGAGCACTGAGCACCCAGCACCCCGAGCACTGAGCACCCAGCAGCCCGAGCACTGAGCACCCAACACCCTGAGTACTGAGGACTGAGCACCCTGAGCACTGAGCACCCAGCACCCTTAGTACTGAGCACCCAGCACCCTGAGTACTGAGCACCCAACACCCCAAGCACTGAGCACCCTGAGTACTGAGCACCCAGCACCCCAAGCACTGAGCACCCTGAGTACTGAGCACCCAGCACCATGAGTAATGAGCACCCAGCACCCCGAGCACTGAGCACCCAGCACCCTGATTACTGAGTACCCAGTACCCTGAGCACTGAGCACCCAGCACTCTTAGTACTGATCACCGAGCACCCCGAGCACTGAGCACCCAGCACCCTGAGTACTGAGCACCCAGCACCCTGAGCACTGAGCACCCAGCACGCTGAGTACTGAGCACTGAGCACCCTGAGTACTGATCACCGAGCACCCTGAGCACTGAGCACCCACCACGCTGAGTACTGAGCACTGAGCACTCTGAGTACTGAGCACCGAGCACCCGGAGTACTGAGCACCCAGCACTCTGAGGATTTAGCACCCAGCACCCTGAGCACTGAGCACCCAGCACCCCGAGCACTGAGCACCCAGCACCCTGAGCACTGAGCACCCAGCACCCCGAGCACTGAGCACTGAGCCCCCTGAGTACTAAGCACAGAGCACCCTGAGTACTGAGAACCCAGCACCTTGAGTAGTGAGCACCCAGCACCCTGAGTACTGAGCACCCAGCGTACTGAGCACCGAGCACCCCGAGCACTGAGCACCCAGCACCCTGAGTACTGAGCACCCAGCACCCCGAGCACTGAGCACCCAGCACCCTGAGTACTGAGCACCGAGCACCCTGAGTACTGAGCACCCAGCACCCTGAGTACTGAGCACCCAGCGTACTGAGCACCGAGCACCCAGCACCCTGAGTACTGAGCACCCAGCACCATGAGCACTGAGCACCCAGCACCCTGGGTACTGAGCACTGAGCACCCTGAGTACTGATCACCGAGCACCCTGAGCACTGAGCACCCAGCACGCTGAGTACTGAGCACTGAGCACTCTGAGTACTGAGCACCGAGCACCCGGAGTACTGAGCACCCAGTACCCCGAGTACTGAGCACCCAGCACCCTGAGCACTGAGCACCCTGCACCCTGAGCACTGGGCACCCAGCACCCCGAGCACTGCGCACCCAGCACCCTGAGTACTGAGCACCCAGCACCCTGAGCACTGAGCACCCAGCACCCTGAGCACTGAGCACCCAGCACCCTGAGCACTGAGCACCCAGCACCCTGAGTAGTGAGCACCCAGCACCCTGAGTACTGAGAACCGAGCACCCCGAGCACTGAGCACCCAGCACCCTGAGTACTGAGCTCCGAGCACCCCGAGCACTGAGCACCCAGCACCCTGAGTACTGAGCTCCGAGCACCCCGAGCACTGAGCACCCAGCGCGCCGAGCACTGAGCACCCAGAACCCCGAGCACTGAGCACCCAGCACCACGAGCACTGAGCAGCCAGCATGACGAGCACTGAGCACCCAGCACCCCGAGTACTGAGCACCCAGCACCCTGAGTACTGAGCACCCAGCACCCTGAGTACTGAGCACCCAGCACCCTGAGTACTGAGCACCCAGCACCCTGAGTACTGAGCACCCAACACCCCAATCACTGAGCACCCTGAGTACTGAGCACCCAGCACCCCAAGCACAGAGCACCCTGAGTACTGAGCACCCAGCACCCTGAGTACTGAGCACCGAGCACCCTGAGTACTGAGCAGCCAGCACCCTGAGTACTGAGCACCCAGCGTACTGAGCAACGAGCACCCAGCACCCTGAGTACTGAGCACCCAGCACCCTGAGCACTGAGCACCCAGCACCCTGAGTACTGAGCAATGAGCACCCCGAGTACTGAGCACCCAGCACCCCGAGCACTGAGCACCGAGCATCCCGAGCCCTGAGCACCCAGCAACCTGAGTACTGAGCACCGAGCATCCCGAGCACTGAGCACCCAGCACCCTGAGTACTGAGCACCGAGCACCCCGAGCACTGAGCACCCAGCACCCTGAGTACTGAGCTCGGAGCACCCCGAGCCCTGAGCACCCAGCGCGCCGAGCACTGAGCACCCAGAACCCCGAGCACTGAGCACCCAGCACCACGAGCACTGAGCAGCCAGCACCACGAGCACTGAGCACCCAGCACCCCGAGTACTGAGCACCCAGCACCCTGAGTACTGAGCACCCAGCACCCTGAGTACTGAGCACCCAGCACCCTGAACACTGAGCACCCAGCACCCTGAGTACTGAGCACCCAACACCCCAAGCACTGAGCACCCTCAGTACTGAGCACCCAGCACCCCAAGCACAGAGCACCCTGAGTACTGAGCCCCCAGCACCCTGAGTACTGAGCACCGAGCACCCTGAGTACTGAGCAGCCAGCACCCTGAGTACTGAGCACCCAGCGTACTGAGCAACGAGCACAGAGCACCCTGAGTACTGAGCACCCAGCACCCTGAGCACTGAGCACCCAGCACCCTGAGTACTGAGCACCGAGCACCCCGAGTACTGAGCACCCAGCACCCCGAGCACTGAGCACCCAGCACCCTGAGCACTGAGCACCCAGCACCCTGAGTACTGAGCAATGAGCACCCCGAGTACTGAGCACCCAGCACCCCGAGCACTGAGCACCGAGCATCCCGAGCCCTGAGCACCCAGCACCCCGAGCACTGAGCACCCAGCACCCCGAGCACTGAGCACCCAGCACCCTGAGCACTGAGCACCCAGCACCCTGAGCACTGAGCAGCCAGCACCCCGAGCACTGAGAACCCAGCACCCCGAGCACTGAGCACCCAGCACCCCGAGCACTGAGAACCCAGCACCCTGAGTACTGAGCACCCAGCACCCTGAGTACTGAGCACCCACCACCCTGAGCACTGAGCACCCAGCACCCTGTGTACTCAGCACCCAACACCCCAAGCACTGAGCACCCTGAGTACTGAGCACCCAGCACCCCAAGCACTGAGCACCCTGAGTACTGAGCACCCAGCACCCTGAGTAATGAGCACCCAGCACCCCGAGCACTGAGCACCCAGCACCCTGAGTACTGAGCACCGAGCACCCTGAGTACTGAGCAGCCAGCAGGCTGAGTACTGAGCACCCAGCGTACTGAGCACCGAGCACCAAGCACCCTGAGTACTGAGTACCCAGCACCCTGAGCACTGAGCACCCAGCACCCTGAGTACTGAGCACCGAGCACCCAGAGTACTGAGCACCTAACACCCCGAGCACTGAGCACCCAGCACCCCGAGCACTGAGCACCCAGCACCCCGAGCACTGAGCACCCATCACCCAGAGCACTGAGCACCCAGCACCCCGAGCACTGAGCACCCAGCACCCCGAGCACCGAGCACCCTGAGTACTAAGCACCGAGCACCCTGAGCACTGAGCACCCAGCACCCTGAGCACTGAGCACCCAGCTCCCTGAGTACTGAGCACCCAGCACCCTGAGTACTGAGCACCCAGCACCCCTAGCACTGAGCACCCAGCACCCTGAGCACTGAGCACCCAGCACCCCTAGCACTGAGCACCCAGCACCCTGAGTACTGAGCACCCAGCACCCCTAGCACTGAGCACCCAGCACCCTGAGTACTGAGCACCCAGCACCCTGAGCACTGAGCACCGAGCACCCTGAGCACTGAGCACACAGCACCCTGAGGACTGAGCACCCAGCACCCCGAGCACTGAACACCCAGCACCCTGAGCACTGAGCACCCTGAGTCCTGAGCACTGAGCACCCTGAGTACTGAGCACCCAACACCCTGAGTACTGAGCACCCAGCACCCTGAGCACTGAGTACCAAGCACCCTGAGCACTGAGTACCCAGCACCCTGAGCACTGAGCACCCAGCACCCTGAGCACTGAGCACCCTGAGTACTGAGCACTGAGCACCCTGAGTACTGAGCACTGAGCACCCTGAGTACTGAGCACCCAGCACCCTGAGCACTGAGCACCCTGAGTACTGAGCACTGAGCACCCTGAGTACTGAGCACTGAGCACCCTGAGTACTGAGCACCCAGCACCCTGAGTACTGAGCACCCAGCACCCCGAGCACTGAGTACCCAGCACCCTGAGCACTGAGTACCCAGCACCCTGAGCACTGAGCACCCAGCACCCTGAGCAATGAGCACCCAGCACCCTGAGCACTGAGCACCCAGCACACTGAGTACTGAGCACTGAGCACCCAGCACCCCGAGCACTGAGCACCCGGCACCCTGAGTACTGAGCACTGAGCACCCAGCACCCCGAGCACTGAGCACCCAGCACCCTGAGCACTGAGCACCCAGCACCCGAGTACTGATCACCCAGCACCCTGCGTACTGAGCACCGAGCACCCCGAGCACTGAGCACCAAGCGCGCCGAGCACTGAGCACCCAGAACCCCGAGCACTGAGCAGCCAGCAGCACGAGCACTGAGCAGCCAGCACCACGAGCACTGAGCACCCAGCAACCCGAGCACTGAGCACCCAGCACCCTGAGTACTGAGCACCCAGGACCCTGAGTACTGAGCACCCAGCACCCTGAGCCCTGAGCACCCAGCACCCTGAGTACTGAGCAACCCACACCCCAAGCACTGAGCACCCTGAGTACTGAGCACCCAGCACCCCAAGCACAGAGCACCCTGAGTACTGAGCACCCAGCACCCTGAGTACTGAGCACCGAGCACCCTGAGTACTGAGCAGCCAGCACCCTGAATACTGAGCACCCAGCGTACTGAGCAACGAGCACCCAGCACCCTGAGTACTGAGCACCCAGCACCCTGAGCACTGAGCACCCAGCACCCTGAGTACTGAGCACCGAGCACCCCGAGTACTGAGCACCCAGCACCCCGAGCACTGAGCACCCAGCACCCTGAGTACTGAGCACCGAGCACCCCGAGCACTGAGCACCCAGCACCCCGAGCACTGAGCACCCAGCAGCCCGAGCACTGAGCACCCAACACCCTGAGTACTGAGGAGTGAGCACCCTGAGCACTGATCACCCAGCACCCTTAGTACTGAGCACCCAGCACCCTGAGTACTGAGCACCCAACACCCCAAGCACTGAGCACCCTGAGTACTGAGCACCCAGCACCTTGAGTAATGAGCACCCAGCACCCCGAGCACTGAGCACCCAGCACCCTGAGCACTGAGGACCGAGCACCCTGAGTACTAAGCACTGAGCACCCTGAGTACTGATCTCCGAGCACCCTGAGCACTGAGCACCCAGCACGCTGAGTACTGAGCACTGAGCACTCTGAGTACTGAGCACCGAGCACCCGGAGTACTGAGCACCCAGCACTCTGAGCACTTAGCACCCAGCACCCTGAGCACTGAGCACCCAGCACCCCGAGCACTGAGCACCCAGCACCCTGAGCACTGAGCACCCAGCACCCCGAGCACTGAGCACTGAGCACCCTAAGTACTGAGCACTGAGCACCCTGAGAACTAAGCACCAAGCATCCTGAGTACTGAGCACCCAGCACCCTGAGTACAGAGCACACAGCACCCTGAGTAATGAGCACCCAGCGTACTGAGCACCGAGCACCCCGAGCACTGAGCACCCAGCACCCTGAGTACTGAGCACCCAGCACCCCGAGCACTGAGCACCCAGCAGCCCGAGCACTGAGCACCCAACACCCTGAGTACTGAGGAGTGAGCACCCTGAGCACTGATCACCCAGCACCCTTAGTACTGAGCACCCAGCACCCTGAGTACTGAGCACCCAACACCCCAAGCACTGAGCACCCTGAGTACTGAGCACCCAGCACCTTGAGTAATGAGCACCCAGCACCCCGAGCACTGAGCACCCAGCACCCTGAGCACTGAGGACCGAGCACCCTGAGTACTAAGCACTGAGCACCCTGAGTACTGATCTCCGAGCACCCTGAGCACTGAGCACCCAGCACGCTGAGTACTGAGCACTGAGCACTCTGAGTACTGAGCACCGAGCACCCGGAGTACTGAGCACCCAGCACTCTGAGCACTTAGCACCCAGCACCCTGAGCACTGAGCACCCAGCACCCCGAGCACTGAGCACCCAGCACCCTGAGCACTGAGCACCCAGCACCCCGAGCACTGAGCACTGAGCACCCTAAGTACTGAGCACTGAGCACCCTGAGAACTAAGCACCAAGCATCCTGAGTACTGAGCACCCAGCACCCTGAGTACTGAGCACACAGCACCCTGAGTAATGAGCACCCAGCGTACTGAGCACCGAGCACCCCGAGCACTGAGCACCCAGCACCCTGAGTACTGAGCACCCAGCACCCCGAGCACTGAGCACCCAGCACCCTGAGTACTGAGCACCGAGCACCCTAAGTACTGAGCACCCAGCACCCTGAGTACTGAGCACCCAGCGTACTGAGCACCGAGCACCCAGCACCCTGAGTACTGAGCACCCAGCACCATGAGCACTGAGCACCCAGCACCCTGAGTACTGAGCACCCAGCACACTGAGCACTGAGCACCCAGCACCCCGAGCACCGAGCACCCAGCACCCTGAGCACTGAGCACCCAGCACCCTGAGCACTGAGCACCCAGCACCCTGAGCACTGAGCACCCAGCACCCTGAGTACTGAGCACCCAACGTACTGAGCACCGAGCACCCTGAGCACTGAGCACCCAGCACCCTTAGCACTGAGCACCCAGCACCCTGAGCAATGAGCACACTGAGTACTGAGCACCCAGCACCTTGAGCACTGAGCACCGAGCACCCCGAGCACTGAGCACCCAGCACCCGGAGTACTGAGCACCCAGCACCCTGAGTACTAAGCACCGAGCACCCTGAGTACTGAGCACCCAGCACCCTGAGCAGTGGAAACACAGCACCCTGAGTACTGAGCACCCCGAGCACTGAGCACCCAGTACCCAGCACCCTGAGCACTGAGCACCCAGCACCCTGAGCACTGAGCACCCAGCACCCTGAGCACTGAGCACCCAGCACCCTGAGTAGTGAGCACCCAGCACCCTGAGTACTGAGAACCGAGCACCCCGAGCACTGAGCACCCAGCACCCTGAGTACTGAGCTCCGAGCACCCCGAGCACTGAGCACCCAGCACCCTGAGTACTGAGCACCCAACACCCCAAGCACTGAGCACCCTCAGTACTGAGCACCCAGCACCCCAAGCACAGAGCACCCTGAGTACTGAGCCCCCAGCACCCTGAGTACTGAGCACCGAGCACCCTGAGTACTGAGCAGCCAGCACCCTGAGTACTGAGCACCCAGCGTACTGAGCAACGAGCACAGAGCACCCTGAGTACTGAGCACCCAGCACCCTGAGCACTGAGCACCCAGCACCCTGAGTACTGAGCACCGAGCACCCCGAGTACTGAGCACCCAGCACCCCGAGCACTGAGCACCCAGCACCCTGAGCACTGAGCACCCAGCACCCTGAGTACTGAGCAATGAGCACCCCGAGTACTGAGCACCCAGCACCCCGAGCACTGAGCACCGAGCATCCCGAGCCCTGAGCACCCAGCACCCCGAGCACTGAGCACCCAGCACCCCGAGCACTGAGCACCCAGCACCCTGAGCACTGAGCACCCAGCACCCTGAGCACTGAGCAGCCAGCACCCCGAGCACTGAGAACCCAGCACCCCGAGCACTGAGCACCCAGCACCCCGAGCACTGAGAACCCAGCACCCTGAGTACTGAGCACCCAGCACCCTGAGTACTGAGCACCCACCACCCTGAGCACTGAGCACCCAGCACCCTGTGTACTCAGCACCCAACACCCCAAGCACTGAGCACCCTGAGTACTGAGCACCCAGCACCCCAAGCACTGAGCACCCTGAGTACTGAGCACCCAGCACCCTGAGTAATGAGCACCCAGCACCCCGAGCACTGAGCACCCAGCACCCTGAGTACTGAGCACCGAGCACCCTGAGTACTGAGCAGCCAGCAGGCTGAGTACTGAGCACCCAGCGTACTGAGCACCGAGCACCAAGCACCCTGAGTACTGAGTACCCAGCACCCTGAGCACTGAGCACCCAGCACCCTGAGTACTGAGCACCGAGCACCCAGAGTACTGAGCACCTAACACCCCGAGCACTGAGCACCCAGCACCCCGAGCACTGAGCACCCAGCACCCCGAGCACTGAGCACCCATCACCCAGAGCACTGAGCACCCAGCACCCCGAGCACTGAGCACCCAGCACCCCGAGCACCGAGCACCCTGAGTACTAAGCACCGAGCACCCTGAGCACTGAGCACCCAGCACCCTGAGCACTGAGCACCCAGCTCCCTGAGTACTGAGCACCCAGCACCCTGAGTACTGAGCACCCAGCACCCCTAGCACTGAGCACCCAGCACCCTGAGCACTGAGCACCCAGCACCCCTAGCACTGAGCACCCAGCACCCTGAGTACTGAGCACCCAGCACCCCTAGCACTGAGCACCCAGCACCCTGAGTACTGAGCACCCAGCACCCTGAGCACTGAGCACCGAGCACCCTGAGCACTGAGCACACAGCACCCTGAGGACTGAGCACCCAGCACCCCGAGCACTGAACACCCAGCACCCTGAGCACTGAGCACCCTGAGTCCTGAGCACTGAGCACCCTGAGTACTGAGCACCCAACACCCTGAGTACTGAGCACCCAGCACCCTGAGCACTGAGTACCAAGCACCCTGAGCACTGAGTACCCAGCACCCTGAGCACTGAGCACCCAGCACCCTGAGCACTGAGCACCCTGAGTACTGAGCACTGAGCACCCTGAGTACTGAGCACTGAGCACCCTGAGTACTGAGCACCCAGCACCCTGAGCACTGAGCACCCTGAGTACTGAGCACTGAGCACCCTGAGTACTGAGCACTGAGCACCCTGAGTACTGAGCACCCAGCACCCTGAGTACTGAGCACCCAGCACCCCGAGCACTGAGTACCCAGCACCCTGAGCACTGAGTACCCAGCACCCTGAGCACTGAGCACCCAGCACCCTGAGCAATGAGCACCCAGCACCCTGAGCACTGAGCACCCAGCACACTGAGTACTGAGCACTGAGCACCCAGCACCCCGAGCACTGAGCACCCGGCACCCTGAGTACTGAGCACTGAGCACCCAGCACCCCGAGCACTGAGCACCCAGCACCCTGAGCACTGAGCACCCAGCACCCGAGTACTGATCACCCAGCACCCTGCGTACTGAGCACCGAGCACCCCGAGCACTGAGCACCAAGCGCGCCGAGCACTGAGCACCCAGAACCCCGAGCACTGAGCAGCCAGCAGCACGAGCACTGAGCAGCCAGCACCACGAGCACTGAGCACCCAGCAACCCGAGCACTGAGCACCCAGCACCCTGAGCACTGAGCACCCAGCACCCTGAGCACTGAGCACCCAGCACCCTGAGTAGTGAGCACCCAGCACCCTGAGTACTGAGAACCGAGCACCCCGAGCACTGAGCACCCAGCACCCTGAGTACTGAGCTCCGAGCACCCCGAGCACTGAGCACCCAGCACCCTGAGTACTGAGCTCCGAGCACCCCGAGCACTGAGCACCCAGCGCGCCGAGCAATGAGCACCCAGAACCCCGAGCACTGAGCACCCAGCACCACGAGCACTGAGCAGCCAGCATGACGAGCACTGAGCACCCAGCACCCCGAGTACTGAGCACCCAGCACCCTGAGTACTGAGCACCCAGCACCCTGAGTACTGAGCACCCAGCACCCTGAGTACTGAGCACCCAGCACCCTGAGTACTGAGCACCCAACACCCCAATCACTGAGCACCCTGAGTACTGAGCACCCAGCACCCCAAGCACAGAGCACCCTGAGTACTGAGCACCCAGCACCCTGAGTACTGAGCACCGAGCACCCTGAGTACTGAGCAGCCAGCACCCTGAGTACTGAGCACCCAGCGTACTGAGCAACGAGCACCCAGCACCCTGAGTACTGAGCACCCAGCACCCTGAGCACTGAGCACCCAGCACCCTGAGTACTGAGCAATGAGCACCCCGAGTACTGAGCACCCAGCACCCCGAGCACTGAGCACCGAGCATCCCGAGCCCTGAGCACCCAGCAACCTGAGTACTGAGCACCGAGCATCCCGAGCACTGAGCACCCAGCACCCTGAGTACTGAGCACCGAGCACCCCGAGCACTGAGCACCCAGCACCCTGAGTACTGAGCTCGGAGCACCCCGAGCCCTGAGCACCCAGCGCGCCGAGCACTGAGCACCCAGAACCCCGAGCACTGAGCACCCAGCACCACGAGCACTGAGCAGCCAGCACCACGAGCACTGAGCACCCAGCACCCCGAGTACTGAGCACTGAGCACCCTGAGTACTGAGCACCCAGCACCCTGAGTACTGAGCACCCAGCACCATGAACACTGAGCACCCAGCACCCTGAGTACTGAGCACCCAACACCCCAAGCACTGAGCACCCTCAGTACTGAGCACCCAGCACCCCAAGCACAGAGCACCCTGAGTACTGAGCCCCCAGCACCCTGAGTACTGAGCACCGAGCACCCTGAGTACTGAGCAGCCAGCACCCTGAGTACTGAGCACCCAGCGTACTGAGCAACGAGCACAGAGCACCCTGAGTACTGAGCACCCAGCACCCTGAGCACTGAGCACCCAGCACCCTGAGTACTGAGCACCGAGCACCCCGAGTACTGAGCACCCAGCACCCCGAGCACTGAGCACCCAGCACCCTGAGCACTGAGCACCCAGCACCCTGAGTACTGAGCAATGAGCACCCCGAGTACTGAGCACCCAGCACCCCGAGCACTGAGCACCGAGCATCCCGAGCCCTGAGCACCCAGCACCCCGAGCACTGAGCACCCAGCACCCCGAGCACTGAGCACCCAGCACCCTGAGCACTGAGCACCCAGCACCCTGAGCACTGAGCAGCCAGCACCCCGAGCACTGAGAACCCAGCACCCCGAGCACTGAGCACCCAGCACCCCGAGCACTGAGAACCCAGCACCCTGAGTACTGAGCACCCAGCACCCTGAGTACTGAGCACCCACCACCCTGAGCACTGAGCACCCAGCACCCTGTGTACTCAGCACCCAACACCCCAAGCACTGAGCACCCTGAGTACTGAGCACCCAGCACCCCAAGCACTGAGCACCCTGAGTACTGAGCACCCAGCACCCTGAGTAATGAGCACCCAGCACCCCGAGCACTGAGCACCCAGCACCCTGAGTACTGAGCACCGAGCACCCTGAGTACTGAGCAGCCAGCAGGCTGAGTACTGAGCACCCAGCGTACTGAGCACCGAGCACCAAGCACCCTGAGTACTGAGTACCCAGCACCCTGAGCACTGAGCACCCAGCACCCTGAGTACTGAGCACCGAGCACCCAGAGTACTGAGCACCTAACACCCCGAGCACTGAGCACCCAGCACCCCGAGCACTGAGCACCCAGCACCCCGAGCACTGAGCACCCATCACCCAGAGCACTGAGCACCCAGCACCCCGAGCACTGAGCACCCAGCACCCCGAGCACCGAGCACCCTGAGTACTAAGCACCGAGCACCCTGAGCACTGAGCACCCAGCACCCTGAGCACTGAGCACCCAGCTCCCTGAGTACTGAGCACCCAGCACCCTGAGTACTGAGCACCCAGCACCCCTAGCACTGAGCACCCAGCACCCTGAGCACTGAGCACCCAGCACCCCTAGCACTGAGCACCCAGCACCCTGAGTACTGAGCACCCAGCACCCCTAGCACTGAGCACCCAGCACCCTGAGTACTGAGCACCCAGCACCCTGAGCACTGAGCACCGAGCACCCTGAGCACTGAGCACACAGCACCCTGAGGACTGAGCACCCAGCACCCCGAGCACTGAACACCCAGCACCCTGAGCACTGAGCACCCTGAGTCCTGAGCACTGAGCACCCTGAGTACTGAGCACCCAACACCCTGAGTACTGAGCACCCAGCACCCTGAGCACTGAGTACCAAGCACCCTGAGCACTGAGTACCCAGCACCCTGAGCACTGAGCACCCAGCACCCTGAGCACTGAGCACCCTGAGTACTGAGCACTGAGCACCCTGAGTACTGAGCACTGAGCACCCTGAGTACTGAGCACCCAGCACCCTGAGCACTGAGCACCCTGAGTACTGAGCACTGAGCACCCTGAGTACTGAGCACTGAGCACCCTGAGTACTGAGCACCCAGCACCCTGAGTACTGAGCACCCAGCACCCCGAGCACTGAGTACCCAGCACCCTGAGCACTGAGTACCCAGCACCCTGAGCACTGAGCACCCAGCACCCTGAGCAATGAGCACCCAGCACCCTGAGCACTGAGCACCCAGCACACTGAGTACTGAGCACTGAGCACCCAGCACCCCGAGCCCTGAGCACCCGGCACCCTGAGTACTGAGCACTGAGCACCCAGCACCCTGAGCACTGAGCACCCAGCACCCGAGTACTGATCACCCAGCACCCTGCGTACTGAGCACCGAGCACCCCGAGCACTGAGCACCAAGCGCGCCGAGCACTGAGCACCCAGAACCCCGAGCACTGAGCAGCCAGCAGCACGAGCACTGAGCAGCCAGCACCACGAGCACTGAGCACCCAGCAACCCGAGCACTGAGCACCCAGCACCCTGAGTACTGAGCACCCAGCACCCTGAGTACTGAGCACCCAGCACCCTGAGCACTGAGCACCCAGCACCCTGAGTACTGAGCAACCCACACCCCAAGCACTGAGCACCCTGAGTACTGAGCACCCAGCACCCCAAGCACAGAGCACCCTGAGTACTGAGCACCCAGCACCCTGAGTACTGAGCACCGAGCACCCTGAGTACTGAGCAGCCAGCACCCTGAATACTGAGCACCCAGCGTACTGAGCAACGAGCACCCAGCACCCTGAGTACTGAGCACCCAGCACCCTGAGCACTGAGCACCCAGCACCCTGAGTACTGAGCACCGAGCACCCCGAGTACTGAGCACCCAGCACCCCGAGCACTGAGCACCCAGCACCCTGAGTACTGAGCACCGAGCACCCCGAGCACTGAGCACCCAGCACCCCGAGCACTGAGCACCCAGCAGCCCGAGCACTGAACACCCAACACCCTGAGTACTGAGGAGTGAGCACCCTGAGCACTGAGCACCCAGCACCCTTAGTACTGAGCACCCAGCACCCTGAGTACTGAGCACCCAACACCCCAAGCACTGAGCACCCTGAGTACTGAGCACCCAGCACCTTGAGTAATGAGCACCCAGCACCCCGAGCACTGAGCACCCAGCACCCTGAGCACTGAGGACCGAGCACCCTGAGTACTAAGCACCCAGCACCCTGAGTACTGAGCACCCAGCACCCTGAGCACTGAGCACCCAGCACGCTGAGTACTGAGCACTGAGCACCCTGAGTACTGATCTCCGAGCACCCTGAGCACTGAGCACCCAGCACGCTGAGTACTGAGCACTGAGCACTCTGAGTACTGAGCACCGAGCACCCGGAGTACTGAGCACCCAGCACTCTGAGCACTTAGCACCCAGCACCCTGAGCACTGAGCACCCAGCACCCCGAGCACTGAGCACCCAGCACCCTGAGCACTGAGCACCCAGCACCCCGAGCACTGAGCACTGAGCACCCTAAGTACTGAGCACTGAGCACCCTGAGAACTAAGCACCAAGCATCCTGAGTACTGAGCACCCAGCACCCTGAGTACTGAGCACACAGCACCCTGAGTAATGAGCACCCAGCGTACTGAGCACCGAGCACCCCGAGCACTGAGCACCCAGCACCCTGAGTACTGAGCACCCAGCACCCCGAGCACTGAGCACCCAGCACCCTGAGTACTGAGCACCGAGCACCCTAAGTACTGAGCACCCAGCACCCTGAGTACTGAGCACCCAGCGTACTGAGCACCGAGCACCCAGCACCCTGAGTACTGAGCACCCAGCACCATGAGCACTGAGCACCCAGCACCCTGAGTACTGAGCACCCAGCACACTGAGCACTGAGCACCCAGCACCCCGAGCACCGAGCACCCAGCACCCTGAGCACTGAGCACCCAGCATCCTGAGCACTGAGCACCCAGCACCCTGAGCACTGAGCACCCAGCACCCTGAGTACTGAGCACCCAACGTACTGAGCACCGAGCACCCTGAGCACTGAGCACCCAGCACCCTTAGCACTGAGCACCCAGCACCCTGAGCAATGAGCACACTGAGTACTGAGCACCCAGCACCTTGAGCACTGAGCACCGAGCACCCCGAGCACTGAGCACCCAGCACCCGGAGTACTGAGCACCCAGCACCCTGAGTACTAAGCACCGAGCACCCTGAGTACTGAGCACCCAGCACCCTGAGCAGTGGAAACACAGCACCCTGAGTACTGAGCACCCCGAGCACTGAGCACCCAGTACCCTGAGTACTGAGCACCGAGCACCCCGAGCACTGAGCACAGAGCACCCCGAGCACTGAGCACCCAGCACCCTGAGTACTGAGCACTGAGCACCCAGCACCCCGAGCACTGAGCACCCAGCACCCTGAGTACTGAGCACTGAGCACCCAGCACCCCGAGCACTGAGCCCCCAGCACCCTGAGCACTGAGCACCCAGCACCCTGAGTACTGAGCACCCAGCACCCCGAGCACTGAGTACCTAGCACACTGAGCACTGAGCACCCAGCACCCTGAGCACTGAGCACCCAGCACCCCAAGCACTGAGCACCCAGCACCCTGAGTACTGAGCACTGAGCACCCAGCACCCCGAGCACTGAGCACCCAGCACCCTGAGTACTGAGCACTGAGCACCCAGCACCCCGAGCACTGAGCACCCAGCACCCTGAGCACTGAGCACCCAGCACCCGAGTACTGATCTCCCAGCACCCTGAGTACTGAGCACCCCGCACCCTGAGTACTGAGCACCCAGCACCCTGAGTACTGAGCACCCAGCACCTTGAGTACTGAGCACCCCGCACCCCGAGTACTGAGCACCCTGAGTACTGAGCCCCCAGCACCCTGAGTACTGAGCACCCTGCACCCCGAGCACTGAGCTCCCTGAGTACTGAGCACCCAGCACCCTGAGTACTGAGCACCCAGCACCCTGAGGACTGAGCACTGAGCACCCAGAGAACTGAGCACCCAGCACCCCGAGGACTGAGCACCCAGCACACTGAGCACTGAGCACTGAGCACCCAGCACCCTGTGCACTGAGCACTGAGCACCCAGCACCCTGAGCACTGAGCACCCAGCACCCCGAGCACTGAATACCCAGCACCCTGAGTATTGAGCACCCAGTACCCTGAGCACTGAGCACCCAGCACCCTTAGTACTGACCACCCAGCACCCTGAGCACTGAGCACCCAGCACCCTGAGTACTGAGCATCCAGCACCCCGAGCACTGAGCACCCAGCACCCTGAGTACTGAGCACTGAGCACCCAGCACCCCGAGCACTGAGCACCCAGCACCCTCATTACTGAGCACTGAGCACCCAGCACCCTGAGCACTGAGCACCCAGCACCCTGAGCACTGAGCACCCAGTACCCCGAGTACTGAGCACACATCACCCTGAGCACTGAGCACCCTGCACCCTGAGCACGGAGCACCCAGCACCCCGAGCACTGCGCACCCAGCACCCTGAGCACTGAGCACCCAGTACCCTGAGCACTGAACACACAGCACCCTGAGTACTGAGCACCCTGAGCACTGAGCACCCAGCACCCTGGGCACTGTGCACCCAGCACCCCGAGCACTGAGCACCCAGCACCCTGAGTACTGAGAACAGATCACCCTGAGTACTGAGCACCCAGCACCCTGAGTACTGAGCCCCCAGCACCCTTAGTACTGAGCACCAAGCACCCCGAGTACTGAGCACCCAGCACCCCGAGAATGAGCACCCAGCACCCTGAGTACTGAGAACCGAGCGCCCTGAGTACTGAGCACTCAGCACCCTGAGTACTGAGCCCCCAGCACCCTGAGTACTGAGCATCCAGCACCCTGAGTACTGAGCACCCAGCACCCTGAGTACTGAGCACCCAGCACCCAGAGTACTGAGCCCCCAGCACCCTGAGTACTGAGCACCCAGCACACTGAGTACTGAGCACCCAGCACCCTGAGCACTGAGCACAAAGCACGCTGAGTAATGAGCACTGAGCACCCTGAGTACTGAGCACTGAGGACCCTGAGCACTGAGCACCCAGCACCCTGAGTACTGAGCACCCAGCACCCTGAGTACTGAGCACCCAGCACCCCGAGCACTGAGCACCCTGAGTACTGAGCACCCAGCACCCTGAGTACTGAGCACTAAGCACCCAGAGCACTGAGCACCCAGCACCCCGAGCACGGAGCACCCAGCACCCTGAGTACTGAGCACTGAGCACCCAGCACCCCGAGCACTGAGCACCCAGCACCCTGTGTACTGAGCACTGAGCACCCTGAGTACAAAGCACCCAGGACCCTGAGTACTGAGCACCCAGGACCCTGAGCACTGAGCACCGAGCACCCCGAGCACTGAGCACCCTGCACCCTGAGCACTCAGCACCCAGCACCCCGAGCACTGAACACCCAGCACCCTGAGCACTGAGCACCCAGCACCCTAAGCACTGAGCACCCAGCACCCAGAGCACTGAGCACCCAGCACCCTGAGCACTGAGCACCCAGCATCCTGAGTACTGAGCACCCAGCACCCTGAGTACTGAGCACCCAGACCCCGAGCTCTGAGCACCCAGCACCTCTAGCACTGTGCACCCAGCACCTTGAGTAATGAGAACCCAGCACCCTGAGTACTGAGCACCCAACGTACTGAGCACCGAGCACCCTGAGCACTGAGCACCCAGCACCCTTAGCACTGAGCACCCAGCACCCTGAGCAATGAGCACACTGAGTACTGAGCACCCAGCACCTTGAGCACTGAGCACCGAGCACCCCGAGCACTGAGCACCCAGCACCCGGAGTACTGAGCACCCAGCACCCTGAGTACTAAGCACCGAGCACCCTGAGTACTGAGCACCCAGCACCCTGAGCAGTGGAAACACAGCACCCTGAGTACTGAGCACCCCGAGCACTGAGCACCCAGTACCCTGAGTACTGAGCACCGAGCACCCCGAGCACTGAGCACAGAGCACCCCGAGCACTGAGCACCCAGCACCCTGAGTACTGAGCACTGAGCACCCAGCACCCCGAGCACTGAGCACCCAGCACCCTGAGTACTGAGCACTGAGCACCCAGCACCCCGAGCACTGAGCCCCCAGCACCCTGAGCACTGAGCACCCAGCACCCTGAGTACTGAGCACCCAGCACCCCGAGCACTGAGTACCTAGCACCCTGAGCACTGAGCACCCAGCACCCTGAGCACTGAGCACCCAGCACCCCAAGCACTGAGCACCCAGCACCCTGAGTACTGAGCACTGAGCACCCAGCACCCCGAGCACTGAGCACCCAGCACCCTGAGTACTGAGCACTGAGCACCCAGCACCCCGAGCACTGAGCACCCAGCACCCTGAGCACTGAGCACCCAGCACCCGAGTACTGATCTCCCAGCACCCTGAGTACTGAGCACCCCGCACCCTGAGTACTGAGCACCCAGCACCCTGAGTACTGAGCACCCAGCACCTTGAGTACTGAGCACCCCGCACCCCGAGTACTGAGCACCCTGAGTACTGAGCCCCCAGCACCCTGAGTACTGAGCACCCTGCACCCCGAGCACTGAGCTCCCTGAGTACTGAGCACCCAGCACCCTGAGTACTGAGCACCCAGCACCCTGAGGACTGAGCACTGAGCACCCAGAGAACTGAGCACCCAGCACCCCGAGGACTGAGCACCCAGCACACTGAGCACTGAGCACTGAGCACCCAGCACCCTGTGCACTGAGCACTGAGCACCCAGCACCCTGAGCACTGAGCACCCAGCACCCCGAGCACTGAATACCCAGCACCCTGAGTATTGAGCACCCAGTACCCTGAGCACTGAGCACCCAGCACCCTTAGTACTGACCACCCAGCACCCTGAGCACTGAGCACCCAGCACCCTGAGTACTGAGCATCCAGCACCCCGAGCACTGAGCACCCAGCACCCTGAGTACTGAGCACTGAGCACCCAGCACCCCGAGCACTGAGCACCCAGCACCCTCATTACTGAGCACTGAGCACCCAGCACCCTGAGCACTGAGCACCCAGCACCCTGAGCACTGAGCACCCAGTACCCCGAGTACTGAGCACACATCACCCTGAGCACTGAGCACCCTGCACCCTGAGCACGGAGCACCCAGCACCCCGAGCACTGCGCACCCAGCACCCTGAGCACTGAGCACCCAGTACCCTGAGCACTGAACACACAGCACCCTGAGTACTGAGCACCCTGAGCACTGAGCACCCAGCACCCTGGGCACTGTGCACCCAGCACCCCGAGCACTGAGCACCCAGCACCCTGAGTACTGAGAACAGATCACCCTGAGTACTGAGCACCCAGCACCCTGAGTACTGAGCCCCCAGCACCCTTAGTACTGAGCACCAAGCACCCCGAGTACTGAGCACCCAGCACCCCGAGAATGAGCACCCAGCACCCTGAGTACTGAGAACCGAGCGCCCTGAGTACTGAGCACCCAGCACCCTGAGTACTGAGCCCCCAGCACCCTGAGTACTGAGCATCCAGCACCCTGAGTACTGAGCACCCAGCACCCTGAGTACTGAGCACCCAGCACCCAGAGTACTGAGCCCCCAGCACCCTGAGTACTGAGCACCCAGCACACTGAGTACTGAGCACCCAGCACCCAGAGCACTGAGCACCCAGCACCCAGAGCACTGAGCACCCAGCACCCTGAGCACTGAGCACCCAGCATCCTGAGTACTGAGCACCCAGCACCCTGAGTACTGAGCACCCAGCACCCTGAGTACTGAGCACCCAGCACCCCGAGCACTGAGCACCCTGAGTACTGAGCACCCAGCACCCTGAGTACTGAGCACTAAGCACCCAGAGCACTGAGCACCCAGCACCCCGAGCACGGAGCACCCAGCACCCTGAGTACTGAGCACTGAGCACCCAGCACCCCGAGCACTGAGCACCCAGCACCCTGTGTACTGAGCACTGAGCACCCTGAGTACAAAGCACCCAGGACCCTGAGTACTGAGCACCCAGGACCCTGAGCACTGAGCACCGAGCACCCCGAGCACTGAGCACCCTGCACCCTGAGCACTCAGCACCCAGCACCCCGAGCACTGAACACCCAGCACCCTGAGCACTGAGCACCCAGCACCCTAAGCACTGAGCACCCAGCACCCAGAGCACTGAGCACCCAGCACCCTGAGCACTGAGCACCCAGCATCCTGAGTACTGAGCACCCAGCACCCTGAGTACTGAGCACCCAGACCCCGAGCTCTGAGCACCCAGCACCTCTAGCACTGTGCACCCAGCACCTTGTGTAATGAGAACCCAGCACCCTGAGTACTGAGCACCCAGCACCCTGAGCACTGAGCACCCAGCAGCCCGAGCACTGAGCACCCAGCATCCTGAGCACTGAGTACTGAGCACCCAGCACCCTGAGCACTGAGCACCCAGCACCCTGAGCACTGAGCACCCAGCACCCTGAGTACTGAGCACCCAGCACCCCAAGCACTGAGCACCGAGCACCCTGAGTACTGAGCACCCAGCACGCTGAGCACTGAGCACCCAGCACCCTGAGTACTGAGCACCCAGCACCCTGAGTACTGAGCACCCAGCACCCTGAGTACTGAGCACCCAGCACCCCGAGCACTGAGCACCCAGCACCCTGAGCACTGAGCACCCAGCACCCTGAGTACTGAGCACCCAACGTACTGAGCACTGAGCACACTGAGTACTGATCTCCGAGCACCCTGAGCACTGAGCACCCAGCACGCTGAGTACTGAGCACTGAGCACTCTGAGTACTGAGCACCGAGCACCCGGAGTACTGAGCACCCAGCACTCTGAGCACTTAGCACCCAGCACCCTGAGCACTGAGCACCCAGCACCCCGAGCACTGAGCACCCAGCACCCTGAGCACTGAGCACCCAGCACCCCGAGCACTGAGCACTGAGCACCCTAAGTACTGAGCACTGAGCACCCTGAGTACTAAGCACCAAGCATCCTGAGTACTGAGCACCCAGCACCCTGAGTACTGAGCACACAGCACCCTGAGTAATGAGCACCCAGCGTACTGAGCACCGAGCACCCCGAGCACTGAGCACCCAGCACCCTGAGTACTGAGCACCCAGCACCCCGAGCACTGAGCACCCAGCACCCTGAGTACTGAGCACCGAGCACCCTAAGTACTGAGCACCCAGCACCCTGAGTACTGAGCACCCAGCGTACTGAGCACCGAGCACCCAGCACCCTGAGTACTGAGCACCCAGCACCATGAGCACTGAGCACCCAGCACCCTGAGTACTGAGCACCCAGCACACTGAGCACTGAGCACCCAGCACCCCGAGCACCGAGCACCCAGCACCCTGAGCACTGAGCACCCAGCACCCTGAGCACTGAGCACCCAGCACCCTGAGCACTGAGCACCCAGCACCCTGAGTACTGAGCACCCAACGTACTGAGCACCGAGCACCCTGAGCACTGAGCACCCAGCACCCTTAGCACTGAGCACCCAGCACCCTGAGCAATGAGCACACTGAGTACTGAGCACCCAGCACCTTGAGCACTGAGCACCGAGCACCCCGAGCACTGAGCACCCAGCACCCGGAGTACTGAGCACCCAGCACCCTGAGTACTAAGCACCGAGCACCTTGAGTACTGAGCACCCAGCACCCTGAGCAGTGGAAACACAGCACCCTGAGTACTGAGCACCCCGAGCACTGAGCACCCAGTACCCTGAGTACTGAGCACCGAGCACCCCGAGCACTGAGCACAGAGCACCCCGAGCACTGAGCACCCAGCACCCTGAGTACTGAGCACTGAGCACCCAGCACCCCGAGCACTGAGCACCCAGCACCCTGAGTACTGAGCACTGAGCACCCAGCACCCCGAGCACTGAGCCCCCAGCACCCTGAGCACTGAGCACCCAGCACCCTGAGTACTGAGCACCCAGCACCCCGAGCACTGAGTACCTAGCACCCTGAGCACTGAGCACCCAGCACCCTGAGCACTGAGCACCCAGCACCCCAAGCACTGAGCACCCAGCACCCTGAGTACTGAGCACTGAGCACCCAGCACCCCGAGCACTGAGCACCCAGCACCCTGAGTACTGAGCACTGAGCACCCAGCACCCCGAGCACTGAGCACCCAGCACCCTGAGCACTGAGCACCCAGCACCCGAGTACTGATCTCCCAGCACCCTGAGTACTGAGCACCCCGCACCCTGAGTACTGAGCACCCAGCACCCTGAGTACTGAGCACCCAGCACCTTGAGTACTGAGCACCCCGCACCCCGAGTACTGAGCACCCTGAGTACTGAGCCCCCAGCACCCTGAGTACTGAGCACCCTGCACCCCGAGCACTGAGCTCCCTGAGTACTGAGCACCCAGCACCCTGAGTACTGAGCACCCAGCACCCTGAGGACTGAGCACTGAGCACCCAGAGAACTGAGCACCCAGCACCCCGAGGACTGAGCACCCAGCACACTGAGCACTGAGCACTGAGCACCCAGCACCCTGTGCACTGAGCACTGAGCACCCAGCACCCTGAGCACTGAGCACCCAGCACCCCGAGCACTGAATACCCAGCACCCTGAGTATTGAGCACCCAGTACCCTGAGCACTGAGCACCCAGCACCCTTAGTACTGACCACCCAGCACCCTGAGCACTGAGCACCCAGCACCCTGAGTACTGAGCATCCAGCACCCCGAGCACTGAGCACCCAGCACCCTGAGTATTGAGCACTGAGCACCCAGCACCCCGAGCACTGAGCACCCAGCACCCTCATTACTGAGCACTGAGCACCCAGCACCCTGAGCACTGAGCACCCAGCACCCTGAGCACTGAGCACCCAGTACCCCGAGTACTGAGCACACATCACCCTGAGCACTGAGCACCCTGCACCCTGAGCACGGAGCACCCAGCACCCCGAGCACTGCGCACCCAGCACCCTGAGCACTGAGCACCCAGTACCCTGAGCACTGAACACACAGCAGCCTGAGTACTGAGCACCCTGAGCACTGAGCACCCAGCACCCTGGGCACTGTGCACCCAGCACCCCGAGCACTGAGCACCCAGCACCCTGAGTACTGAGAACAGATCACCCTGAGTACTGAGCACCCAGCACCCTGAGTACTGAGCCCCCAGCACCCTTAGTACTGAGCACCAAGCACCCCGAGTACTGAGCACCCAGCACCCCGAGAATGAGCACCCAGCACCCTGAGTACTGAGAACCGAGCGCCCTGAGTACTGAGCACCCAGCACCCTGAGTACTGAGCCCCCAGCACCCTGAGTACTGAGCATCCAGCACCCTGAGTACTGAGCACCCAGCACCCTGAGTACTGAGCACCCAGCACCCAGAGTACTGAGCCCCCAGCACCCTGAGTACTGAGCACCCAGCACACTGAGTACTGAGCACCCAGCACCCTGAGCACTGAGCACAAAGCACGCTGAGTAATGAGCACTGAGCACCCTGAGTACTGAGCACTGAGGACCCTGAGCACTGAGCACCCAGCACCCTGAGTACTGAGCACCCAGCACCCTGAGTACTGAGCACCCAGCACCCCGAGCACTGAGCACCCTGAGTACTGAGCACCCAGCACCCTGAGTACTGAGCACTAAGCACCCAGAGCACTGAGCACCCAGCACCCCGAGCACGGAGCACCCAGCACCCTGAGTACTGAGCACTGAGCACCCAGCACCCCGAGCACTGAGCACCCAGCACCCTGTGTACTGAGCACTGAGCACCCTGAGTACAAAGCACCCAGGACCCTGAGTACTGAGCACCCAGGACCCTGAGCACTGAGCACCGAGCACCCCGAGCACTGAGCACCCTGCACCCTGAGCACTCAGCACCCAGCACCCCGAGCACTGAACACCCAGCACCCTGAGCACTGAGCACCCAGCACCCTAAGCACTGAGCACCCAGCACCCAGAGCACTGAGCACCCAGCACCCTGAGCACTGAGCACCCAGCATCCTGAGTACTGAGCACCCAGCACCCTGAGTACTGAGCACCCAGACCCCGAGCTCTGAGCACCCAGCACCTCTAGCACTGTGCACCCAGCACCTTGTGTAATGAGAACCCAGCACCCTGAGTACTGAGCACCCAGCACCCTGAGCACTGAGCACCCAGCAGCCCGAGCACTGAGCACCCAGCATCCTGAGCACTGAGTACTGAGCACCCAGCACCCTGAGCACTGAGCACCCAGCACCCTGAGCACTGAGCACCCAGCACCCTGAGTACTGAGCACCCAGCACCCCAAGCACTGAGCACCGAGCACCCTGAGTACTGAGCACCCAGCACGCTGAGCACTGAGCACCCAGCACCCTGAGTACTGAGCACCCAGCACCCTGAGTACTGAGCACCCAGCACCCTGAGTACTGAGCACCCAGCACCCCGAGCACTGAGCACCCAGCACCCTGAGCACTGAGCACCCAGCACCCTGAGTACTGAGCACCCAACGTACTGAGCACTGAGCACACTGAGTACTGATCTCCGAGCACCCTGAGCACTGAGCACCCAGCACGCTGAGTACTGAGCACTGAGCACTCTGAGTACTGAGCACCGAGCACCCGGAGTACTGAGCACCCAGCACTCTGAGCACTTAGCACCCAGCACCCTGAGCACTGAGCACCCAGCACCCCGAGCACTGAGCACCCAGCACCCTGAGCACTGAGCACCCAGCACCCCGAGCACTGAGCACTGAGCACCCTAAGTACTGAGCACTGAGCACCCTGAGTACTAAGCACCAAGCATCCTGAGTACTGAGCACCCAGCACCCTGAGTACTGAGCACACAGCACCCTGAGTAATGAGCACCCAGCGTACTGAGCACCGAGCACCCCGAGCACTGAGCACCCAGCACCCTGAGTACTGAGCACCCAGCACCCCGAGCACTGAGCACCCAGCACCCTGAGTACTGAGCACCGAGCACCCTAAGTACTGAGCACCCAGCACCCTGAGTACTGAGCACCCAGCGTACTGAGCACCGAGCACCCAGCACCCTGAGTACTGAGCACCCAGCACCATGAGCACTGAGCACCCAGCACCCTGAGTACTGAGCACCCAGCACACTGAGCACTGAGCACCCAGCACCCCGAGCACCGAGCACCCAGCACCCTGAGCACTGAGCACCCAGCACCCTGAGCACTGAGCACCCAGCACCCTGAGCACTGAGCACCCAGCACCCTGAGTACTGAGCACCCAACGTACTGAGCACCGAGCACCCTGAGCACTGAGCACCCAGCACCCTTAGCACTGAGCACCCAGCACCCTGAGCAATGAGCACACTGAGTACTGAGCACCCAGCACCTTGAGCACTGAGCACCGAGCACCCCGAGCACTGAGCACCCAGCACCCGGAGTACTGAGCACCCAGCACCCTGAGTACTAAGCACCGAGCACCTTGAGTACTGAGCACCCAGCACCCTGAGCAGTGGAAACACAGCACCCTGAGTACTGAGCACCCCGAGCACTGAGCACCCAGTACCCTGAGTACTGAGCACCGAGCACCCCGAGCACTGAGCACAGAGCACCCCGAGCACTGAGCACCCAGCACCCTGAGTACTGAGCACTGAGCACCCAGCACCCCGAGCACTGAGCACCCAGCACCCTGAGTACTGAGCACTGAGCACCCAGCACCCCGAGCACTGAGCCCCCAGCACCCTGAGCACTGAGCACCCAGCACCCTGAGTACTGAGCACCCAGCACCCCGAGCACTGAGTACCTAGCACCCTGAGCACTGAGCACCCAGCACCCTGAGCACTGAGCACCCAGCACCCCAAGCACTGAGCACCCAGCACCCTGAGTACTGAGCACTGAGCACCCAGCACCCCGAGCACTGAGCACCCAGCACCCTGAGTACTGAGCACTGAGCACCCAGCACCCCGAGCACTGAGCACCCAGCACCCTGAGCACTGAGCACCCAGCACCCGAGTACTGATCTCCCAGCACCCTGAGTACTGAGCACCCCGCACCCTGAGTACTGAGCACCCAGCACCCTGAGTACTGAGCACCCAGCACCTTGAGTACTGAGCACCCCGCACCCCGAGTACTGAGCACCCTGAGTACTGAGCCCCCAGCACCCTGAGTACTGAGCACCCTGCACCCCGAGCACTGAGCTCCCTGAGTACTGAGCACCCAGCACCCTGAGTACTGAGCACCCAGCACCCTGAGGACTGAGCACTGAGCACCCAGAGAACTGAGCACCCAGCACCCCGAGGACTGAGCACCCAGCACACTGAGCACTGAGCACTGAGCACCCAGCACCCTGTGCACTGAGCACTGAGCACCCAGCACCCTGAGCACTGAGCACCCAGCACCCCGAGCACTGAATACCCAGCACCCTGAGTATTGAGCACCCAGTACCCTGAGCACTGAGCACCCAGCACCCTTAGTACTGACCACCCAGCACCCTGAGCACTGAGCACCCAGCACCCTGAGTACTGAGCATCCAGCACCCCGAGCACTGAGCACCCAGCACCCTGAGTATTGAGCACTGAGCACCCAGCACCCCGAGCACTGAGCACCCAGCACCCTCATTACTGAGCACTGAGCACCCAGCACCCTGAGCACTGAGCACCCAGCACCCTGAGCACTGAGCACCCAGTACCCCGAGTACTGAGCACACATCACCCTGAGCACTGAGCACCCTGCACCCTGAGCACGGAGCACCCAGCACCCCGAGCACTGCGCACCCAGCACCCTGAGCACTGAGCACCCAGTACCCTGAGCACTGAACACACAGCAGCCTGAGTACTGAGCACCCTGAGCACTGAGCACCCAGCACCCTGGGCACTGTGCACCCAGCACCCCGAGCACTGAGCACCCAGCACCCTGAGTACTGAGAACAGATCACCCTGAGTACTGAGCACCCAGCACCCTGAGTACTGAGCCCCCAGCACCCTTAGTACTGAGCACCAAGCACCCCGAGTACTGAGCACCCAGCACCCCGAGAATGAGCACCCAGCACCCTGAGTACTGAGAACCGAGCGCCCTGAGTACTGAGCACCCAGCACCCTGAGTACTGAGCCCCCAGCACCCTGAGTACTGAGCATCCAGCACCCTGAGTACTGAGCACCCAGCACCCTGAGTACTGAGCACCCAGCACCCAGAGTACTGAGCCCCCAGCACCCTGAGTACTGAGCACCCAGCACACTGAGTACTGAGCACCCAGCACCCTGAGCACTGAGCACAAAGCACGCTGAGTAATGAGCACTGAGCACCCTGAGTACTGAGCACTGAGGACCCTGAGCACTGAGCACCCAGCACCCTGAGTACTGAGCACCCAGCACCCTGAGTACTGAGCACCCAGCACCCCGAGCACTGAGCACCCTGAGTACTGAGCACCCAGCACCCTGAGTACTGAGCACTAAGCACCCAGAGCACTGAGCACCCAGCACCCCGAGCACGGAGCACCCAGCACCCTGAGTACTGAGCACTGAGCACCCAGCACCCCGAGCACTGAGCACCCAGCACCCTGTGTACTGAGCACTGAGCACCCTGAGTACAAAGCACCCAGGACCCTGAGTACTGAGCACCCAGGACCCTGAGCACTGAGCACCGAGCACCCCGAGCACTGAGCACCCTGCACCCTGAGCACTCAGCACCCAGCACCCCGAGCACTGAACACCCAGCACCCTGAGCACTGAGCACCCAGCACCCTAAGCACTGAGCACCCAGCACCCAGAGCACTGAGCACCCAGCACCCTGAGCACTGAGCACCCAGCATCCTGAGTACTGAGCACCCAGCACCCTGAGTACTGAGCACCCAGACCCCGAGCTCTGAGCACCCAGCACCTCTAGCACTGTGCACCCAGCACCTTGAGTAATGAGAACCCAGCACCCTGAGTACTGAGCACCCAGCACCCTGAGCACTGAGCACCCAGCAGCCCGAGCACTGAGCACCCAGCATCCTGAGCACTGAGTACTGAGCACCCAGCACCCTGAGCACTGAGCACCCAGCACCCTGAGCACTGAGCACCCAGCACCCTGAGTACTGAGCACCCAGCACCCCAAGCACTGAGCACCGAGCACCCTGAGTACTGAGCACCCAGCACGCTGAGCACTGAGCACCCAGCACCCTGAGTACTGAGCACCCAGCACCCTGAGTACTGAGCACCCAGCACCCTGAGTACTAAGCACCCAGCACCCCGAGCACTGAGCACCCAGCACCCTGAGCACTGAGCACCCAGCACCCTGAGTACTGAGCACCAAGCACCCTGAGCACTGAGCACCCAGCACCCTGAGCACTGAGCACCAAGCACCCTGAGCACTGAGAACCCAGCACCCTGAGCACTGAGCACCCAGCACCCTGAGCACTGAGCACCCAGCACCCTGAGTACTGAGCACCCAACGTACTGAGCACCGAGCACCCCGAGCACTGAGCACCCAGCACCCTGAGTACTGAGCACCCAGCACCGCGAGCACTGAGCACCCAGCACCCTGAGTACAGAGCACCGAGCACCCTGAGTACTGAGCACCCAGCACCCCGAGCACTGAGCACCCAGCACCCGGAGCACTGAGCACCCAGCACTGAGCACCCAGCACCCTGAGTACTGAGCAGCCAGCACCCTGAGAACTGAGCACCGAGCACCCCGAGCACTGAGCACCGGGCACCACGAGCACTGACCACCCAGCACCCTGAGTACTGAGCACCCAGGACCCCGAGAATGAGCACCCAGCACCATGAGTATTGAGCACCGAGCACCCTGAGCACTGAGCACCCAGCACCCTGAGCACTGAGCACCCAGCACCCTGAGTACTGAGCACCCAGCACCGCGAGCACTGAGCACCCAGCACCCTGAGTACAGAGCACCGAGCACCCTGAGTACTGAGCACCCAGCACCCCGAGAATGAGCACCCAGCACCATGAGTATTGAGCACCGAGCACCCTGAGCACCGAGCACCCAGCACCCTGAGCACTGAGCACCCAGCACCCTGAGCACTGAGCACCCAGCACCCTGAGCGCTGAGCACCCAGCACCCTGAGTACTGAGCACCCAACGTACTGAGCACCGAGCACCCTGAGCACTGAGCACCCAGCACCCTTAGCACTGAGCACCCAGCACCCTGAGCAATGAGCACACTGAGTACTGAGCACCCAGCACCTTGAGCACTGAGCACCGAGCACCCCGAGCACTGAGCACCCAGCAACCGGAGTACTGAGCACCCAGCACCCTGAGTACTAAGCATCGAGCACCCTGAGTACTGAGCACCCAGCACCCTGAGCAGTGGACACACAGCAACCTGAGTACTGAGCACCCTGAGCACTGAGCACCCAGTACCCTGAGTACTGAGCACCGAGCACCCCGAGCACTGAGCACCCAGCACCCCGAGCACTGAGCACCCAGCAGCCCGAGCACTGAGCCCCCAGCACCCTGAGTACTGAGCACCCAGCACCCTGAGTACTGAGCACCCAGCACCCCGAGCACTGAGTACCCAGCACCCTGAGCACTGAGCACCCAGCACCCTGAGCACTGAGCACCCAGCACCCCAAGCACTGAGCACCCAGCACCCTGAGTACTGAGCACTGAGCAACCAGCACCCCGCGCACTGAGCACCCAGCACCCTGAGTACTGAGCACTGAGCACCCAGCACCCCGAGCACTGAGCACCCAGCACCCTGAGCAATGAGCACCCAGCACCCGAGTACTGATCACCCAGCACCCTGAGTACTGAGCACCCCGCACCCTGAGTACTGAGCACCCAGCACCCTGAGTACTGAGCACCCAGCACCTTGAGTACTGAGCACCCCGCACCCCGAGTACTGAGCACCCTGAGTACTGAGCCCCCAGCACCCTGAGTACTGAGCACCCTGCACCCCGAGCACTGAGCTCCCTGAGTACTGAGCACCCTGCACCCTGAGTACTGAGCACCCAGCACCCTGAGGACTGAGCACTGAGCACCCAGAGAACTGAGCACCCAGCACCCCGAGGACTGAGCACCCAGCACACTGAGCACTGAGCACTGAGCACCCAGCACCCTGTGCACTGAGCACTGAGCACCCAGCACCCTGAGCACTGAGCACCCAGCACCCCGAGCACTGAGCACCCAGCACCCCGAGCACTGAGCTCCCTGAGTACTGAGCACCCAGCACCCTTAGTACTGACCACCCAGCACCATGAGCACTGAGCACCCAGCACCCTGAGTACTGAGCACTGAGCACCCTGCACCCCGAGCACTGAGCTCCCTGAGTACTGAGCACCCTGCACCCTTAGTACTGACCACCCAGCACCATGAGCACTGAGCACCCAGCACCCTGAGCACTGAGCACCCAGCACCCCGAGTACTGAGCACACATCACCCTGAGCACTGAGCACCCTGCACCCTGAGCACGGAGCACCCAGCACCCCGAGCACTGCGCACCCAGCACCCTGAGCACTGAGCACCCAGTACCCTGAGCACTGAACACACAGCACCCTGAGTACTGAGCACCCTGAGCACTGAGCACCCAGCACCCTGGGCACTGTGCACCCAGCACCCCGAGCACTGAGCACCCAGCACCCTGAGTTCTGAGAACAGATCACCCTGAGTACTGAGCACCCAGCACCCTGAGTACTGAGCCCCCAGCACCCTTAGTACTGAGCACCAAGCACCCCGAGCACTGAGCACCCAGAACCCCGAGAATGAGCACCCAGCACCCTGAGTACTGAGAACCGAGCACCCTGAGTACTGAGCACCCAGCACCCTGAGTACTGAGCCCCCAGCACCCTGAGTACTGAGCATCCAGCACCCTGAGTACTGAGCACCCAGCACCCTGAGTACTGAGCACCCAGCACCCAGAGTACTGAGCCCCCAGCACCCTGAGTACTGAGCACCCAGCACACTGAGTACTGAGCACCCAGCACCCTGAGCACTGAGCACAAAGCATGCTGAGTAATGAGCACTGAGCACCCTGAGTACTGAGCACCGAGGACCCTGAGCACTGAGCACCCAGCACCCTGAGTACTGAGCACCCAGCACCCTGAGTACTGAGCACCCAGCACCCCGAGCACTGAGCACCCTGAGTACTGAGCACCCAGCAACCTGAGTACTGAGCACTAAGCACCCAGAGCACTGAGCACCCAGCACCCCGAGCACGGAGCACCCAGGACCCCGAGCACTGAGTACTGAGCACCCAGCACCCTGAGTACTGAGCACCGAGCTCCCCGAGCACTGAGCACCCTGAGTACTGAGCACACAGCACCCCAATCACTGAGCACCCAGCACCCTGAGCACCCAGAACCCTGAGCACTGAGCACCCAGCACCCTGAGTACTGAGCACCAAGCACCCCGAGCACTGAGCACCCAGCACCCTGAGTACTGAGCACTGAGCACCCAGCACCCCGAGCACTGAGCACACAGCACCCTGTGTACTGAGCACTGAGCACCCTGAGTACAAAGCACCCAGGACCCTGAGTACTGAGCACCCAGGAACCTGAGCACTGAGCACCGAGCACCCCGAGCACTGAGCACCCTGCACCCTGAGCACTCAGCACCCAGCACCCCGAGCACTGAACACCCAGCACCCTGAGCACTGAGCACCCAGCACCCTAAGCACTGAGCACCCAGCACCCAGAGCACTGAGCACCCAGCACCCTGAGCACTGAGCACCCAGCATCCTGAGTACTGAGCACCCAGCACCCTGAGTACTGAGCACCCAGACCCCGAGCTCTGAGCACCCAGCACCTCTAGCACTGTGCACCCAGCACCCTGAGAAATGAGAACCCAGCACCCTGAGTACTGAGCACCCAGCACCCTGAGCACTGAGCACCCAGCAGCCCGAGCACTGAGCACCCAGCATCCTGAGCACTGAGTACTGAGCACCCAGCACCCTGAGCACTGAGCACCCAGCACCCTGAGCACTGAGCACCCAGCACCCTGAGTACTGAGCACCCAGCACCCCAAGCACTGAGCACCGAGCACCCTGAGTACTGAGCACCCAGCACGCTGAGCACTGAGCACCCAGCACCCTGAGTACTGAGCACCCAGCACCCTGAGTACTGAGCACCCAGCACCCTGAGTACTGAGCACCCAGCACCCCGAGCACTGAGCACACAGCACCCTGAGCACTGAGCACCCAGCACCCTGAGTACTGAGCACCAAGCACCCTGAGCACTGAGCACCCAGCACCCTGAGCACTGAGCACCAAGCACCCTCAGCACTGAGAACCCAGCACCCTGAGCACTGAGCACCCAGCACCCTGAGCACTGAGCACCCAGCACCCTGAGTACTGAGCACCCAACGTACTGAGCACCGAGCACCCCGAGCACTGAGCACCCAGCACCCTGAGTACTGAGCACCCAGCACCGCGAGCACTGAGCACCCAGCACCCTGAGTACTGAGCACCGAGCACCCTGAGTACTGAGCACCCAGCACCCCGAGCACTGAGCACCCAGCACCCGGAGCACTGAGCAACCAGCACTGAGCACCCAGCACCCTGAGTACTGAGCACCCAGCACCCTGAGAACTGAGCACCGAGCACCCCGAGCACTGAGCACCGGGCACCACGAGCACTGACCACCCAGCACCCTGAGTACTGAGCACCCAGCACCCCGAGAATGAGCACCCAGCACCATGAGTACTGAGCACCGAGCACCCTGAGCACTGAGCACCCAGCACCCTGAGTACTGAGCACCAAGCACCCTGAGTACTGAGCACCCAGCACCCTGAGTACTGAGCACCCAGCACCCTGAGTTCTGAGCACCCAGCACACTGAGCACTGAGCACACTGAGTACTGAGCAACCAGCACCCTGAGCACTGAGCACCCAGCACCCCGAGCACTGAGCACCCAGCACCCCGAGCACTGAGCACCCTGTGCACTGAGCACCGAGCACCCTGAGTACTGAGCACTGAGCACCCTGAGCACTGAGCACCCAGCACCCTGAGCACTGAGCACCCAGCACCCTGAGCACTGAGGACCCAGCACCACGAGCACTGAGAACCCAG
The DNA here is from genome assembly GCF_018167655.1 of Microtus oregoni. Taxonomy (NCBI): domain Eukaryota; kingdom Metazoa; phylum Chordata; class Mammalia; order Rodentia; family Cricetidae; genus Microtus; species Microtus oregoni. Next base: position 3,233,301 of record NW_024543261.1, on the reverse strand, counting down.
CACCCTGAGTACTGAGCAACCAGCACCCTGAGCACTGAGGAGGCAGCAGCCCGAGCACTGAGCACCCAGCAGGCTGAGTACTGAGCACTGAGCACCCAGCACCCTGAGTACTGAGCACCCAGCACCCTGAGTAATGAGCACCCAGCACCCTGAGTACTGAGCACCGAGCACCCCGAGTACTGAGCACCCAGCACCCCGAGCACTGAGCACCCAGCACCCCTAGCACTGAGCACCCAGCACACCGAGCACTCAGCAAGCAGCACCCCGAGCACTGAGCACCCAGCACACCGAGCACTGAGCACCCAGCACCCCGAGCACTGAGCACCATGAGTACTAAGCACCGAGCACCCTGAGCACTGAGCACCCAGCACCCCGAGTACTGAGCACCCAGCACCCTGAGTACTGAGCACTGAGCACCCTTAGTACTGAGCACCGAGCACCCTGAGTAATGAGCACCCAGCACGGTGAGCACTGAGCACCCTGCACCTTGAGTACTGAGCACCGAGCACCCCGAGCACTGAGCACCCAGCACCCTAAGTACTGAGCACCCAGCACCCTGAGCACTGAGCACCCAGCACCCCGAGCACTGAGCACCCAGCACCCTGAGTACTGAGCACCCAGCACCCCTAGCACTGAGCACCCAGCATACTGACCACTGAGCACCCAGCACCCTGAGTACTGAGCACCCAGCACCCTGAGCACTGAGCACTCAGCACCCCGAATACTGAGCACCCAGCACCCTGAGTACTGAGCACTGAGCACCCTGAGCACTGAGCACCCAGCACCCCGAGCACTGAGCACCCAGCACCCTGAGTACTGAGCACCCGGCACCCTGAGTACTGAGCACTCAGCACCCTGAGTACTGAGCACCGAGCACCCCAAGCACTGAGCACCCAGCACCCTTAACACGGAGCACCCCGAGGACTGAGGACCCAGCACCCTGAGCACTGAGCACCCAGCACCTTGAGTACTGAGCACCGAGCACCTCGAGCCCTGAGCACCCAGCACCCTGAGTACTGAGCACCCAGCACCATGAGCACTGAGCACCCAGCACCCCGAGCACTGAGCACCCAGCACCCTGAGTACTGAGCACCCAGCACCCTGAGCATTGAGCACCCAGCACCCTGAGTACTGAGCACCCTGAGTACTGAACACCCAGCACTCTGAGTACTGAGCACTGAGCACCCTGAGTACAGAGCACCCAGCACCCTGAGAACTGAGTACCCAGCACCCTGAGTACTGAGCACTGACAACCCTGAGTACTGAGCACCGAGCACCCTGAGTACTGAGCACCCAGCACCCTGATCACGGAGCACGGAGCACCCCGAGGACTGAGCACCCAGCAACCTGAGCACTGAGCACCCAGCACCTTGAGTACTGAGCACCGAGCACACTGAGCACTGAGCACCCAGCACCCTGAGTACTGAGCACCCAGCACCCTGAGCACTGAGCACCCAGCACCCTGAGCACTGAGCACCCAGCACCCCGAGCACTGATCACCCAGCACCCTGAGTACTGAGCACCCAGCACCCTGAGCATTGAGCACCCAGCACCCTGAGTACTGAGCACCCTGAGTACTGAACACCCAGCACTCTGAGTACTGAGCACTGAGCACCCTGAGTACAGAGCACCCAGCACCCTGAGAACTGAGTACCCAGCACCCTGAGTACTGAGCACTGACAACCCTGAGTACTGAGCACCGAGCACCCTGAGTACTGAGCACCCAGCACCCTGATCACGGAGCACGGAGCACCCCGAGGACTGAGCACCCAGCAACCTGAGCACTGAGCACCCAGCACCTTGAGTACTGAGCACCGAGCACACTGAGCACTAAGCACCCAGCACCCTGAGTACTGAGCAACCAGCACCCTGAGCACTGAGCACCCAGCACCCTGAGCACTGAGCACCCAGCACCCCGAGCACTGATCACCCAGCACCCTGAGTACTGAGCACCCAGCACCCTGAGCACTGAGCACCCAGCACCCTGAGTACTGAGCACCCAGCACCCTGAGTACTGAGCAACCAGCACCCTGAGCACTGAGCACTGAGCACCCAGCACCCTGAGCTCTGAGCACTGAGTACACAGCACCCCGAGCACTGAGCACCCAGCACCCCGAGCACTGATCACCCATCACCCTGAGCACTGATCACCCAGCACCCTGAGTACTGAGCACCCAGCACCCTGAGTACTGAGCAACCAGCACCCTGAGCACTGAGCACTGAGCACCCAGCACCCTGAGCTCTGAGCACTGAGCACCCAGCACCCCGAGCACTGAGCACCCAGCACCCCGAGCACTGATCACCCAGCACCCTGAGCACTGATCACCCAGCACCCTGAGTACTGAGCACCCAGCACCCTGAGTACTGAGCACTCAGCACCCTGAGTACTGAGCACCAAGCACCCCGAGCACTGAGCACCCAGCACCCTGAGCACTGAGCACCCTGAGGACTGAGCACCCAGCACCCTGAGCACTGAGCACCCAGCACCCTGAGTACTGAGCACCGATCACCCTGAGCACTGAGCACCCAGCACCCCGAGCACTGAGCACCCAGCACCCTGAGTACTGAGAACTCAGCACCCTGAGTACTGAGCACTCAGCACCCTGAGTACTGAGCACCGAGCACCCCGAGCACTGAGCACCCAGCACCCTGAGCACTGAGCACCCAGCACCCTGAGTACTGAGCACCCAGGACCCCGAGAATGAGCACCCAGCACCATGAGTACTGAGCACCGAGCACCCTGAGCACTGAGCACCCAGCACCCTGAGCACTGAGCACCCAGCACCCCGAGCACCGAGCACCCAGCACCCTGAGCACTGAGCACCCAGCACCCTGAGCACTGAGCACCCAGCACCCTGAGCGCTGAGCACCCAGCACCCTGAGTACTGAGCACCCAACGTACTGAGCACCGAGCACCCTGAGCACTGAGCACCCAGCACCCTTAGCACTGAGCACCCAGCACCCTGAGCAATGAGCACACTGAGTACTGAGCACCCAGCACCTTGAGCACTGAGCACCGAGCACCCCGAGCACTGAGCACCCAGCAACCGGAGTACTGAGCACCCAGCACCCTGAGTACTAAGCACCGAGCACCCTGAGTACTGAGCACCCAGCACCCTGAGCAGTGGACACACAGCAACCTGAGTACTGAGCACCCTGAGGACTGAGCACCCAGTACCCTGAGTACTGAGCACCGAGCACCCCGAGCACTGAGCACCCAGCAGCCCGAGCACTGAGCCCCCAGCACCCCGAGCACTGAGCACCCAGCACCCTCATTACTGAGCACTGAGCACCCAGCACCCTGAGCGCTGAGCACGCAGCACCCTGAGCACTGAGCACCCAGTACCCCGAGTACTGAGCACACATCACCCTGAGCACTGAGCACCCTGCACCCTGAGCACAGAGCACCCAGCACCCCGAGCACTGCGCACCCAGCACCCTGAGCACTGAGCACCCAGTACCCTGAGCACTGAACACACAGCACCCTGAGTACTGAGCACCCTGAGCACTGAGCACCCAGCACCCTGGGCACTGTGCACCCAGCACCCCGAGCACTGAGCACCCAGCACCCTGAGTTCTGAGAACAGATCACCCTGAGTACTGAGCACCCAGCACCCTGAGTACTGAGCCCCCAGCACCCTTAGTACTGAGCACCAAGCACCCCGAGCACTGAGCACCCAGAACCCCGAGAATGAGCACCCAGCACCCTGAGTACTGAGAACCGAGCACCCTGAGTACTGAGCACCCAGCACCCTGAGTACTGAGCCCCCAGCACCCTGAGTACTGAGCATCCAGCACCCTGAGTACTGAGCACCCAGCACCCTGAGTACTGAGCACCCAGCACCCAGAGTACTGAGCCCCCAGCACCCTGAGTACTGAGCACCCAGCACACTGAGTACTGAGCACCCAGCACCCTGAGCACTGAGCACAAAGCATGCTGAGTAATGAGCACTGAGCACCCTGAGTACTGAGCACCGAGGACCCTGAGCACTGAGCACCCAGCACCCTGAGTACTGAGCACCCAGCACCCTGAGTACTGAGCACCCAGCACCCCGAGCACTGAGCACCCTGAGTACTGAGCACCCAGCAACCTGAGTACTGAGCACTAAGCACCCAGAGCACTGAGCACCCAGCACCCCGAGCACGGAGCACCCAGGACCCCGAGCACTGAGTACTGAGCACCCAGCACCCTGAGTACTGAGCACCGAGCTCCCCGAGCACTGAGCACCCTGAGTACTGAGCACACAGCACCCCAATCACTGAGCACCCAGCACCCTGAGCACCCAGAACCCTGAGCACTGAGCACCCAGCACCCTGAGTACTGAGCACCAAGCACCCCGAGCACTGAGCACCCAGCACCCTGAGTACTGAGCACTGAGCACCCAGCACCCCGAGCACTGAGCACACAGCACCCTGTGTACTGAGCACTGAGCACCCTGAGTACAAAGCACCCAGGACCCTGAGTACTGAGCACCCAGGAACCTGAGCACTGAGCACCGAGCACCCCGAGCACTGAGCACCCTGCACCCTGAGCACTCAGCACCCAGCACCCCGAGCACTGAACACCCAGCACCCTGAGCACTGAGCACCCAGCACCCTAAGCACTGAGCACCCAGCACCCAGAGCACTGAGCACCCAGCACCCTGAGCACTGAGCACCCAGCATCCTGAGTACTGAGCACCCAGCACCCTGAGTACTGAGCACCCAGACCCCGAGCTCTGAGCACCCAGCACCTCTAGCACTGTGCACCCAGCACCCTGAGAAATGAGAACCCAGCACCCTGAGTACTGAGCACCCAGCACCCTGAGCACTGAGCACCCAGCAGCCCGAGCACTGAGCACCCAGCATCCTGAGCACTGAGTACTGAGCACCCAGCACCCTGAGCACTGAGCACCCAGCACCCTGAGCACTGAGCACCCAGCACCCTGAGTACTGAGCACCCAGCACCCCAAGCACTGAGCACCGAGCACCCTGAGTACTGAGCACCCAGCACGCTGAGCACTGAGCACCCAGCACCCTGAGTACTGAGCACCCAGCACCCTGAGTACTGAGCACCCAGCACCCTGAGTACTGAGCACCCAGCACCCCGAGCACTGAGCACACAGCACCCTGAGCACTGAGCACCCAGCACCCTGAGTACTGAGCACCAAGCACCCTGAGCACTGAGCACCCAGCACCCTGAGCACTGAGCACCAAGCACCCTCAGCACTGAGAACCCAGCACCCTGAGCACTGAGCACCCAGCACCCTGAGCACTGAGCACCCAGCACCCTGAGTACTGAGCACCCAACGTACTGAGCACCGAGCACCCCGAGCACTGAGCACCCAGCACCCTGAGTACTGAGCACCCAGCACCGCGAGCACTGAGCACCCAGCACCCTGAGTACTGAGCACCGAGCACCCTGAGTACTGAGCACCCAGCACCCCGAGCACTGAGCACCCAGCACCCGGAGCACTGAGCAACCAGCACTGAGCACCCAGCACCCTGAGTACTGAGCACCCAGCACCCTGAGAACTGAGCACCGAGCACCCCGAGCACTGAGCACCGGGCACCACGAGCACTGACCACCCAGCACCCTGAGTACTGAGCACCCAGCACCCCGAGAATGAGCACCCAGCACCATGAGTACTGAGCACCGAGCACCCTGAGCACTGAGCACCCAGCACCCTGAGTACTGAGCACCAAGCACCCTGAGTACTGAGCACCCAGCACCCTGAGTACTGAGCACCCAGCACCCTGAGTTCTGAGCACCCAGCACCCTGAGCACTGAGCACACTGAGTACTGAGCAACCAGCACCCTGAGCACTGAGCACCCAGCACCCCGAGCACTGAGCACCCAGCACCCCGAGCACTGAGCACCCTGTGCACTGAGCACCGAGCACCCTGAGTACTGAGCACTGAGCACCCTGAGCACTGAGCACCCAGCACCCTGAGCACTGAGCACCCAGCACCCTGAGCACTGAGGACCCAGCACCACGAGCACTGAGAACCCAGCACCCTGAGTACTGAGCAACCAGCACCCTGAGCACTGAGGAGGCAGCAGCCCGAGCACTGAGCACCCAGCAGGCTGAGTACTGAGCACTGAGCACCCAGCACCCTGAGTACTGAGCACCCAGCACCCTGAGTAATGAGCACCCAGCACCCTGAGTACTGAGCACCGAGCACCCCGAGTACTGAGCACCCAGCACCCCGAGCACTGAGCACCCAGCACCCCTAGCACTGAGCACCCAGCACACCGAGCACTCAGCAAGCAGCACCCCGAGCACTGAGCACCCAGCACACCGAGCACTGAGCACCCAGCACCCCGAGCACTGAGCACCATGAGTACTAAGCACCGAGCACCCTGAGCACTGAGCACCCAGCACCCCGAGTACTGAGCACCCAGCACCCTGAGTACTGAGCACTGAGCACCCTTAGTACTGAGCACCGAGCACCCTGAGTAATGAGCACCCAGCACGGTGAGCACTGAGCACCCTGCACCTTGAGTACTGAGCACCGAGCACCCCGAGCACTGAGCACCCAGCACCCTAAGTACTGAGCACCCAGCACCCTGAGCACTGAGCACCCAGCACCCCGAGCACTGAGCACCCAGCACCCTGAGTACTGAGCACCCAGCACCCCTAGCACTGAGCACCCAGCATACTGACCACTGAGCACCCAGCACCCTGAGTACTGAGCACCCAGCACCCTGAGCACTGAGCACTCAGCACCCCGAATACTGAGCACCCAGCACCCTGAGTACTGAGCACTGAGCACCCTGAGCACTGAGCACCCAGCACCCCGAGCACTGAGCACCCAGCACCCTGAGTACTGAGCACCCGGCACCCTGAGTACTGAGCACTCAGCACCCTGAGTACTGAGCACCGAGCACCCCAAGCACTGAGCACCCAGCACCCTTAACACGGAGCACCCCGAGGACTGAGGACCCAGCACCCTGAGCACTGAGCACCCAGCACCTTGAGTACTGAGCACCGAGCACCTCGAGCCCTGAGCACCCAGCACCCTGAGTACTGAGCACCCAGCACCATGAGCACTGAGCACCCAGCACCCCGAGCACTGAGCACCCAGCACCCTGAGTACTGAGCACCCAGCACCCTGAGCATTGAGCACCCAGCACCCTGAGTACTGAGCACCCTGAGTACTGAACACCCAGCACTCTGAGTACTGAGCACTGAGCACCCTGAGTACAGAGCACCCAGCACCCTGAGAACTGAGTACCCAGCACCCTGAGTACTGAGCACTGACAACCCTGAGTACTGAGCACCGAGCACCCTGAGTACTGAGCACCCAGCACCCTGATCACGGAGCACGGAGCACCCCGAGGACTGAGCACCCAGCAACCTGAGCACTGAGCACCCAGCACCTTGAGTACTGAGCACCGAGCACACTGAGCACTGAGCACCCAGCACCCTGAGTACTGAGCACCCAGCACCCTGAGCACTGAGCACCCAGCACCCTGAGCACTGAGCACCCAGCACCCCGAGCACTGATCACCCAGCACCCTGAGTACTGAGCACCCAGCACCCTGAGCATTGAGCACCCAGCACCCTGAGTACTGAGCACCCTGAGTACTGAACACCCAGCACTCTGAGTACTGAGCACTGAGCACCCTGAGTACAGAGCACCCAGCACCCTGAGAACTGAGTACCCAGCACCCTGAGTACTGAGCACTGACAACCCTGAGTACTGAGCACCGAGCACCCTGAGTACTGAGCACCCAGCACCCTGATCACGGAGCACGGAGCACCCCGAGGACTGAGCACCCAGCAACCTGAGCACTGAGCACCCAGCACCTTGAGTACTGAGCACCGAGCACACTGAGCACTGAGCACCCAGCACCCTGAGTACTGAGCAACCAGCACCCTGAGCACTGAGCACCCAGCACCCTGAGCACTGAGCACCCAGCACCCCGAGCACTGATCACCCAGCACCCTGAGTACTGAGCACCCAGCACCCTGAGCACTGAGCACCCAGCACCCTGAGTACTGAGCACCCAGCACCCTGAGTACTGAGCAACCAGCACCCTGAGCACTGAGCACTGAGCACCCAGCACCCTGAGCTCTGAGCACTGAGTACACAGCACCCCGAGCACTGAGCACCCAGCACCCCGAGCACTGATCACCCATCACCCTGAGCACTGATCACCCAGCACCCTGAGTACTGAGCACCCAGCACCCTGAGTACTGAGCAACCAGCACCCTGAGCACTGAGCACTGAGCACCCAGCACCCTGAGCTCTGAGCACTGAGCACCCAGCACCCCGAGCACTGAGCACCCAGCACCCCGAGCACTGATCACCCAGCACCCTGAGCACTGATCACCCAGCACCCTGAGTACTGAGCACTCAGCACCCTGAGTACTGAGCACCAAGCACCCCGAGCACTGAGCACCCAGCACCCTGAGCACTGAGCACCCTGAGGACTGAGCACCCAGCACCCTGAGCACTGAGCACCCAGCACCCTGAGTACTGAGCACCGATCACCCTGAGCACTAAGCACCCAGCACCCCGAGCACTGAGCACCCAGCACCCTGAGTACTGAGAACTCAGCACCCTGAGTACTGAGCACTCAGCACCCTGAGTACTGAGCACCGAGCACCCCGAGCACTGAGCACCCAGCACCCTGAGCACTGAGCACCCAGCACCCTGAGTACTGAGCACCCAGGACCCCGAGAATGAGCACCCAGCACCATGAGTACTGAGCACCGAGCACCCTGAGCACTGAGCACCCAGCACCCTGAGCACTGAGCACCCAGCACCCCGAGCACCGAGCACCCAGCACCCTGAGCACTGAGCACCCAGCACCCTGAGCACTGAGCACCCAGCACCCTGAGCGCTGAGCACCCAGCACCCTGAGTACTGAGCACCCAACGTACTGAGCACCGAGCACCCTGAGCACTGAGCACCCAGCACCCTTAGCACTGAGCACCCAGCACCCTGAGCAATGAGCACACTGAGTACTGAGCACCCAGCACCTTGAGCACTGAGCACCGAGCACCCCGAGCACTGAGCACCCAGCAACCGGAGTACTGAGCACCCAGCACCCTGAGTACTAAGCACCGAGCACCCTGAGTACTGAGCACCCAGCACCCTGAGCAGTGGACACACAGCAACCTGAGTACTGAGCACCCTGAGCACTGAGCACCCAGTACCCTGAGTACTGAGCACCGAGCACCCCGAGCACTGAGCACCCAGCACCCCGAGCACTGAGCACCCAGCAGCCCGAGCACTGAGCCCCCAGCACCCTGAGTACTGAGCACCCAGCACCCTGAGTACTGAGCACCCAGCACCCCGAGCACTGAGTACCCAGCACCCTGAGCACTGAGCACCCAGCACCCTGAGCACTGAGCACCCAGCACCCCAAGCACTGAGCACCCAGCACCCTGAGTACTGAGCACTGAGCAACCAGCACCCCGCGCACTGAGCACCCAGCACCCTGAGTACTGAGCACTGAGCACCCTGAGCACTGAGCACCCAGCACCCCGAGCACTGAGCACCCAGCACCCTGAGTACTGAGCACCCGGCACCCTGAGTACTGAGCACTCAGCACCCTGAGTACTGAGCACCGAGCACCCCAAGCACTGAGCACCCAGCACCCTTAACACGGAGCACCCCGAGGACTGAGGACCCAGCACCCTGAGCACTGAGCACCCAGCACCTTGAGTACTGAGCACCGAGCACCTCGAGCCCTGAGCACCCAGCACCCTGAGTACTGAGCACCCAGCACCATGAGCACTGAGCACCCAGCACCCCGAGCACTGAGCACCCAGCACCCTGAGTACTGAGCACCCAGCACCCTGAGCATTGAGCACCCAGCACCCTGAGTACTGAGCACCCTGAGTACTGAACACCCAGCACTCTGAGTACTGAGCACTGAGCACCCTGAGTACAGAGCACCCAGCACCCTGAGAACTGAGTACCCAGCACCCTGAGTACTGAGCACTGACAACCCTGAGTACTGAGCACCGAGCACCCTGAGTACTGAGCACCCAGCACCCTGATCACGGAGCACGGAGCACCCCGAGGACTGAGCACCCAGCAACCTGAGCACTGAGCACCCAGCACCTTGAGTACTGAGCACCGAGCACACTGAGCACTGAGCACCCAGCACCCTGAGTACTGAGCACCCAGCACCCTGAGCACTGAGCACCCAGCACCCTGAGCACTGAGCACCCAGCACCCCGAGCACTGATCACCCAGCACCCTGAGTACTGAGCACCCAGCACCCTGAGCATTGAGCACCCAGCACCCTGAGTACTGAGCACCCTGAGTACTGAACACCCAGCACTCTGAGTACTGAGCACTGAGCACCCTGAGTACAGAGCACCCAGCACCCTGAGAACTGAGTACCCAGCACCCTGAGTACTGAGCACTGACAACCCTGAGTACTGAGCACCGAGCACCCTGAGTACTGAGCACCCAGCACCCTGATCACGGAGCACGGAGCACCCCGAGGACTGAGCACCCAGCAACCTGAGCACTGAGCACCCAGCACCTTGAGTACTGAGCACCGAGCACACTGAGCACTGAGCACCCAGCACCCTGAGTACTGAGCAACCAGCACCCTGAGCACTGAGCACCCAGCACCCTGAGCACTGAGCACCCAGCACCCCGAGCACTGATCACCCAGCACCCTGAGTACTGAGCACCCAGCACCCTGAGCACTGAGCACCCAGCACCCTGAGTACTGAGCACCCAGCACCCTGAGTACTGAGCAACCAGCACCCTGAGCACTGAGCACTGAGCACCCAGCACCCTGAGCTCTGAGCACTGAGTACACAGCACCCCGAGCACTGAGCACCCAGCACCCCGAGCACTGATCACCCATCACCCTGAGCACTGATCACCCAGCACCCTGAGTACTGAGCACCCAGCACCCTGAGTACTGAGCAACCAGCACCCTGAGCACTGAGCACTGAGCACCCAGCACCCTGAGCTCTGAGCACTGAGCACCCAGCACCCCGAGCACTGAGCACCCAGCACCCCGAGCACTGATCACCCAGCACCCTGAGCACTGATCACCCAGCACCCTGAGTACTGAGCACTCAGCACCCTGAGTACTGAGCACCAAGCACCCCGAGCACTGAGCACCCAGCACCCTGAGCACTGAGCACCCTGAGGACTGAGCACCCAGCACCCTGAGCACTGAGCACCCAGCACCCTGAGTACTGAGCACCGATCACCCTGAGCACTAAGCACCCAGCACCCCGAGCACTGAGCACCCAGCACCCTGAGTACTGAGAACTCAGCACCCTGAGTACTGAGCACTCAGCACCCTGAGTACTGAGCACCGAGCACCCCGAGCACTGAGCACCCAGCACCCTGAGCACTGAGCACCCAGCACCCTGAGTACTGAGCACCCAGGACCCCGAGAATGAGCACCCAGCACCATGAGTACTGAGCACCGAGCACCCTGAGCACTGAGCACCCAGCACCCTGAGCACTGAGCACCCAGCACCCCGAGCACCGAGCACCCAGCACCCTGAGCACTGAGCACCCAGCACCCTGAGCACTGAGCACCCAGCACCCTGAGCGCTGAGCACCCAGCACCCTGAGTACTGAGCACCCAACGTACTGAGCACCGAGCACCCTGAGCACTGAGCACCCAGCACCCTTAGCACTGAGCACCCAGCACCCTGAGCAATGAGCACACTGAGTACTGAGCACCCAGCACCTTGAGCACTGAGCACCGAGCACCCCGAGCACTGAGCACCCAGCAACCGGAGTACTGAGCACCCAGCACCCTGAGTACTAAGCACCGAGCACCCTGAGTACTGAGCACCCAGCACCCTGAGCAGTGGACACACAGCAACCTGAGTACTGAGCACCCTGAGCACTGAGCACCCAGTACCCTGAGTACTGAGCACCGAGCACCCCGAGCACTGAGCACCCAGCACCCCGAGCACTGAGCACCCAGCAGCCCGAGCACTGAGCCCCCAGCACCCTGAGTACTGAGCACCCAGCACCCTGAGTACTGAGCACCCAGCACCCCGAGCACTGAGTACCCAGCACCCTGAGCACTGAGCACCCAGCACCCTGAGCACTGAGCACCCAGCACCCCAAGCACTGAGCACCCAGCACCCTGAGTACTGAGCACTGAGCAACCAGCACCCCGCGCACTGAGCACCCAGCACCCTGAGTACTGAGCACTGAGCACCCAGCACCCCGAGCACTGAGCACCCAGCACCCTGAGCAATGAGCACCCAGCACCCGAGTACTGATCACCCAGCACCCTGAGTACTGAGCACCCCGCACCCTGAGTACTGAGCACCCAGCACCCTGAGTACTGAGCACCCAGCACCTTGAGTACTGAGCACCCCGCACCCCGAGTACTGAGCACCCTGAGTACTGAGCCCCCAGCACCCTGAGTACTGAGCACCCTGCACCCCGAGCACTGAGCTCCCTGAGTACTGAGCACCCTGCACCCTGAGTACTGAGCACCCAGCACCCTGAGGACTGAGCACTGAGCACCCAGAGAACTGAGCACCCAGCACCCCGAGGACTGAGCACCCAGCACACTGAGCACTGAGCACTGAGCACCCAGCACCCTGTGCACTGAGCACTGAGCACCCAGCACCCTGAGCACTGAGCACCCAGCACCCCGAGCACTGAGTACCCAGCACCCTGAGTACTGAGCACCCAGTACCCTGAGCACTGAGCACCCAGCACCCTTAGTACTGACCACCCAGCACCATGAGCACTGAGCACCCAGCACCCTGAGTACTGAGCACTGAGCACCCAGCACCCCGAGCACTGAGCACCCAGCACCCTCATTACTGAGCACTGAGCACCCAGCACCCTGAGCGCTGAGCACGCAGCACCCTGAGCACTGAGCACCCAGTACCCCGAGTACTGAGCACACATCACCCTGAGCACTGAGCACCCTGCACCCTGAGCACGGAGCACCCAGCACCCCGAGCACTGCGCACCCAGCACCCTGAGCACTGAGCACCCAGTACCCTGAGCACTGAACACACAGCACCCTGAGTACTGAGCACCCTGAGCACTGAGCACCCAGCACCCTGGGCACTGTGCACCCAGCACCCCGAGCACTGAGCACCCAGCACCCTGAGTTCTGAGAACAGATCACCCTGAGTACTGAGCACCCAGCACCCTGAGTACTGAGCCCCCAGCACCCTTAGTACTGAGCACCAAGCACCCCGAGCACTGAGCACCCAGAACCCCGAGAATGAGCACCCAGCACCCTGAGTACTGAGCACCCAGAACACTGAGTACTGAGCACCCAGCACCCTGAGCACTGAGCACAAAGCATGCTGAGTAATGAGCACTGAGCACCCTGAGTACTGAGCACCGAGGACCCTGAGTACTGAGCCCCCAGCACCCTGAGTACTGAGCATCCAGCACCCTGAGTACTGAGCACCCAGCACCCTGAGTACTGAGCACCCAGCACCCAGAGTACTGAGCCCCCAGCACCCTGAGTACTGAGCACCCAGAACACTGAGTACTGAGCACCCAGCACCCTGAGCACTGAGCACAAAGCATGCTGAGTAATGAGCACTGAGCACCCTGAGTACTGAGCACCGAGGACCCTGAGCACTGAGCACCCAGCACCCTGAGTACTGAGCACCCAGCACCCTGAGTACTGAGCACCCAGCACCCCGAGCACTGAGCACCCTGAGTACTGAGCACCCAGCAACCTGAGTACTGAGCACTAAGCACCCAGAGCACTGAGCACCCAGCACCCCGAGCACGGAGCACCCAGGACCCCGAGCACTGAGTACTGAGCACCCAGCACCCTGAGTACTGAGCACCGAGCTCCCCGAGCACTGAGCACCCTGAGTACTGAGCACACAGCACCCCAATCACTGAGCACCCAGCACCCTGAGCACCCAGAACCCTGAGCACTGAGCACACAGCACCCTGAGTACTGAGCACCAAGCACCCCGAGCACTGAGCACCCAGCACCCTGAGTACTGAGCACTGAGCACCCAGCACCCCGAGCACTGAGCACACAGCACCCTGTGTACTGAGCACTGAGCACCCTGAGTACAAAGCACCCAGGACCCTGAGTACTGAGCACCCAGGAACCTGAGCACTGAGCACCGAGCACCCCGAGCACTGAGCACCCTGCACCCTGAGCACTCAGCACCCAGCACCCCGAGCACTGAACACCCAGCACCCTGAGCACTGAGCACCCAGCACCCTAAGCACTGAGCACCCAGCACCCAGAGCACTGAGCACCCAGCACCCTGAGCACTGAGCACCCAGCATCCTGAGTACTGAGCACCCAGCACCCTGAGTACTGAGCACCCAGACCCCGAGCTCTGAGCACCCAGCACCTCTAGCACTGTGCACCCAGCACCCTGAGAAATGAGAACCCAGCACCCTGAGTACTGAGCACCCAGCACCCTGAGCACTGAGCACCCAGCAGCCCGAGCACTGAGCACCCAGCATCCTGAGCACTGAGTACTGAGCACCCAGCACCCTGAGCACTGAGCACCCAGCACCCTGAGCACTGAGCACCCAGCACCCTGAGTACTGAGCACCCAGCACCCCAAGCACTGAGCACCGAGCACCCTGAGTACTGAGCACCCAGCACGCTGAGCACTGAGCACCCAGCACCCTGAGTACTGAGCACCCAGCACCCTGAGTACTGAGCACCCAGCACCCTGAGTACTGAGCACCCAGCACCCCGAGCACTGAGCACACAGCACCCTGAGCACTGAGCACCCAGCACCCTGAGTACTGAGCACCAAGCACCCTGAGCACTGAGCACCCAGCACCCTGAGCACTGAGCACCAAGCACCCTCAGCACTGAGAACCCAGCACCCTGAGCACTGAGCACCCAGCACCCTGAGCACTGAGCACCCAGCACCCTGAGTACTGAGCACCCAACGTACTGAGCACCGAGCACCCCGAGCACTGAGCACCCAGCACCCTGAGTACTGAGCACCCAGCACCGCGAGCACTGAGCACCCAGCACCCTGAGTACTGAGCACCGAGCACCCTGAGTACTGAGCACCCAGCACCCCGAGCACTGAGCACCCAGCACCCGGAGCACTGAGCACCCAGCACTGAGCACCCAGCACCCTGAGTACTGAGCACCCAGCACCCTGAGAACTGAGCACCGAGCACCCCGAGCACTGAGCACCGGGCACCACGAGCACTGACCACCCAGCACCCTGAGTACTGAGCACCCAGCACCCCGAGAATGAGCACCCAGCACCATGAGTACTGAGCACCGAGCACCCTGAGCACTGAGCACCCAGCACCCTGAGTACTGAGCACCAAGCACCCTGAGTACTGAGCACCCAGCACCCTGAGTACTGAGCACCCAGCACCCTGAGTTCTGAGCACCCAGCACCCTGAGCACTGAGCACACTGAGTACTGAGCAACCAGCACCCTGAGCACTGAGCACCCAGCACCCCGAGCACTGAGCACCCAGCACCCCGAGCACTGAGCACCCTGTGCACTGAGCACCGAGCACCCTGAGTACTGAGCACTGAGCACCCTGAGCACTGAGCACCCAGCACCCTGAGCACTGAGCACCCAGCACCCTGAGCACTGAGGACCCAGCACCACGAGCACTGAGAACCCAGCACCCTGAGTACTGAGCAACCAGCACCCTGAGCACTGAGGAGGCAGCAGCCCGAGCACTGAGCACCCAGCAGGCTGAGTACTGAGCACTGAGCACCCAGCACCCTGAGTACTGAGCACCCAGCACCCTGAGTACTGAGCACCCAGCACCCTGAGTACTGAGCACCGAGCACCCCGAGTACTGAGCACCCAGCACCCCGAGCACTGAGCACCCAGCACCCCTAGCACTGAGCACCCAGCACACCGAGCACTCAGCAAGCAGCACCCCGAGCACTGAGCACCCAGCACACCGAGCACTGAGCACCCAGCACCCCGAGCACTGAGCACCATGAGTACTAAGCTCCGAGCACCCTGAGCACTGAGCACCCAGCACCCCGAGTACTGAGCACCCAGCACCCTGAGTACTGAGCACTGAGCACCCTTAGTACTGAGCACCGAGCACCCTGAGTAATGAGCACCCAGCACGGTGAGCACTGAGCACCCTGCACCTTGAGTACTGAGCACCGAGCACCCCGAGCACTGAGCACCCAGCACCCTAAGTACTGAGCACCCAGCACCCTGAGCACTGAGCACCCAGCACCCCGAGCACTGAGCACCCAGCACCCTGAGTACTGAGCACCCAGCACCCCTAGCACTGAGCACCCAGCATACTGACCACTGAGCACCCAGCACCCTGAGTACTGAGCACCCAGCACCCTGAGCACTGAGCACTCAGCACCCCGAATACTGAGCACCCAGCACCCTGAGTACTGAGCACTGAGCACCCTGAGCACTGAGCACCCAGCACCCCGAGCACTGAGCACCCAGCACCCTGAGTACTGAGCACCCGGCACCCTGAGTACTGAGCACTCAGCACCCTGAGTACTGAGCACCGAGCCCCCAAGCACTGAGCACCCAGCACCCTTAACACGGAGCACCCCGAGGACTGAGGACCCAGCACCCTGAGCACTGAGCACCCAGCACCTTGAGTACTGAGCACCGAGCACCTCGAGCCCTGAGCACCCAGCACCCTGAGTACTGAGCACCCAGCACCATGAGCACTGAGCACCCAGCACCCCGAGCACTGAGCACCCAGCACCCTGAGTACTGAGCACCCAGCACCCTGAGCATTGAGCACCCAGCACCCTGAGTACTGAGCACCCTGAGTACTGAACACCCAGCACTCTGAGTACTGAGCACTGAGCACCCTGAGTACAGAGCACCCAGCACCCTGAGAACTGAGTACCCAGCACCCTGAGTACTGAGCACTGACAACCCTGAGTACTGAGCACCGAGCACCCTGAGTACTGAGCACCCAGCACCCTGATCACGGAGCACGGAGCACCCCGAGGACTGAGCACCCAGCAACCTGAGCACTGAGCACCCAGCACCTTGAGTACTGAGCACCGAGCACACTGAGCACTGAGCACCCAGCACCCTGAGTACTGAGCACCCAGCACCCTGAGCACTGAGCACCCAGCACCCTGAGCACTGAGCACCCAGCACCCCGAGCACTGATCACCCAGCACCCTGAGTACTGAGCACCCAGCACCCTGAGCATTGAGCACCCAGCACCCTGAGTACTGAGCACCCTGAGTACTGAACACCCAGCACTCTGAGTACTGAGCACTGAGCACCCTGAGTACAGAGCACCCAGCACCCTGAGAACTGAGTACCCAGCACCCTGAGTACTGAGCACTGACAACCCTGAGTACTGAGCACCGAGCACCCTGAGTACTGAGCACCCAGCACCCTGATCACGGAGCACGGAGCACCCCGAGGACTGAGCACCCAGCAACCTGAGCACTGAGCACCCAGCACCTTGAGTACTGAGCACCGAGCACACTGAGCACTGAGCACCCAGCACCCTGAGTACTGAGCAACCAGCACCCTGAGCACTGAGCACCCAGCACCCTGAGCACTGAGCACCCAGCACCCCGAGCACTGATCACCCAGCACCCTGAGTACTGAGCACCCAGCACCCTGAGCACTGAGCACCCAGCACCCTGAGTACTGAGCACCCAGCACCCTGAGTACTGAGCAACCAGCACCCTGAGCACTGAGCACTGAGCACCCAGCACCCTGAGCTCTGAGCACTGAGTACACAGCACCCCGAGCACTGAGCACCCAGCACCCCGAGCACTGATCACCCATCACCCTGAGCACTGATCACCCAGCACCCTGAGTACTGAGCACCCAGCACCCTGAGTACTGAGCAACCAGCACCCTGAGCACTGAGCACTGAGCACCCAGCACCCTGAGCTCTGAGCACTGAGCACCCAGCACCCCGAGCACTGAGCACCCAGCACCCCGAGCACTGATCACCCAGCACCCTGAGCACTGATCACCCAGCACCCTGAGTACTGAGCACCCAGCACCCTGAGTACTGAGCACTCAGCACCCTGAGTACTGAGCACCAAGCACCCCGAGCACTGAGCACCCAGCACCCTGAGCACTGAGCACCCTGAGGACTGAGCACCCAGCACCCTGAGCACTGAGCACCCAGCACCCTGAGTACTGAGCACCGATCACCCTGAGCACTGAGCACCCAGCACCCCGAGCACTGAGCACCCAGCACCCTGAGTACTGAGAACTCAGCACCCTGAGTACTGAGCACTCAGCACCCTGAGTACTGAGCACCGAGCACCCCGAGCACTGAGCACCCAGCACCCTGAGCACTGAGCACCCAGCACCCTGAGCACTGAGCACCCAGCACCCTGAGTACTGAGCACCGATCACCCTGAGCACTGAGCTCCCAGCCCCCTGAGTACTGAGCACCCAGCACCCTGAGCCCTGAGCACCCAGCACCCTGAGTACTGAGCACCCAGCACCCTGAGTACTGAGCACCCAGCAACCTGAGTACTGAGCACCCAGCACCGTGAGCACTGAGCACCCAGCACCCTGAGTCCTGAGCACCCATCACCCCGAGCACTGAGCACCCAGCACCCTGAGAATGAGCACCCAGCACCCCGAGTACTGAGCACCGAGCACCCTGAGCCCTGAGTACCCAGCACCCTGAGTACTGAGCACCCAGCACCCTGAGCACTGAGCACCCAGCACACTGAGTACTGAGCACCCAGCACCCTGAGCACTGAGCACCCAGCACCCTGAATACTGAGCATCCAGCACCCCGAGCACTGAGCACCCAGCACCCTGAGTACTGAGCACTGAGCACCCAGCACCCCGAGCACTGAGCACCCAGCACCCTGTTTACTGAGCACTGAGTACCCAGCACCCAGAGCACTGAGCACCCAGCACCCTGAGAACTGAGCACCCAGCACCCTGAGCACTGAGCACCCAGCACCCAGAGCACTGAGCACCCAGCACCCTGAGCACTGAGCACCCAGCATCCTGAGTACTGAGCACCCAGCACCCTGAGTACTGAGCACCCAGACCCCGAGCTCTGAGCACCCAGAACCTCTAGCACTGTGCACCCAGCACCCTGAGTAATGAGAACCCAGCACCCTGAGTACTGAGCACCCAGCACCCTGAGCACTGAGCACCCAGCAGCCCGAGCACTGAGCACCCAGCATCCTGAGCACTGAGTACTGAGCACCCAGCACCCTGAGCACTGAGCACCCAGCACCCTGAGCACTGAGCACCCAGCACCCTGAGTACTGAGCACCCAGCACCCCAAGCACTGAGCACCGAGCACCCTGAGTACTGAGCACCCAGCACGCTGAGCACTGAGCACCCAGCACCCTGAGTACTGAGCACCCAGCACCCTGAGTACTGAGCACCCAGCACCCTGAGTACTGAGCACCCAGCACCCCGAGCACTGAGCACCCAGCACCCTGAGTACTGAGCACCCAGCACCCTGAGTACTGAGCACCAAGCACCCTGAGCACTGAGCACCCAGCACCCTGAGCACTGAGCACCAAGCACCCTGAGCACTGAGAACCCAGCACCCTGAGCACTGAGCACCCAGCACCCTGAGCACTGAGCACCCAGCACCCTGAGTACTGAGCACCCAACGTACTGAGCACCGAGCACCCCGAGCACTGAGCACCCAGCACCCTGAGTACTGAGCACCCAGCACCGCGAGCACTGAGCACCCAGCACCCTGAGTACAGAGCACCGAGCACCCTGAGTACTGAGAACCCAGCACCCCGAGCACTGAGCACCCAGCACCCGGAGCACTGAGCACCCAGCACTGAGCACCCAGCAACCTGAGTACTGAGCACCCAGCACCCTGAGAACTGAGCACCGAGCACCCCGAGCACTGAGCACCGGGCACCACGAGCACTGACCACCCAGCACCCTGAGTACTGAGCACCCAGCACCCCGAGAATGAGCACCCAGCACCATGAGTACTGAGCACCGAGCACCCTGAGCACTGAGCACCCAGCACCCTGAGCACTGAGCACCCAGCACCCCGAGCACCGAGCACCCAGCACCCTGAGCACTGAGCACCCAGCACCCTGAGCACTGAGCACCCAGCACCCTGAGCACTGAGCACCCAGCACCCTGAGTACTGAGCACCCAACGTACTGAGCACCGAGCACCCTGAGCACTGAGCACCCAGCACCCTTAGCACTGAGCACCCAGCACCCTGAGCAATGAGAACACTGAGTACTGAGCACCCAGCACCTTGAGCACTGAGCACCGAGCACCCCGAGCACTGAGCACCCAGCACCCGGAGTACTGAGCACCCAGCACCCTGAGTACTAAGCACCGAGCACCCTGAGTACTGAGCACCCAGCACCCTGAGCAGTGGACACACAGCACCCTGAGTACTGAGCACCCCGAGCACTGAGCACCCAGTACCCTGAATACTGAGCACCGAGCACCCCGAGCACTGAGCACCCAGCACCCCGAGCACTGAGCACCCAGCAGCCCGAGCACTGAGCCCCCAGCACCCTGAGTACTGAGCACCCAGCACCCTGAGTACTGAGCACCCAGCACCCCGAGCACTGAGTACCCAGCACCCTGAGCACTGAGCACCCAGCACCCTGAGCACTGAGCACCCAGCACCCCAAGCACTGAGCACCCAGCACCCTGAGTACTGAGCACTGAGCACCCAGCACCCCGAGCACTGAGCACCCAGCACCCTGAGTACTGAGCACTGAGTACCCAGCACCCCGAGCACTGAGCACCCAGCACCCTGAGCACTGAGCACCCAGCACCCGAGTACTGATCACCCAGCACCCTGAGTACTGAGCACCCCGCACCCTGAGTACTGAGCACCCAGCACCCTGAGTACTGAGCACCCAGCACCTTGAGTACTGAGCACCCCGCACCCCGAGTACTGAGCACCCTGAGTACTGAGCCCCCAGCACCCTGAGTACTGAGCACCCTGCACCCCGAGCACTGAGCTCCCTGAGTACTGAGCACCCAGCACCCTGAGTACTGAGCACCCAGCACCCTGAGGACTGAGCACTGAGCACCCAGAGAACTGAGCACCCAGCACCCCGAGGACTGAGCACCCAGCACACTGAGCACTGAGCACTGAGCACCCAGCACCCTGTGCACTGAGCACTGAGCACCCAGCACCCTGAGCACTGAGCACCCAGCACCCCGAGCACTGAGTACCCAGCACCCTGAGTACTGAGCACCCAGTACCCTGAGCACTGAGCACCCAGCACCCTTAGTACTGACCACCCAGCACCATGAGCACTGAGCACCCAGCACCCTGAGTACTGAGCATCCAGCACCCCGAGCACTGAGCACCCAGCACCCTGAGTACTGAGCACTGAGCACCCAGCACCCCGAGCACTGAGCACCCAGCACCCTCATTACTGAGCACTGAGCACCCAGCACCCTGAGCACTGAGCACCCAGCACCCTGAGCACTGAGCACCCAGTACCCCGAGTACTGAGCACACATCACCCTGAGCACTGAGCACCCTGCACCCTGAGCATGGAGCACCAAGCACCCCGAGCACTGCGCACCCAACACCCTGAGCACTGAGCACCCAGTACCCTGAGCACTGAACACACAGCACCCTGAGTACTGAGCACCCTGAGCACTGAGCACCCAGCACCCTGGGCACTGTGCACCCAGCACCCCGAGCACTGAGCACCCAGTACCCTGAGTACTGAGAACAGATCACCCTGAGTACTGAGCACCCAGCACCCTGAGTACTGAGCCCCCAGCACCCTTAGTACTGAGCACCAAGCACCCCGAGCACTGAGCACCCAGCACCCCGAGAATGAGCACCCAGCACCCTGAGTACTGAGAACCGAGCACCCTGAGTACTGAGCACCCAGCACCCTGAGTACTGAGCCCCCAGCACCCTGAGTACTGAGCATCCAGCACCCTGAGTACTGAGCACCCAGCACCCTGAGTACTGAGCACCCAGCACCCAGAGTACTGAGCCCCCAGCACCCCGAGTACTGAGCACCCAGCACACTGAGTACTGAGCACCCAGCACCCTGAGCACTGAGCACAAAGCATGCTGAGTAATGAGCACTGAGCACCCTGAGTACTGAGCACCGAGGACCCTGAGCACTGAGCACCCAGCACCCTGAGTACTGAGCACCCAGCACCCTGAGTACTGAGCACCCAGCACCCCGAGCACTGAGCACCCTGAGTACTGAGCACCCAGCACCCTGAGTACTGAGCACTAAGCACCCAGAGCACTGAGCACCCAGCACCCCGAGCACGGAGCACCCAGGACCCCGAGCACTGAGTACTGAGCACCCAGCACCCTGAGTACTGAGCACCGAGCTCCCCGAGCACTGAGCACCCTGAGTACTGAGCACACAGCACCCCAATCACTGAGCACCCAGCACCCTGAGCACCCAGAACCCCGAGCACTGAGCACCCAGCACCCTGAGTACTGAGCACCAAGCACCCCGAGCACTGAGCACCCAGCACCCTGAGTACTGAGCACTGAGCACCCAGCACCCCGAGCACTGAGCACCCAGCACCCTGTGAACTGAGCACTGAGCACCCTGAGTACAAAGCACCCAGGACCCTGAGTACTGAGCACCCTGCACCCTGAGCACTCAGCACCCAGCACCCCGAGCACTGAACACCCAGCACCCTGAGCACTGAGCACCCATCACCCTAAGCACTGAGCACCCAGCACCCAGAGCACTGAGCACCCAGCACCCTAAGCACTGAGCACCCAGCACCTCTAGCACTGTGCACCCAGAACCTTGAGTAATGAGAACCCAGCACCCTGAGTACTGAGCACCCAGCACCCTGAGCACTGAGCACCCAGCAGCCCGAGCACTGAGCACCCAGCATCCTGAGCACTGAGTACTGAGCACCCAGCACCCTGAGCACTGAGCACCCAGCACCCTGAGCACTGAGCACCCAGCACCCTGAGTACTGAGCACCCAGCACCCCAAGCACTGAGCACCGAGCACCCTGAGTACTGAGCACCCAGCACGCTGAGCACTGAGCACCCAGCACCCTGAGTACTGAGCACCCAGCACCCTGAGTACTGAGCACCCAGCACCCTGAGTACTGAGCACCCAGCACCCCGAGCACTGAGCACCCAGCACCCTGAGCACTGAGCACCCAGCACCCTGAGTACTGAGCACCAAGCACCCTGAGCACTGAGCACCCAGCACCCTGAGCACTGAGCACCATGCACCCTGAGCACTGAGAACCCAGCACCCTGAGCACTGAGCACCCAGCACCCTGAGCACTGAGCACCCAGCACCCTGAGTACTGAGCACCCAACGTACTGAGCACCGAGCACCCCGAGCACTGAGCACCCAGCACCCTGAGTACTGAGCACCCAGCACCGCGAGCACTGAGCACCCAGCACCCTGAGTACTGAGCACCGAGCACCCTAAGTACTGAGCACCCAGCACCCCGAGCACTGAGCACCCAGCACCCGGAGCACTGAGCACCCAGCACTGAGCACCCAGCACCCTGAGTACTGAGCACCCAGCACCCTGAGAACTGAGCACCGAGCACCCCGAGCACTGAGCACCGGGCACCACGAGCACTGACCACCCAGCACCCTGAGTACTGAGCACTCAGCACCCCGAGAATGAGCACCCAGCACCATGAGTACTGATCACCGAGCACCCTGAGCACTGAGCACCCAGCACCCTGAGTACTGAGCACCAAGCACCCTGAGTACTGAGCACCCAGCACCCTGAGTACTGAGCACCCAGCACCCTGAGTTCTGAGCACCCAGCACCCTGAGCACTGAGCACACTGAGTACTGAGCAACCAGCACCCTGAGCACTGAGCACCCAGCACCCCGAGCACTGAGCACCCAGCTCCCCGAGCACTGAGCACCCTGTGCACTGAGCACCGAGCACCCTGAGTACTGAGCACTGAGCACCCTGAGCACTGAGCACCCAGCACCCTGAGCACTGAGCACCCAGCACCCTGAGCACTGAGGACCCAGCACCACGAGCACTGAGAACCCAGCACCCTGAGTACTGAGCACCCAGCACCCTGAGCACTGAGGAGGCAGCAGCCCGAGCACTGAGCACCCAGCAGGCTGAGTACTGAGCACTGAGCACCCAGCACCCTGAGTACTGAGCACCCAGCACCCTGAGTAATGAGCACCCAGCACCCTGAGTACTGAGCACCGAGCACCCCGAGTACTGAGCACCCAGCACCCCGAGCACTGAGCACCCAGCACCCATAGCACTGAGCACCCAGCACACCGAGCACTCAGCAAGCAGCACCCCGAGCACTGAGCACCCAGCACACCGAGCACTGATCACCCAGCACCCCGAGCACTGAGCACCATGAGTACTAAGCACCGAGCACCCTGAGCACTGAGCACCCAGCACCCCGAGTACTGAGCACCCAGCACCCTGCGTACTGAGCACTGAGCACCCTTAGTACTGAGCACCGAGCACCCTGAGTAATGAGCACCCAGCACGGTGAGCACTGAGCACCCTGCACCTTGAGTACTGAGCACCGAGCACCCCGAGCACTGAGCACCCAGCACCCTAAGTACTGAGCACCCAGCACCCTGAGCACTGAGCACCCAGCACCCCGAGCACTGAGCACCCAGCACCCTGAGTACTGAGCACCCAGCACCCCGAGCACTGAGCACCCAGCACACTGACCACTGAGCACCCAGCACCCTGAGTACTGAGCACCCAGCACCCTGAGCACTGAGCACTCAGCACCCCGAATACTGAGCACCCAGCACCCTGAGTACTGAGCACTGAGCACCCTGAGCACTGAGCACCCAGCACCCCGAGCACTGAGCACCCAGCACCCTGAGTACTGAGCACCCGGCACCCTGAGTACTGAGCACTCAGCACCCTGAGTACTGAGCACCGAGCACCCCAAGCACTGAGCACCCAGCACCCTTAACACGGAGCACCCCGAGGACTGAGGACCCAGCACCCTGAGCACTGAGCACCCAGCACCCGGAGCACTGAGCACCCAGCACTGAGCACCCAGCACCCTGAGTACTGAGCACCCAGCACCCTGAGTACAGAGCACCGAGCACCCTGAGTACTGAGAACCCAGCACCCCGAGCACTGAGCACCCAGCACCCGGAGCACTGAGCACCCAGCACTGAGCACCCAGCACCCTGAGTACTGAGCACCCAGCACCCTGAGAACTGAGCACCGAGCACCCCGAGCACTGAGCACCGGGCACCACGAGCACTGACCACCCAGCACCCTGAGTACTGAGCACCCAGCACCCCGAGAATGAGCACCCAGCACCATGAGTACTGAGCACCGAGCACCCTGAGCACTGAGCACCCAGCACCCTGAGCACCGAGCACCCAGCACCCTGAGCACTGAGCACCCAGCACCCTGAGCACTGAGCACCCAGCACCCTGAGCACTGAGCACCCAGCACCCTGAGTACTGAGCACCCAACGTACTGAGCACCGAGCACCCTGAGCACTGAGCACCCAGCACCCTTAGCACTGAGCACCCAGCACCCTGAGCAATGAGAACACTGAGTACTGAGCACCCAGCACCTTGAGCACTGAGCACCGAGCACCCCGAGCACTGAGCACCCAGCACCCGGAGTACTGAGCACCCAGCACCCTGAGTACTAAGCACCGAGCACCCTGAGTACTGAGCACCCAGCACCCTGAGCAGTGGACACACAGCACCCTGAGTACTGAGCACCCCGAGCACTGAGCACCCAGTACCCTGAGTACTGAGCACCGAGCACCCCGAGCACTGAGCACCCAGCACCCCGAGCACTGAGCACCCAGCAGCCCGAGCACTGAGCCCCCAGCACCCTGAGTACTGAGCACCCAGCACCCTGAGTACTGAGCACCCAGCACCCCGAGCACTGAGTACCCAGCACCCTGAGCACTGAGCACCCAGCACCCTGAGCACTGAGCACCCAGCACCCCAAGCACTGAGCACCCAGCACCCTGAGTACTGAGCACTGAGCACCCAGCACCCCGAGCACTGAGCACCCAGCACCCTGAGTACTGAGCACTGAGTACCCAGCACCCCGAGCACTGAGCACCCAGCACCCTGAGCACTGAGCACCCAGCACCCGAGTACTGATCAACCAGCACCCTGAGTACTGAGCACCCCGCACCCTGAGTACTGAGCACCCAGCACCCTGAGTACTGAGCACCCAGCACCTTGAGTACTGAGCACCCCGCACCCCGAGTACTGAGCACCCTGAGTACTGAGCCCCCAGCACCCTGAGTACTGAGCACCCTGCACCCCGAGCACTGAGCTCCCTGAGTACTGAGCACCCAGCACCCTGAGTACTGAGCACCCAGCACCCTGAGGACTGAGCACTGAGCACCCAGAGAACTGAGCACCCAGCACCCCGAGGACTGAGCACCCAGCACACTGAGCACTGAGCACTGAGCACCCAGCACCCTGTGCACTGAGCACTGAGCACCCAGCACCCTGAGCACTGAGCACCCAGCACCCCGAGCACTGAGTACCCAGCACCCTGAGTACTGAGCACCCAGTACCCTGAGCACTGAGCACCCAGCACCCTTAGTACTGACCACCCAGCACCATGAGCACTGAGCACCCAGCACCCTGAGTACTGAGCATCCAGCACCCCGAGCACTGAGCACCCAGCACCCTGAGTACTGAGCACTGAGCACCCAGCACCCCGAGCACTGAGCACCCAGCACCCTCATTACTGAGCACTGAGCACCCAGCACCCTGAGCACTGAGCACCCAGCACCCTGAGCACTGAGCACCCAGTACCCCGAGTACTGAGCACACATCACCCTGAGCACTGAGCACCCTGCACCCTGAGCATGGAGCACCAAGCACCCCGAGCACTGCGCACCCAACACCCTGAGCACTGAGCACCCAGTACCCTGAGCACTGAACACACAGCACCCTGAGTACTGAGCACCCTGAGCACTGAGCACCCAGCACCCTGGGCACTGTGCACCCAGCACCCCGAGCACTGAGCACCCAGTACCCTGAGTACTGAGAACAGATCACCCTGAGTACTGAGCACCCAGCACCCTGAGTACTGAGCCCCCAGCACCCTTAGTACTGAGCACCAAGCACCCCGAGCACTGAGCACCCAGCACCCCGAGAATGAGCACCCAGCACCCTGAGTACTGAGAACCGAGCACCCTGAGTACTGAGCACCCAGCACCCTGAGTACTGAGCCCCCAGCACCCTGAGTACTGAGCATCCAGCACCCTGAGTACTGAGCACCCAGCACCCTGAGTACTGAGCACCCAGCACCCAGAGTACTGAGCCCCCAGCACCCTGAGTACTGAGCACCCAGCACACTGAGTACTGAGCACCCAGCACCCTGAGCACTGAGCACAAAGCATGCTGAGTAATGAGCACTGAGTACCCTGAGTACTGAGCACCGAGGACCCTGAGCACTGAGCACCGAGCACCCTGAGTACTGAGCACCCAGCACCCTGAGTACTGAGCACCCAGCACCCCGAGCACTGAGCACCCTGAGTACTGAGCACCCAGCACCCTGAGTACTGAGCACTAAGCACCCAGAGCACTGAGCACCCAGCACCCCGAGCACGGAGCACCCAGGACCCCGAGCACTGAGTACTGAGCACCCAGCACCCTGAGTACTGAGCACCGAGCTCCCCGAGCACTGAGCACCCTGAGTACTGAGCACACAGCACCCCAATCACTGAGCACCCAGCACCCTGAGCACCCAGAACCCCGAGCACTGAGCACCCAGCACCCTGAGTACTGAGCACCAAGCACCCCGAGCACTGAGCACCCAGCACCCTGAGTACTGAGCACTGAGCACCCAGCACCCCGAGCACTGAGCACCCAGCACCCTGTGAACTGAGCACTGAGCACCCTGAGTACAAAGCACCCAGGACCCTGAGTACTGAGCACCCTGCACCCTGAGCACTCAGCACCCAGCACCCCGAGCACTGAACACCCAGCACCCTGAGCACTGAGCACCCAGCACCCTAAGCACTGAGCACCCAGCACCCAGAGCACTGAGCACCCAGCACCCTGAGCACTGAGCACCCAGCATCCTGAGTACTGAGCACCCAGCACCCTGAGTACTGAGCACCCAGACCCCGAGCTCTGAGCACCCAGCACCTCTAGCACTGTGCACCCAGCACCTTGAGTAATGAGAACCCAGCACCCTGAGTACTGAGCACCCAGCACCCTGAGCACTGAGCACCCAGCAGCCCGAGCACTGAGCACCCAGCATCCTGAGCACTGAGTACTGAGCACCCAGCACCCTGAGCACTGAGCACCCAGCACCCTGAGCACTGAGCACCCAGCACCCTGAGTACTGAGCACCCAGCACCCCAAGCACTGAGCACCGAGCACCCTGAGTACTGAGCACCCAGCACGCTGAGCACTGAGCACCCAGCACCCTGAGTACTGAGCACCCAGCACCCTGAGTACTGAGCACCCAGCACCCTGAGTACTGAGCACCCAGCACCCCGAGCACTGAGCACCCAGCACCCTGAGCACTGAGCACCCAGCACCCTGAGTACTGAGCACCAAGCACCCTGAGCACTGAGCACCCAGCACCCTGAGCACTGAGCACCATGCACCCTGAGCACTGAGAACCCAGCACCCTGAGCACTGAGCACCCAGCACCCTGAGCACTGAGCACCCAGCACCCTGAGTACTGAGCACCCAACGTACTGAGCACCGAGCACCCCGAGCACTGAGCACCCAGCACCCTGAGTACTGAGCACCCAGCACCGCGAGCACTGAGCACCCAGCACCCTGAGTACTGAGCACCGAGCACCCTAAGTACTGAGCACCCAGCACCCCGAGCACTGAGCACCCAGCACCCGGAGCACTGAGCACCCAGCACTGAGCACCCAGCACCCTGAGTACTGAGCACCCAGCACCCTGAGAACTGAGCACCGAGCACCCCGAGCACTGAGCACCGGGCACCACGAGCACTGACCACCCAGCACCCTGAGTACTGAGCACTCAGCACCCCGAGAATGAGCACCCAGCACCATGAGTACTGAGCACCGAGCACCCTGAGCACTGAGCACCCAGCACCCTGAGTACTGAGCACCAAGCACCCTGAGTACTGAGCACCCAGCACCCTGAGTACTGAGCACCCAGCACCCTGAGTTCTGAGCACCCAGCACCCTGAGCACTGAGCACACTGAGTACTGAGCAACCAGCACCCTGAGCACTGAGCACCCAGCACCCCGAGCACTGAGCACCCAGCTCCCCGAGCACTGAGCACCCTGTGCACTGAGCACCGAGCACCCTGAGTACTGAGCACTGAGCACCCTGAGCACTGAGCACCCAGCACCCTGAGCACTGAGCACCCAGCACCCTGAGCACTGAGGACCCAGCACCACGAGCACTGAGAACCCAGCACCCTGAGTACTGAGCACCCAGCACCCTGAGCACTGAGGAGGCAGCAGCCCGAGCACTGAGCACCCAGCAGGCTGAGTACTGAGCACTGAGCACCCAGCACCCTGAGTACTGAGCACCCAGCACCCTGAGTAATGAGCACCCAGCACCCCGAGTACTGAGCACCCAGCACCCTGAGCACTGAGGAGGCAGCAGCCCGAGCACTGAGCACCCAGCAGGCTGAGTACTGAGCACTGAGCACCCAGCACCCTGAGCACTGAGCAAGCAGCACCCTGAGCACTGAGCACCCAGCCCCCTGAGTACTGAGCACCCAGCACAATGAGTACTGAGCACCCAGCACCCCGAGCACTGAGCACCCAGCACCCATAGCACTGAGCACCCAGCACACCGAGCACTCAGCAAGCAGCACCCCGAGCACTGAGCACCCAGCACACCGAGCACTGATCACCCAGCACCCCGAGCACTGAGCACCATGAGTACTAAGCACCGAGCACCCTGAGCACTGAGCACCCAGCACCCCGAGTACTGAACACCCAGCACCCTGCGTACTGAGCACTGAGCACCCTTAGTACTGAGCACCGAGCACCCTGAGTAATGAGCACCCAGCACGGTGAGCACTGAGCACCCTGCACCTTGAGTACTGAGCACCGAGCACCCCGAGCACTGAGCACCCAGCACCCTAAGTACTGAGCACCCAGCACCCTGAGCACTGAGCACCCAGCACCCCGAGCACTGAGCACCCAGCACCCTGAGTACTGAGCACCCAGCACCCCGAGCACTGAGCAACCAGCACACTGACCACTGAGCACCCAGCACCCTGAGTACTGAGCACCCAGCACCCTGAGCACTGAGCACTCAGCACCCCGAATACTGAGCACCCAGCACCCTGAGTACTGAGCACTGAGCACCCTGAGCACTGAGCACCCAGCACCCCGAGCACTGAGCACCCAGCACCCTGAGTACTGAGCACCCGGCACCCTGAGTACTGAGCACTCAGCACCCTGAGTACTGAGCACCGAGCACCCCAAGCACTGAGCACCCAGCACCCTTAACACGGAGCACCCCGAGGACTGAGGACCCAGCACCCTGAGCACTGAGCACCCAGCACCTTGAGTACTGAGCACCGAGCACCTCGAGCCCTGAGCACCCAGCACCCTGAGTACTGAGCACCCAGCACCATGAGCACTGAGCACCCAGCACCCCGAGCACTGAGCACCCAGCACCCTGAGTACTGAGCACCCAGCACCCTGAGCATTGAGCACCCAGCACCCTGAGTACTGAGCACCCTGAGTACTGAACACCCAGCACTCTGAGTACTGAGCACTGAGCACCCTGAGTACAGAGCACCCAGCACCCTGAGAACTGAGTACCCAGCACCCTGAGTACTGAGCACTGACAACCCTGAGTACTGAGCACCGAGCACCCTGAGTACTGAGCACCCAGCACCCTGATCACGGAGCACGGAGCACCCCGAGGACTGAGCACCCAGCAACCTGAGCACTGAGCACCCAGCACCTTGAGTACTGAGCACCGAGCACACTGAGCACTGAGCACCCAGCACCCTGAGTACTGAGCACCCAGCACCCTGAGCACTGAGCACCCAGCACCCTGAGCACTGAGCACCCAGCACCCCGAGCACTGATCACCCAGCACCCTGAGTACTGAGCACCCAGCACCCTGAGCACTGAGCACCCAGCACCCTGAGTACTGAGCACCCAGCACCCTGAGTACTGAGCAACCAGCACCCTGAGCACTGAGCACTGAGCACCCAGCACCCTGAGCTCTGAGCACTGAGCACCCAGCACCCCGAGCACTGAGCACCCAGCACCCCGAGCACTGATCACCCATCACCCTGAGCACTGATCACCCAGCACCCTGAGTACTGAGCACCCAGCACCCTGAGTACTGAGCAACCAGCACCCTGAGCACTGAGCACTGAGCACCCAGCACCCTGAGCTCTGAGCACTGAGCACCCAGCACCCCGAGCACTGAGCACCCAGCACCCCGAGCACTGATCACCCAGCACCCTGAGCACTGATCACCCAGCACCCTGAGTACTGAGCACCCAGCACCCTGAGTACTGAGCACTCAGCACCCTGAGTACTGAGCACCAAGCACCCTGAGCACTGAGCACCCAGCACCCTGAGCACTGAGCACCCGGAGGACTGAGCACCCAGCACCCTGAGCACTGAGCAAGCAGCACCCTGAGTACTGAGCACCGATCACCCTGAGCACTGAGCACCCAGCACCCCGAGCACTGAGCACCCAGCACCCTGAGTACTGAGAACTCAGCACCCTGAGTACTGAGCACTCAGCACCCTGAGTACTGAGCACCGAGCACCCCGAGCACTGAGCACCCAGCACCCTGAGCACTGAGCACCCAGCACCCTGAGCACTGAGCACCCAGCACCCTGAGTACTGAGCACCGATCACCCTGAGCACTGAGCTCCCAGCCCCCTGAGTACTGAGCACCCAGCACCCTGAGCCCTGAGCACCCAGCACCCAGAGTACTGAGCACCCAGCACCCTGAGTACTGAGCACCCAGCACCCTGAGTACTGAGCACCCAGCACCCTGAGCACTGAGCACCCAGCACCCTGAGTACTGAGCACCCATCACCCCGAGCACTGAGCACCCAGCACCCTGAGAATGAGCACCCAGCACCCCGAGTACTGAGCACCGAGCACCCTGAGCACTGAGTACCCAGCACCCTGAGTACTGAGCACCCAGCACCCTGAGCACTGAGCACCCAGAACACTGAGTACTGAGCACCCAGCACCCTGAGCACTGAGCACCCAGCACCCTGAATACTGAGCATCCAGCACACCGAGCACTGAGCACCCAGCACCCTGAGTACTGAGCACTGAGCACCCAGCACCCCGAGCACTGAGCACCCAGCACCCTGTTTACTGAGCACTGAGTACCCAGCACCCAGAGCACTGAGCACCCAGCACCCTGAGAACTGAGCACCCTGAGTACTGAGAACCCAGCACCCTGAGCACTGAGCACCCAGCACCCCGAGCACTGAGCACCCAGCACCCAGAGCACTGAGCACTGAGCACCCTGAGTACTGAGCACCGAGCACCCCGAGCACTGAGCACCCAGCACCCTGAGCACTGAGCACCCTGAGGACTGAGCACCCAGCACCCTGAGCACTGAGCACCCAGCACCCTGAGCACTGAGCACCGAGCACCCTGAGTACTGAGCACTGAGTAGCCCTGAGCACTGAGCACCCTGCACCCTGAGTACTGAGCACCCAGCACCCTGAGCACTGAGCACCCAGCACGCTGAGTACTGAGCACTGAGCACCCTGAGTACTGAGCACCGAGCACCCTGAGCACTGAGCACCCAGCACTCTGAGTACTGAGCACTGAGCACCCTGAGCACTGAGCACAAAGCACCCTGAGTACTGAGAACTGAGCACCCTGAGTACTGACCACCCAGCACTCTGAGCACTGAGCACCCAGCACCCCGAGCACTAAGCACCCAGCACCCCGAGCACTGAGCACCCAGCACCCCGAGCACTGAGCACCCAGCACTCTGAGTACTGAGCACTGAGCACCCTGAGCACTGAGCACAAAGCACCCTGAGTACTGAGCACCGAGCACCCTGAGTACTGAGCACCCAGCACTCTGAGCACTGAGCACCCAGCACCCCGAGCACTGAGCACCCAGCACCCCGAGCACTGAGCACCCAGCACCCTGAGTACTGAGCACTGAGCACCCTGAGGACTGAGCACCCAGCACCCTGAGCACTGAGCACCCAGCACCCTGAGCACTGAGCACCCTGAGGACTGAGCACCCAGCGTACTGAGCAACGAGCACCCCGAGAACTGAACACCCAGCACCCCGAGCACTGAGCACCCAGCACCCTGAGTACTGAGTACCCAGCACCCTGAGTACTGATCACCCAGCGTACTGAGCACCGAGCACCCCGAGCACTGAGCACCTAGCACCCTGAGTACTGAGCACCCAGCACCCTGAGCACTGAGCAGCCAGCACCCTGAGTACTGAGCACCGAGCACCCTGAGTACTGAGCACCCAGCGCCTGAGTACTGAGCACCCAGCACCCTGAGTACTGAGCACCCAGCGTACTGAGCACCGCGCAGCCAGCACCCTGAGTACTGAGCACCCAGCACCCTGAGCACTGAGCACCCAGCACCCTGAGCACTGAGCACCCAGCACCCTCAGTACTGAGCACCGATCACCCTGAGCACTGAGCTCCCAGCCCCCTGAGTACTGAGCACCCAGCACCATGAGCACTGAGCACCCAGCACCCTGAGTACTGAGCACCCAGCACCCTGAGCACTGAGCACCCAGCACCCTGAGTACTGAGCACCCAGCACCCTGAGCACTGAGCACCCAGCACCCTGAGTACTGAGCACCCATCATCCCGAGCACTGAGCACCCACCACCCTGAGAATGAGCACCAAGCACCCCGAGTACTGAGCACCGAGCACCCCGAGCACTGAGCACCTAGCACCCTGAGTACTGAGCACCCAGCACCCTGAGCACTGAGCACCCAGCACCCTGAGTACTGAGCACCGAGCACCCTGAGTACTGAGCACCCAGCACCCTGAGTACTGAGCACCCAGCACCCTGAGTACTGAGCACCCAGCGTACTGAGCACCGAGCACCCAGCACCCTGAGTACTGAGCACCCAGCACCCTGAGCACTGAGCACCCAGCACCCTGAGTACTGAGTACTGAGCACCCCGAGTACTGAGCACCGAGCACCCCGAGCTCTGAGCACCCAGCACCCCGAGCACTGAGCACCCTGAGTACTGAGCACCCAGCACCCTGAGCGCTGAGCACCCAGCACACTGAGCACTGAGCACCCAGCACCCTGAGCACTGAGCACACATCACCCTGAGTACTGAGCACCGAGCACCCCGAGCACTGAGCACCCAGCACCCTGAGCACTGAGCACCCTGAGTACTGAGCACTGAGCACCCTGAGTACTGACCACCCAGCACCCTGAGTACTGAGCACCCAGCACCCTGAGCAATGATCACCCTGAGTACTGAGCACCCAGCACCTGGAGCAACTAGCACCGAGCACCCCGAGCACTGAGCACCCAGCATCCTGAGTACTAAGCACCGAGCACCCTGAGTACTGAGCACACAGAACCCTGAGCACTGAACACACAGCACCCTGAGTACTGAGCAACCCGAGCACTGAGCACTCAGCACCCTGAGTACTGAGCAGTGAGCACCCCGAGAACTGAGCACCCAGGACCCCGAGCACTGAGCACCCAGCACCCCGAGCACTGAGCACCCAGCACCCTGAGTACTGAGCACCCAGAACCCTGAGTACTGAGCAACTAGCACCCCGAGCACTGAGCACCCAGCACCCTGAGCACTGAGCACCCAGCACCCTGAGCACTGAGCACCCAGCACCCCGAGCACTGAGCACCCAGCACCCTGAGTACTGAGCACTGAGCACCCAGCACCCCGAGCACTGAGCACCCAGCACCCTGAGTACTGAGCACTGAGCACCCAGCACCCCGAGCACTGAGCACCCAGCACCCTGAGCCCTGAGCACCCAGCACCCGAGTACTGAGCACCCAGCACCCAGAGTACTGAGCACCCAGCATCCCGAGTACTGACCACCCAGCACCCCGAGTACTGAGCACCCAGCACCCTGAATACTGAGCACCCAGCACCCTGAGCACTGAGCACCCAGGACCCCGAGCACTGAGGACCTAGCACCCTGAGCACTGAGCACCCAGCACCCTGAGTACTGAGCACCGAGCACCCTGAGTACTGAGCACAGAGCACCCTGAGTACTGAGCACCCAGCACCCCGAGCACTGAGCACCGAGCACCCCGAGCACTGAACACCCAGCACCCCGAGCACTGAGCACCCAGCACCCTGAGTACTGAGTACCCAGCACCCTGAGTACTGATCACCCAGCGTACTGAGCACCGAGCACCCCGAGCACTGAGCACCTAGCACCCTGAGTACTGAGCACCCAGCACCCTGAGCACTGAGCAGCCAGCACCCTGAGTACTGAGCACCGAGCACCCTGAGTACTGAGCACCCAGCGCCTGAGTACTGAGCACCCAGCACCCTGAGTACTGAGCACCCAGCGTACTGAGCACCGCGCAGCCAGCACCCTGAGTACTGAGCACCCAGCACCCTGAGCACTGAGCACCCAGCACCCTGAGCACTGAGCACCCAGCACCCTGAGTACTGAGCACCGATCACCCTGAGCACTGAGCTCCCAGCCCCCTGAGTACTGAGCACCCAGCACCCTGAGCACTGAGCACCCAGCACCCTGAGTACTGAGCACCCAGCACCCTGAGCACTGAGCACCCAGCACCCTGAGTACTGAGCACCCAGCACCCTGAGCACTGAGCACCCAGCACCCTGAGTACTGAGCACCCATCATCCCGAGCACTGAGCACCCACCACCCTGAGAATGAGCACCAAGCACCCCGAGTACTGAGCACCGAGCACCCCGAGCACTGAGCACCTAGCACCCTGAGTACTGAGCACCCAGCACCCTGAGCACTGAGCACCCAGCACCCTGAGTACTGAGCACCGAGCACCCTGAGTACTGAGCACCCAGCACCCTGAGTACTGAGCACCCAGCACCCTGAGTACTGAGCACCCAGCGTACTGAGCACCGAGCACCCAGCACCCTGAGTACTGAGCACCCAGCACCCTGAGCACTGAGCACCCAGCACCCTGAGTACTGAGTACTGAGCACCCCGAGTACTGAGCACCGAGCACCCCGAGCTCTGAGCACCCAGCACCCCGAGCACTGAGCACCCTGAGTACTGAGCACCCAGCACCCTGAGCGCTGAGCACCCAGCACACTGAGCACTGAGCACCCAGCACCCTGAGCACTGAGCACACATCACCCTGAGTACTGAGCACCGAGCACCCCGAGCACTGAGCACCCAGCACCCTGAGCACTGAGCACCCTGAGTACTGAGCACTGAGCACCCTGAGTACTGAGCACCCAGCACCCTGAGTACTGAGCACCCAGCACCCTGAGCAATGATCACCCTGAGTACTGAGCACCCAGCACCTGGAGCAACTAGCACCGAGCACCCCGAGCACTGAGCACCCAGCATCCTGAGTACTAAGCACCGAGCACCCTGAGTACTGAGCACCCAGCACCCTGAGCACTGAACACACAGCTCCCTGAGTACTGAGCAACCCGAGCACTGAGCACTCAGCACCCTGAGTACTGAGCACCGAGCACCCCGAGAACTGAGCACCCAGGACCCCGAGCACTGAGCACCCAGCACCCCGAGCACTGAGCACCCAGCACCCTGAGTACTGAGCACCCAGAACCCTGAGTACTGAGCAACTAGCACCCCGAGCACTGAGCACCCAGCACCCTGAGCACTGAGCACCCAGCACGCTGAGCACTGAGCACCCAGCACCCCGAGCACTGAGCACCCAGCACCCTGAGTACTGAGCACTGAGCACCCAGCACCCCGAGCACTGAGCACCCAGCACCCTGAGTACTGAGCACTGAGCACCCAGCACCCCGAGCACTGAGCACCCAGCACCCTGAGCCCTGAGCACCCAGCACCCGAGTACTGAACACCCAGCACCCCGAGTACTGAGCACCCAGCATCCCGAGTACTGACCACCCAGCACCCCGAGTACTGAGCACCCAGCACCCTGAATACTGAGCACCCAGCACCCTGAGCACTGAGCACCCAGGACCCCGAGCACTGAGGACCTAGCACCCTGAGCACTGAGCACCCAGCACCCTGAGAACTGACCACCCTGAGTACTGAGAACCCAGCACTCTGAGCACTGAGCACCCAGCACCCCGAGCACTGAGCACCCAGCACCCAGAGCACTGAGCACTGAGCACCCTGAGTACTGAGCACCGAGCACCCCGAGCACTGAGCACCGAGCACCCTGAGCACTGAGCACCCTGAGGACTGAGCACCCAGCACCCTGAGCACTGAGCACCCAGCACCCTGAGCACTGAGCACCCTGAGTACTGAGCACCGATCACCTGAGCACTGAGCACCCAGCACCCCAAGCACTGAGCACCCAGCACCCTGAGCACTGAGCACCCAGCACCCTGAGCACTGAGCACCGAGCACCCTGAGTACTGAGCACTGAGCACCCTGAGCACTGAGCACCCTGCACCCTGAGTACTGAGCACCCAGCACCCTGAGCACTAAGGACCGAGCACAATGAGTACTAAGCACCCAGCACCCTGAGTACTGAGCACCCAGCACCCTGAGCACTGAGCACCCAGCACGCTGAGTACTGAGCACTGAGCACCCTAAGTACTGAGCACCGAGCACCCTGAGCACTGAGCACCCAGCACTCTGAATACTGAGCACTGAGCACCCTGAGCACTCAGCACAAAGCACCCTGAGTACTGAGCACCGAGCACCCTGAGTACTGAGCACCCAGAACTCTGAGCACTGAGCACACAGCACCCCGAGCACTGAGCACCCAGCACCCCGAGCACTGAGCACCCAGCACCCCGAGCACTGAGCACCCAGCACTCTGAGTACTGAGCACTGAGCACCCTGAGCACTGAGCACAAAGCACCCTGAGTACTGAGCACCGAGCACCCTGAGTACTGAGCACCCAGCACTCTGAGCACTGAGCACCCAGCACCCCGAGCACTGAGCACCCAGCACCCCGAGCACTGAGCACCCAGCACCCCGAGCACTGAGCACCCAGCACCCTGAGTACTGAGCACTGAGCACCCTGAGTACTGAGCAACGAGCACCCTGAGTACTGAGCACCCAGCACCCCGAGCACTGAGCACCGAGCACCCTGAGTACTGAGCACCCCTACCCTGAGCACTGAGCACCCAGCACAACGAGTACTGAGCACCCAGCACCCTGATTACTGAGCACCAAGCAAAATGAGCACTGAGCACCGAGCACCCCAAGCACTGAGCACCCAGCACCCCGAGCACTGAGCACCCAGCACCCTGAGTACTAAGCACCCAGCACCCTGAGTACTGAGCACCCAGCACCCTGAGTACTGAGTACCCAGCACCCTGAGTACTGAGCACCCAGCGTACTGAGCACCGAGCACCCCGAGCACCGAGCACCTAGCACCCTGAGTACTGAGCACCCAGCACCCTGAGCACTGAGCACCCAGCACCCTGAGTACTGAGCACCGAGCACCCTGAGTACTGACCTCCCAGCACCCTGAGTACTGAGCACCCAGCACCCTGAGTACTGAGCACCCAGCGTACTGAGCACCGAGCACCCAGCACCCTGAGTACTGAGCACCCAGCACCCTGAGCACTGAGCACCCAGCACCCTGAGCACTGAGCACCCAGCACCCTGAGTACTGAGCACCGATCACCCTGAGCACTGAGCTCCCAGCCCCCTCAGTACTGAGCACCCAGCACCCTGAGCACTGAGCACCCAGCACCCTGAGTACTGAGCACCCAGCACCCTGAGCACTGAGCACCCAGCAACCTGAGTACTGAGCACCCAGCACCCTGAGCACTGAGCACCCAGCACCCTGAGTACTGAGCACCCATCACAGCGAGCACTGAGCACCCAGCACCCTGAGAATGAGCACCCAGCACCCCGAGTACTGAGCACCGAGCACCCTGAGCACTGAGTACCCAGCACCCTGAGTACTGAGCACCCAGCACCCTGAGCACGGAGCACCCAGCACACTGAGTACTGAGCACCCAGCACCCTGAGCACTGAGCACCCAGCACCCTGAGTACTGAGCACCCAGCACCCCGAGCACTGAGCACCCAGCACCCTGTTTACTGAGCACTGAGTACCCAGCACCCAGAGCACTAAGCACCCAGCACCCTGAGAACTGAGCACCCTGAGTACTGAGAACCCAGCACACTGAGCACTGAGCACCCAGCACCCCGAGCACTGAGCACCCAGCACCCAGAGCACTGAGCACTGAGCACCCTGAGTACTGAGCACCGAGCACGCCGAGCACTGACCACCCAGCACCCTGAGCACTGAGCACCCAGCACCCTGAGCACTGAGCACCCTGAGGACTGAGCACCCAGCACCCTGAGCACTGAGCACCCAGCACCCTGAGTACTGAGCACCGATCACCTGAGCACTGAGCACCCAGCACCCCGAGCACTGAGCACCCAGCACCCCGAGCACTGAGCACCCAGCACCCTGAGCACTGAGCACCGAGGACCCTGAGTACTGAGCACTGAACACCCTGAGCACTGAGCACCCTGCACCCTGAGTACTGAGCACCCAGCACCCTGAGCACTGAGGACCGAGCACACTGAGTACTAAGCACCCTGCACCCTGAGTACTGAGCACCCAGCACCCTGAGCTCTGAGCACCCAGCACGCTGAGTACTGAGCACTGAGCACCCTGAGTACTGAGCACCGAGCACCTTGAGCACTGAGCACCCAGCACTCTGAATACTGAGCACTGAGCACCCTGAGCACTGAGCACCCAGCACCCTGAGTACTGAGCACCGATCACCCTGAGTACTGAGCACCCAGCACTCTGAGAACTGAGCACCCAGCACCCTGAGCACTGAGCACCCAGCACCCCGAGCACTGAGCACCGAGCACCCTGAGTACTAAGCACCCAGCACCCTGAGTACTGAGCACCCAGCACCCTGAGCACTGAGCACCCAGCACCCCGAGCACTGAGCATCGAGCACCCTGAGTACTAAGCACCCAGAACCCTGAGTACTGAGCACCCAGCACCCTGAGTACTGAGCACCCAGCACCCTGAGTACTGAGCACCCAGCGTACTGAGCACCGAGCACCCTGAGCACTGAGCACCCAGCACACTGAGTACTGAGCACCCAGCACCCTGAGCATTGAGCACCCGGCACCCTGAGTACTGAGCATCCAGCACCCCGAGCACTAGGCACCCAGCACCCTGAGTACTGAGCACTGAGCACCCAGCACCCCGAGCACTGAGCACCCAGCACCCTGTTTACTGAGCACTGAGTACCCAGCACCCAGAGCACTGAGCACCCAGCACCCTGAGAACTGACCACCCTGAGTACTGAGAACCCAGCACCCTGAGCACTGAGCACCCAGCACCCCGAGCACTGAGCACCCAGCACCCAGAGCACTGAGCACTGAGCACCCTGAGTACTGAGCACCGAGAACCCCGAGCACTGAGCACCGAGCACCCTGAGCACTGAGCACCCTGAGGACTGAGCACCCAGCACCCTGAGCACTGAGCACCCAGCACCCTGAGCACTGAGCACCCTGAGTACTGAGCACCGATCACCTGAGCACTGAGCACCCAGCACCCCGAGCACTGAGCACCCAGCACCCTGAGCACTGAGCACCCAGCACCCTGAGCACTGAGCACCGAGCACACTGAGTACTGAGCACTGAGCACCCTGAGCACTGAGCACCCTGCACCCTGAGTACTGAGCACCCAGCACCCTGAGCACTAAGGACCGAGCACACTGAGTACTAAGCACCCAGCACCCTGAGTACTGAGCACCCAGCACCCTGAGCACTGAGCACCAAGCACGCTGAGTACTGAGCACTGAGCACCCTGAGTACTGAGCACCGAGCACCCTGAGCACTGAGCACCCAGCACTCTGAATACTGAGCACTGAGCACCCTGAGCACTCAGCACAAAGCACCCTGAGTACTGAGCACCGAGCACCCTGAGTACTGAGCACCCAGCACTCTGAGCACTGAGCACACAGCACCCCGAGCACTGAGCACCCAGCACCCCGAGCACTGAGCACCCAGCACCCCGAGCACTGAGCACCCAGCACTCTGAGTACTGAGCACTGAGCACCCTGAGCACTGAGCACAAAGCACCCTGAGTACTGAGCACCGAGCACCCTGAGTACTGAGCACCCAGCACTCTGAGCACTGAGCACCCAGCACCCCGAGCACTGAGCACCCAGCACCCCGAGCACTGAGCACCCAGCACCCCGAGCACTGAGCACCCAGTACCCTGAGTACTGAGCACTGAGCACCCTGAGTACTGAGCACCGAGCACCCTGAGTACTGAGCACCCAGGTCCCCGAGCACTGAGCACCGGGCACCCTGAGTACTGAGCACCCAGCACCCTGAGCACTGAGCACCAAGCACAACGAGTACTGAGCACCCAGCACCCTGATTACTGAGCACCAAGCAAAATGAGCACTGAGCACCGAGCACCCCAAGCACTGAGCACCCAGCACCCCGAGCACTGAGCACCCAGCACCCTGAGTACTAAGCACCCAGCACCCTGAGTACTGAGCACCCAGCACCCTGAGTACTGAGTACCCAGCAACCTGAGTACTGAGCACCCAGCGTACTGAGCACCGAGCACCCCGAGCACTGAGCACCTAGCACCCTGAGTACTGAGCACCCAGCACCCTGAGCACTGAGCACCCAGCACCCTGAGTACAGAGCACCGAGCACCCTGAGTACTGAGCACCCAGCACCCTGAGTACTGAGCACCCAGCACCCTGAGTACTGAGCACCCAGCGTACTGAGCACCGAGCACACAGCACCCTGAGTACTGAGCACCAAGCACCCTGAGCACTGAGCACCCAGCACCCTGAGCACTGAGCACCCAGCACCCTGAGTACTGAGCACCGATCACCCTGAGCACTGAGCTCCCAGCCCCCTCAGTACTGAGCACCCAGCACCCTGAGCACTGAGCACCCAGCACCCTGAGTACTGAGCACCCAGCACCCTGAGCACTGAGCACCCAGCAACCTGAGTACTGAGCA
This sequence comes from Microtus oregoni, assembly GCF_018167655.1. Taxonomy (NCBI): domain Eukaryota; kingdom Metazoa; phylum Chordata; class Mammalia; order Rodentia; family Cricetidae; genus Microtus; species Microtus oregoni. The sequence continues at coordinate 3,191,430 of NW_024543261.1, read as the reverse complement.
CCCAGCACCCTGAGCACTGAGCACCCAGCACCCTGAGTACTGAGCACCCATCACAGCGAGCACTGAGCACCCAGCACCCTGAGAATGAGAACCCAGCACCCCGAGTACTGAGCACCGAGCACCCTGAGCACTGAGTACCCAGGACCCTGAGTACTGAGCACCCAGCACCCTGAGCACGGAGCACCCAGCACACTGAGTACTGAGCACCCAGCACCCTGAGCACTGAGCACCCAGCACCCTGAGTACTGAGCACCCAGCACCCTGAGCACTGAGCACCCAGCACCCTGAGCACTGAGCACCCAGCACCCTGTTTACTGAGCACTGAGTACCCAGCACCCAGAGCACTAAGCACCCAGCACCCTGAGAACTGAGCACCCTGAGTACTGAGAACCCAGCACCCTGAGCACTGAGCACCCAGCACCCCGAGCACTGAGCACCCAGCACCCAGAGCACTGAGCCCGGAGCACCCTGAGTACTGAGCACCGAGCACCCCGAGCACTGACCACCCAGCACCCTGAGCACTGAGCACCCTGAGGACTGAGCACCCAGCACCCTGAGCACTGAGCACCCAGCACCCTGAGCACTGAGCACCCTGAGGACTGAGCACCCAGCACCCTGAGCACTGAGCACCCAGCACCCTGAGTACTGAGCACCGATCACCTGAGCACTGAGCACCCAGCACCCCGAGCACTGAGCACCGAGGACCCTGAGTACTGAGCACTGAGCACCCTGAGCACTGAGCACCCAGCACCCAGAGCACTGAGCACTGAGCACCCTGAGTACTGAGCACCGAGAACCCCGAGCACTGAGCACCGAGCACCCTGAGCACTGAGCACCCTGAGGACTGAGCACCCAGCACCCTGAGCACTGAGCACCCAGCACCCTGAGCACTGAGCACCCTGAGTACTGAGCACCGATCACCTGAGCACTGAGCACCCAGCACCCCGAGCACTGAGCACCCAGCACCCTGAGCACTGAGCACCCAGCACCCTGAGCACTGAGCACCGAGCACACTGAGTACTGAGCACTGAGCACCCTGAGCACTGAGCACCCTGCACCCTGAGTACTGAGCACCCAGCACCCTGAGCACTAAGGACCGAGCACACTGAGTACTAAGCACCCAGCACCCTGAGTACTGAGCACCCAGCACCCTGAGCACTGAGCACCAAGCACGCTGAGTACTGAGCACTGAGCACCCTGAGTACTGAGCACCGAGCACCCTGAGCACTGAGCACCCAGCACTCTGAATACTGAGCACTGAGCACCCTGAGCACTCAGCACAAAGCACCCTGAGTACTGAGCACCGAGCACCCTGAGTACTGAGCACCCAGCACTCTGAGCACTGAGCACACAGCACCCCGAGCACTGAGCACCCAGCACCCCGAGCACTGAGCACCCAGCACCCCGAGCACTGAGCACCCAGCACTCTGAGTACTGAGCACTGAGCACCCTGAGCACTGAGCACAAAGCACCCTGAGTACTGAGCACCGAGCACCCTGAGTACTGAGCACCCAGCACTCTGAGCACTGAGCACCCAGCACCCCGAGCACTGAGCACCCAGCACCCCGAGCACTGAGCACCCAGCACCCCGAGCACTGAGCACCCAGTACCCTGAGTACTGAGCACTGAGCACCCTGAGTACTGAGCACCGAGCACCCTGAGTACTGAGCACCCAGGACCCCGAGCACTGAGCACCGGGCACCCTGAGTACTGAGCACCCAGCACCCTGAGCACTGAGCACCAAGCACAACGAGTACTGAGCACCCAGCACCCTGATTACTGAGCACCAAGCAAAATGAGCACTGAGCACCGAGCACCCCAAGCACTGAGCACCCAGCACCCCGAGCACTGAGCACCCAGCACCCTGAGTACTAAGCACCCAGCACCCTGAGTACTGAGCACCCAGCACCCTGAGTACTGAGTACCCAGCAACCTGAGTACTGAGCACCCAGCGTACTGAGCACCGAGCACCCCGAGCACTGAGCACCTAGCACCCTGAGTACTGAGCACCCAGCACCCTGAGCACTGAGCACCCAGCACCCTGAGTACAGAGCACCGAGCACCCTGAGTACTGAGCACCCAGCACCCTGAGTACTGAGCACCCAGCACCCTGAGTACTGAGCACCCAGCGTACTGAGCACCGAGCACACAGCACCCTGAGTACTGAGCACCAAGCACCCTGAGCACTGAGCACCCAGCACCCTGAGCACTGAGCACCCAGCACCCTGAGTACTGAGCACCGATCACCCTGAGCACTGAGCTCCCAGCCCCCTCAGTACTGAGCACCCAGCACCCTGAGCACTGAGCACCCAGCACCCTGAGTACTGAGCACCCAGCACCCTGAGCACTGAGCACCCAGCAACCTGAGTACTGAGCACCCAGCACCCTGAGCACTGAGCACCCAGCACCCTGAGTACTGAGCACCCATCACAGCGAGCACTGAGCACCCAGCACCCTGAGAATGAGAACCCAGCACCCCGAGTACTGAGCACCGAGCACCCTGAGCACTGAGTACCCAGGACCCTGAGTACTGAGCACCCAGCACCCTGAGCACGGAGCACCCAGCACACTGAGTACTGAGCACCCAGCACCCTGAGCACTGAGCACCCAGCACCCTGAGTACTGAGCACCCAGCACCCTGAGCACTGAGCACCCAGCACCCTGAGCACTGAGCACCCAGCACCCTGTTTACTGAGCACTGAGTACCCAGCACCCAGAGCACTAAGCACCCAGCACCCTGAGAACTGAGCACCCTGAGTACTGAGAACCCAGCACCCTGAGCACTGAGCACCCAGCACCCCGAGCACTGAGCACCCAGCACCCAGAGCACTGAGCCCGGAGCACCCTGAGTACTGAGCACCGAGCACCCCGAGCACTGACCACCCAGCACCCTGAGCACTGAGCACCCTGAGGACTGAGCACCCAGCACCCTGAGCACTGAGCACCCAGCACCCTGAGCACTGAGCACCCTGAGGACTGAGCACCCAGCACCCTGAGCACTGAGCACCCAGCACCCTGAGTACTGAGCACCGATCACCTGAGCACTGAGCACCCAGCACCCCGAGCACTGAGCACCGAGGACCCTGAGTACTGAGCACTGAGCACCCTGAGCACTGAGCACCCTGCACCCTGAGTACTGAGCACACAGCACTCTGAGCACTGAGGATCGAGCACACTGAGTACTAAGCACCCTGCACCCTGAGTACTGAGCACCCAGCACCCTGAGCTCTGAGCACCCAGCACGCTGAGTACTGAGCACTGAGCACCCTGAGTACTGAGCACCGAGCACCCTGAGCACTGAGCACCCAGCACTCTGAGTACTGAGCACTGAGCACCCTGAGCACTGAGCACCCAGCACCCTGAGTACTGAGCACCGATCACCCTGAGTACTGAGCACCCAGCACTCTGAGAACTGAGCACCCAGCACCCTGAGCACTGAGCACCCAGCACCCCGAGCACTGAGCACCGAGCACCCTGAGTACTAAGCACCCAGCACCCTGAGTACTGAGCACCCAGCACCCTGAGCACTGAGCACCCAGCAACCCGAGCACTGAGCATCGAGCACCCTGAGTACTAAGCACCCAGAACCCTGAGTACTGAGCACCCAGCACCCTGAGTACTGAGCACCCAGCACCCTGAGTACTGAGCACCCAGCATACTGAGCACCGAGCACCCCGAGCACTGAGCACCTAGCACCCTGAGTACTGAGCACCCAGCACCCTGAGCACTGAGCACCCAGCACCCTGAGTACTGAGCACCGAGCACCCTGAGTACTGAGCACCCAGCACCCTGAGTACTGAGCACCCAGCACGCTGAGTACTGAGCACCCAGCGTACTGAGCACTGAGCACCGAGCACACTGAGTACTGAGCACTGAGCACCCTGAGCACTGAGCACCCTGCACCCTGAGTACTGAGCACCCAGCACCCTGAGCACTAAGGACCGAGCACACTGAGTACTAAGCACCCAGCACCCTGAGTACTGAGCACCCAGCACCCTGAGCACTGAGCACCAAGCACGCTGAGTACTGAGCACTGAGCACCCTGAGTACTGAGCACCGAGCACCCTGAGCACTGAGCACCCAGCACTCTGAATACTGAGCACTGAGCACCCTGAGCACTCAGCACAAAGCACCCTGAGTACTGAGCACCGAGCACCCTGAGTACTGAGCACCCAGCACTCTGAGCACTGAGCACACAGCACCCCGAGCACTGAGCACCCAGCACCCCGAGCACTGAGCACCCAGCACCCTGAGCACTGAGCACCCAGCACTCTGAGTACTGAGCACTGAGCACCCTGAGCACTGAGCACAAAGCACCCTGAGTACTGAGCACCGAGCACCCTGAGTACTGAGCACCCAGCACTCTGAGCACTGAGCACCCAGCACCCCGAGCACTGAGCACCCAGCACCCCGAGCACTGAGCACCCAGCACCCCGAGCACTGAGCACCCAGTACCCTGATTACTGAGCACTGAGCACCCTGAGTACTGAGCACCGAGCACCCTGAGTACTGAGCACCCAGCACCCCGAGCACTGAGCACCGGGCACCCTGAGTACTGAGCACCCAGCACCCTGAGCACTGAGCACCCAGCACAACGAGTACTGAGCACCCAGCACCCTGATTACTGAGCACCAAGCAAAATGAGCACTGAGCACTGAGCACCCAGCACCCCGAGCACTGAGCACCCAGCACCCTGAGTACTGAGCACTGAGCACCCAGCACCCCGAGCACTGAGCACCCAGCACCCTGAGCCCTGAGCACCCAGCACCCGAGTACTGAGCACCCAGCACCCAGAGTACTGAGCACCCAGCATCCCGAGTACTGACCACCCAGCACCCCGAGTACTGAGCACCCAGCACCCTGAATACTGAGCACCCAGCACCCTGAGCACTGAGCACCCAGGACCCCGAGCACTGAGGACCTAGCACCCTGAGCACTGAGCACCCAGCACCCTGAGTACTGAGCACCGAGCACCCTGAGTACTGAGCACCCAGCACCCTGAGTACTGAGCACCCAGCACACTGAGTACTGAGCACCCAGCACCCTGAGCACTGATCACCCAGCACCCTGAGTACTGAGCACTGAGCACCCATCACCCCGAGCACTGAGCACCCAGCACCCTGAGAATGAGCACCCAGCACCCCGAGGACTGAGCACCGAGCACCCTGAGCACTGAGTACCCAGCACCCTGAGTACTGAGCACCCAGCACCCTGAGCACTGAGCACCCAGCACCCTGAGCACTGAGCACCCAGCACCCTGAGTACTGAGCACCGATCACCCTGAGCACTGAGCTCCCAGCCCCCTCAGTACTGAGCACCCAGCACCCTGAGCACTGAGCACCCAGCACCCTGAGTACTGAGCACCCAGCACCCTGAGCACTGAGCACCCAGCAACCTGAGTACTGAGCACCCAGCACCCTGAGCACTGAGCACCCAGCACCCTGAGTACTGAGCACCCATCACAGCGAGCAGTGAGCACCCAGCACCCTGAGAATGAGCACCCAGCACCCCGAGTACTGAGCACCGAGCACCCTGAGCACTGAGTACCCAGCACCCTGAGTACTGAGCACCCAGCACCCTGAGCACGGAGCACCCAGCACACTGAGTACTGAGCACCCAGCACCCTGAGCACTGAGCACCCAGCACCCTGAGTACTGAGCACCCAGCACCCCGAGCACTGAGCACCCAGCACCCTGTTTACTGAGCACTGAGTACCCAGCACCCAGAGCACTAAGCACCCAGCACCCTGAGAACTGAGCACCCTGAGTACTGAGAACCCAGCACACTGAGCACTGAGCACCCAGCACCCCGAGCACTGAGCACCCAGCACCCAGAGCACTGAGCACTGAGCACCCTGAGTACTGAGCACCGAGCACGCCGAGCACTGACCACCCAGCACCCTGAGCACTGAGCACCCAGCACCCTGAGCACTGAGCACCCTGAGTACTGAGCACCCAGCACCCTGAGCACTGAGCACCCAGCACCCTGAGTACTGAGCACCGATCACCTGAGCACTGAGCACCCAGCACCCCGAGCACTGAGCACCCAGCACCCCGAGCACTGAGCACCCAGCACCCTGAGCACTGAGCACCGAGGACCCTGAGTACTGAGCACTGAACACCCTGAGCACTGAGCACCCTGCACCCTGAGTACTGAGCACCCAGCACCCTGAGCACTGAGGACCGAGCACACTGAGTACTAAGCACCCTGCACCCTGAGTACTGAGCACCCAGCACCCTGAGCTCTGAGCACCCAGCACGCTGAGTACTGAGCACTGAGCACCCTGAGTACTGAGCACCGAGCACCTTGAGCACTGAGCACCCAGCACTCTGAGTACTGAGCACTGAGCACCCTGAGCACTGAGCACCCAGCACCCTGAGTACTGAGCACCGATCACCCTGAGTACTGAGCACCCAGCACTCTGAGAACTGAGCACCCAGCACCCTGAGCACTGAGCACCCAGCACCCCGAGCACTGAGCACCGAGCACCCTGAGTACTAAGCACCCAGCACCCTGAGTACTGAGCACCGGGCACCCTGAGCACTGAGCACCCAGCACCCCGAGCACTGAGCATCGAGCACCCTGAGTACTAAGCACCCAGAACCCTGAGTACTGAGCACCCAGCACCCTGAGTACTGAGCACCCAGCACCCTGAGTACTGAGCACCCAGCGTACTGAGCACCGAGCACCCTGAGCACTGAGCACCCAGCACACTGAGTACTGAGCACCCAGCACCCTGAGCATTGAGCACCCAGCACCCTGAGTACTGAGCATCCAGCACCCCGAGCACTGAGCACCCAGCACCCTGAGTACTGAGCACTGAGCACCCAGCACCCCGAGCACTGAGCACCCAGCACCCTGTTTACTGAGCACTGAGTACCCAGCACCCAGAGCACTGAGCACCCAGCACCCTGAGAACTGACCACCCTGAGTACTGAGAACCCAGCACCCTGAGCACTGAGCACCCAGCACCCCGAGCACTGAGCACCCAGCACCCAGAGCACTGAGCACTGAGCACCCTGAGTACTGAGCACCGAGCACCCCGAGCACTGAGCACCGAGCACCCTGAGCACTGAGCACCCTGAGGACTGAGCACCCAGCACCCTGAGCACTGAGCACCCAGCACTCTGAGCACTGAGCACCCTGAGTACTGAGCACCGATCACCTGAGCACTGAGCACCCAGCACCCCGAGCACTGAGCACCCAGCACCCTGAGCACTGAGCACCCAGCACCCTGAGCACTGAGCACCGAGCACACTGAGTACTGAGCACTGAGCACCCTGAGCACTGAGCACCCTGCACCCTGAGTACTGAGCACCCAGCACCCTGAGCACTAAGGACCGAGCACACTGAGTACTAAGCACCCAGCACCCTGAGTACTGAGCACCCAGCACCCTGAGCACTGAGCACCAAGCACGCTGAGTACTGAGCACTGAGCACCCTGAGTACTGAGCACCGAGCACCCTGAGCACTGAGCACCCAGCACTCTGAATACTGAGCACTGAGCACCCTGAGCACTCAGCACAAAGCACCCTGAGTACTGAGCACCGAGCACCCTGAGTACTGAGCACCCAGCACTCTGAGCACTGAGCACACAGCACCCCGAGCACTGAGCACCCAGCACCCCGAGCACTGAGCACCCAGCACCCCGAGCACTGAGCACCCAGCACTCTGAGTACTGAGCACTGAGCACCCTGAGCACTGAGCACAAAGCACCCTGAGTACTGAGCACCGAGCACCCTGAGTACTGAGCACCCAGCACTCTGAGCACTGAGCACCCAGCACCCCGAGCACTGAGCACCCAGCACCCCGAGCACTGAGCACCCAGCACCCCGAGCACTGAGCACCCAGTACCCTGAGTACTGAGCACTGAGCACCCTGAGTACTGAGCACCGAGCACCCTGAGTACTGAGCACCCAGGACCCCGAGCACTGAGCACCGGGCACCCTGAGTACTGAGCACCCAGCACCCTGAGCACTGAGCACCAAGCACAACGAGTACTGAGCACCCAGCACCCTGATTACTGAGCACCAAGCAAAATGAGCACTGAGCACCGAGCACCCCAAGCACTGAGCACCCAGCACCCCGAGCACTGAGCACCCAGCACCCTGAGTACTAAGCACCCAGCACCCTGAGTACTGAGCACCCAGCACCCTGAGTACTGAGTACCCAGCAACCTGAGTACTGAGCACCCAGCGTACTGAGCACCGATCACCTGAGCACTGAGCACCCAGCACCCCGAGCACTGAGCACCGAGGACCCTGAGTACTGAGCACTGAGCACCCTGAGCACTGAGCACCCTGCACCCTGAGTACTGAGCACACAGCACCCTGAGCACTGAGGATCGAGCACACTGAGTACTAAGCACCCTGCACCCTGAGCACTGAGCACCCAGCACCCTGAGCTCTGAGCACCCAGCACGCTGAGTACTGAGCACTGAGCACCCTGAGTACTGAGCACCGAGCACCCTGAGCACTGAGCACCCAGCACTCTGAGTACTGAGCACTGAGCACCCTGAGCACTGAGCACCCAGCACCCTGAGTACTGAGCACCGATCACCCTGAGTACTGAGCACCCAGCACTCTGAGAACTGAGCACCCAGCACCCTGAGCACTGAGCACCCAGCACCCCGAGCACTGAGCACCGAGCACCCTGAGTACTAAGCACCCAGCACCCTGAGTACTGAGCACCCAGCACCCTGAGCACTGAGCACCCAGCAACCCGAGCACTGAGCATCGAGCACCCTGAGTACTAAGCACCCAGAACCCTGAGTACTGAGCACCCAGCACCCTGAGTACTGAGCACCCAGCACCCTGAGTACTGAGCACCCAGCATACTGAGCACCGAGCACCCCGAGCACTGAGCACCTAGCACCCTGAGTACTGAGCACCCAGCACCCTGAGCACTGAGCACCCAGCACCCTGAGTACTGAGCACCGAGCACCCTGAGTACTGAGCACCCAGCACCCTGAGTACTGAGCACCCAGCACGCTGAGTACTGAGCACCCAGCGTACTGAGCACCGAGCACCCCGAGCACTGAGCACCTAGCACCCTGAGTACTGAGCACCCAGCACCCTGAGCACTGAGCACCCAGCACCCTGAGTACTGAGCACCGAGCACCCTGAGTACTGAGCACCCAGCACCCCGAGCACTGAGCACCCAGCACCCTGAGCACTGAGCACCGAGGACCCTGAGTACTGAGCACTGAACACCCTGAGCACTGAGCACCCTGCACCCTGAGTACTGAGCACCCAGCACCCTGAGCACTGAGGACCGAGCACACTGAGTACTAAGCACCCTGCACCCTGAGTACTGAGCACCCAGCACCCTGAGCTCTGAGCACCCAGCACGCTGAGTACTGAGCACTGAGCACCCTGAGTACTGAGCACCGAGCACCTTGAGCACTGAGCACCCAGCACTCTGAGTACTGAGCACTGAGCACCCTGAGCACTGAGCACCCAGCACCCTGAGTACTGAGCACCGATCACCCTGAGTACTGAGCACCCAGCACTCTGAGAACTGAGCACCCAGCACCCTGAGCACTGAGCACCCAGCACCCCGAGCACTGAGCACCGAGCACCCTGAGTACTAAGCACCCAGCACCCTGAGTACTGAGCACCGGGCACCCTGAGCACTGAGCACCCAGCACCCCGAGCACTGAGCATCGAGCACCCTGAGTACTAAGCACCCAGAACCCTGAGTACTGAGCACCCAGCACCCTGAGTACTGAGCACCCAGCACCCTGAGTACTGAGCACCCAGCGTACTGAGCACCGAGCACCCTGAGCACTGAGCACCCAGCACACTGAGTACTGAGCACCCAGCACCCTGAGCATTGAGCACCCAGCACCCTGAGTACTGAGCATCCAGCACCCCGAGCACTGAGCACCCAGCACCCTGAGTACTGAGCACTGAGCACCCAGCACCCCGAGCACTGAGCACCCAGCACCCTGTTTACTGAGCACTGAGTACCCAGCACCCAGAGCACTGAGCACCCAGCACCCTGAGAACTGACCACCCTGAGTACTGAGAACCCAGCACCCTGAGCACTGAGCACCCAGCACCCCGAGCACTGAGCACCCAGCACCCAGAGCACTGAGCACTGAGCACCCTGAGTACTGAGCACCGAGCACCCCGAGCACTGAGCACCGAGCACCCTGAGCACTGAGCACCCTGAGGACTGAGCACCCAGCACCCTGAGCACTGAGCACCCAGCACCCTGAGCACTGAGCACCCTGAGTACTGAGCACCGATCACCTGAGCACTGAGCACCCAGCACCCCGAGCACTGAGCACCCAGCACCCTGAGCACTGAGCACCCAGCACCCTGAGCACTGAGCACCGAGCACACTGAGTACTGAGCACTGAGCACCCTGAGCACTGAGCACCCTGCACCCTGAGTACTGAGCACCCAGCACCCTGAGCACTAAGGACCGAGCACACTGAGTACTAAGCACCCAGCACCCTGAGTACTGAGCACCCAGCACCCTGAGCACTGAGCACCAAGCACGCTGAGTACTGAGCACTGAGCACCCTGAGTACTGAGCACCGAGCACCCTGAGCACTGAGCACCCAGCACTCTGAATACTGAGCACTGAGCACCCTGAGCACTCAGCACAAAGCAACCTGAGTACTGAGCACCGAGCACCCTGAGTACTGAGCACCCAGCACTCTGAGCACTGAGCACACAGCACCCCGAGCACTGAGCACCCAGCACCCCGAGCACTGAGCACCCAGCACCCCGAGCACTGAGCACCCAGCACTCTGAGTACTGAGCACTGAGCACCCTGAGCACTGAGCACAAAGCACCCTGAGTACTGAGCACCGAGCACCCTGAGTACTGAGCACCCAGCACTCTGAGCACTGAGCACCCAGCACCCCGAGCACTGAGCACCCAGCACCCCGAGCACTGAGCACCCAGCACCCCGAGCACTGAGCACCCAGTACCCTGAGTACTGAGCACTGAGCACCCTGAGTACTGAGCACCGAGCACCCTGAGTACTGAGCACCCAGGACCCCGAGCACTGAGCACCGGGCACCCTGAGTACTGAGCACCCAGCACCCTGAGCACTGAGCACCAAGCACAACGAGTACTGAGCACCCAGCACCCTGATTACTGAGCACCAAGCAAAATGAGCACTGAGCACCGAGCACCCCAAGCACTGAGCACCCAGCACCCCGAGCACTGAGCACCCAGCACCCTGAGTACTAAGCACCCAGCACCCTGAGTACTGAGCACCCAGCACCCTGAGTACTGAGTACCCAGCAACCTGAGTACTGAGCACCCAGCGTACTGAGCACCGATCACCTGAGCACTGAGCACCCAGCACCCCGAGCACTGAGCACCGAGGACCCTGAGTACTGAGCACTGAGCACCCTGAGCACTGAGCACCCTGCACCCTGAGTACTGAGCACACAGCACCCTGAGCACTGAGGATCGAGCACACTGAGTACTAAGCACCCTGCACCCTGAGTACTGAGCACCCAGCACCCTGAGCTCTGAGCACCCAGCACGCTGAGTACTGAGCACTGAGCACCCTGAGTACTGAGCACCGAGCACCCTGAGCACTGAGCACCCAGCACTCTGAGTACTGAGCACTGAGCACCCTGAGCACTGAGCACCCAGCACCCTGAGTACTGAGCACCGATCACCCTGAGTACTGAGCACCCAGCACTCTGAGAACTGAGCACCCAGCACCCTGAGCACTGAGCACCCAGCACCCCGAGCACTGAGCACCGAGCACCCTGAGTACTAAGCACCCAGCACCCTGAGTACTGAGCACCCAGCACCCTGAGCACTGAGCACCCAGCAACCCGAGCACTGAGCATCGAGCACCCTGAGTACTAAGCACCCAGAACCCTGAGTACTGAGCACCCAGCACCCTGAGTACTGAGCACCCAGCACCCTGAGTACTGAGCACCCAGCATACTGAGCACCGAGCACCCCGAGCACTGAGCACCTAGCACCCTGAGTACTGAGCACCCAGCACCCTGAGCACTGAGCACCCAGCACCCTGAGTACTGAGCACCGAGCACCCTGAGTACTGAGCACCCAGCACCCTGAGTACTGAGCACCCAGCACGCTGAGTACTGAGCACCCAGCGTACTGAGCACTGAGCACCGAGCACACTGAGTACTGAGCACTGAGCACCCTGAGCACTGAGCACCCTGCACCCTGAGTACTGAGCACCCAGCACCCTGAGCACTAAGGACCGAGCACACTGAGTACTAAGCACCCAGCATCCTGAGTACTGAGCACCCAGCACCCTGAGCACTGAGCACCAAGCACGCTGAGTACTGAGCACTGAGCACCCTGAGTACTGAGCACCGAGCACCCTGAGCACTGAGCACCCAGCACTCTGAATACTGAGCACTGAGCACCCTGAGCACTCAGCACAAAGCACCCTGAGTACTGAGCACCGAGCACCCTGAGTACTGAGCACCCAGCACTCTGAGCACTGAGCACACAGCACCCCGAGCACTGAGCACCCAGCACCCCGAGCACTGAGCACCCAGCACCCTGAGCACTGAGCACCCAGCACTCTGAGTACTGAGCACTGAGCACCCTGAGCACTGAGCACAAAGCACCCTGAGTACTGAGCACCGAGCACCCTGAGTACTGAGCACCCAGCACTCTGAGCACTGAGCACCCAGCACCCCGAGCACTGAGCACCCAGCACCCCGAGCACTGAGCACCCAGCACCCCGAGCACTGAGCACCCAGTACCCTGATTACTGAGCACTGAGCACCCTGAGTACTGAGCACCGAGCACCCTGAGTACTGAGCACCCAGCACCCCGAGCACTGAGCACCGGGCACCCTGAGTACTGAGCACCCAGCACCCTGAGCACTGAGCACCCAGCACAACGAGTACTGAGCACCCAGCACCCTGATTACTGAGCACCAAGCAAAATGAGCACTGAGCACTGAGCACCCAGCACCCCGAGCACTGAGCACCCAGCACCCTGAGTACTGAGCACTGAGCACCCAGCACCCCGAGCACTGAGCACCCAGCACCCTGAGCCCTGAGCACCCAGCACCCGAGTACTGAGCACCCAGCACCCAGAGTACTGAGCACCCAGCATCCCGAGTACTGACCACCCAGCACCCCGAGTACTGAGCACCCAGCACCCTGAATACTGAGCACCCAGCACCCTGAGCACTGAGCACCCAGGACCCCGAGCACTGAGGACCTAGCACCCTGAGCACTGAGCACCCAGCACCCTGAGTACTGAGCACCGAGCACCCTGAGTACTGAGCACCCAGCACCCTGAGTACTGAGCACCCAGCACACTGAGTACTGAGCACCCAGCACCCTGAGCACTGATCACCCAGCACCCTGAGTACTGAGCACTGAGCACCCATCACCCCGAGCACTGAGCACCCAGCACCCTGAGAATGAGCACCCAACACCCCGAGGACTGAGCACCGAGCACCCTGAGCACTGAGTACCCAGCACCCTGAGTACTGAGCACCCAGCACCCTGAGCACTGAGCACCCAGCACCCTGAGCACTGAGCACCCAGCACCCTGAGTACTGAGCACCGATCACCCTGAGCACTGAGCTCCCAGCCCCCTCAGTACTGAGCACCCAGCACCCTGAGCACTGAGCACCCAGCACCCTGAGTACTGAGCACCCAGCACCCTGAGCACTGAGCACCCAGCAACCTGAGTACTGAGCACCCAGCACCCTGAGCACTGAGCACCCAGCACCCTGAGTACTGAGCACCCATCACAGCGAGCACTGAGCACCCAGCACCCTGAGAATGAGCACCCAGCACCCCGAGTACTGAGCACCGAGCACCCTGAGCACTGAGTACCCAGCACCCTGAGTACTGAGCACCCAGCACCCTGAGCACGGAGCACCCAGCACACTGAGTACTGAGCACCCAGCACCCTGAGCACTGAGCACCCAGCACCCTGAGTACTGAGCACCCAGCACCCCGAGCACTGAGCACCCAGCACCCTGTTTACTGAGCACTGAGTACCCAGCACCCAGAGCACTAAGCACCCAGCACCCTGAGAACTGAGCACCCTGAGTACTGAGAACCCAGCACACTGAGCACTGAGCACCCAGCACCCCGAGCACTGAGCACCCAGCACCCAGAGCACTGAGCACTGAGCACCCTGAGTACTGAGCACCGAGCACGCCGAGCACTGACCACCCAGCACCCTGAGCACTGAGCACCCAGCACCCTGAGCACTGAGCACCCTGAGGACTGAGCACCCAGCACCCTGAGCACTGAGCACCCAGCACCCTGAGTACTGAGCACCGATCACCTGAGCACTGAGCACCCAGCACCCCGAGCACTGAGCACCCAGCACCCCGAGCACTGAGCACCCAGCACCCTGAGCACTGAGCACCGAGGACCCTGAGTACTGAGCACTGAACACCCTGAGCACTGAGCACCCTGCACCCTGAGTACTGAGCACCCAGCACCCTGAGCACTGAGGACCGAGCACACTGAGTACTAAGCACCCTGCACCCTGAGTACTGAGCACCCAGCACCCTGAGCTCTGAGCACCCAGCACGCTGAGTACTGAGCACTGAGCACCCTGAGTACTGAGCACCGAGCACCTTGAGCACTGAGCACCCAGCACTCTGAGTACTGAGCACTGAGCACCCTGAGCACTGAGCACCCAGCACCCTGAGTACTGAGCACCGATCACCCTGAGTACTGAGCACCCAGCACTCTGAGAACTGAGCACCCAGCACCCTGAGCACTGAGCACCCAGCACCCCGAGCACTGAGCACCGAGCACCCTGAGTACTAAGCACCCAGCACCCTGAGTACTGAGCACCGGGCACCCTGAGCACTGAGCACCCAGCACCCCGAGCACTGAGCATCGAGCACCCTGAGTACTAAGCACCCAGAACCCTGAGTACTGAGCACCCAGCACCCTGAGTACTGAGCACCCAGCACCCTGAGTACTGAGCACCCAGCGTACTGAGCACCGAGCACCCTGAGCACTGAGCACCCAGCACACTGAGTACTGAGCACCCAGCACCCTGAGCATTGAGCACCCAGCACCCTGAGTACTGAGCATCCAGCACCCCGAGCACTGAGCACCCAGCACCCTGAGTACTGAGCACTGAGCACCCAGCACCCCGAGCACTGAGCACCCAGCACCCTGTTTACTGAGCACTGAGTACCCAGCACCCAGAGCACTGAGCACCCAGCACCCTGAGAACTGACCACCCTGAGTACTGAGAACCCAGCACCCTGAGCACTGAGCACCCAGCACCCCGAGCACTGAGCACCCAGCACCCAGAGCACTGAGCACTGAGCACCCTGAGTACTGAGCACCGAGCACCCCGAGCACTGAGCACCGAGCACCCTGAGCACTGAGCACCCTGAGGACTGAGCACCCAGCACCCTGAGCACTGAGCACCCAGCACCCTGAGCACTGAGCACCCTGAGTACTGAGCACCGATCACCTGAGCACTGAGCACCCAGCACCCCGAGCACTGAGCACCCAGCACCCTGAGCACTGAGCACCCAGCACCCTGAGCACTGAGCACCGAGCACACTGAGTACTGAGCACTGAGCACCCTGAGCACTGAGCACCCTGCACCCTGAGTACTGAGCACCCAGCACCCTGAGCACTAAGGACCGAGCACACTGAGTACTAAGCACCCAGCACCCTGAGTACTGAGCACCCAGCACCCTGAGCACTGAGCACCAAGCACGCTGAGTACTGAGCACTGAGCACCCTGAGTACTGAGCACCGAGCACCCTGAGCACTGAGCACCCAGCACTCTGAATACTGAGCACTGAGCACCCTGAGCACTCAGCACAAAGCACCCTGAGTACTGAGCACCGAGCACCCTGAGTACTGAGCACCCAGCACTCTGAGCACTGAGCACACAGCACCCCGAGCACTGAGCACCCAGCACCCCGAGCACTGAGCACCCAGCACCCCGAGCACTGAGCACCCAGCACTCTGAGTACTGAGCACTGAGCACCCTGAGCACTGAGCACAAAGCACCCTGAGTACTGAGCACCGAGCACCCTGAGTACTGAGCACCCAGCACTCTGAGCACTGAGCACCCAGCACCCCGAGCACTGAGCACCCAGCACCCCGAGCACTGAGCACCCAGCACCCCGAGCACTGAGCACCCAGTACCCTGAGTACTGAGCACTGAGCACCCTGAGTACTGAGCACCGAGCACCCTGAGTACTGAGCACCCAGGACCCCGAGCACTGAGCACCGGGCACCCTGAGTACTGAGCACCCAGCACCCTGAGCACTGAGCACCAAGCACAACGAGTACTGAGCACCCAGCACCCTGATTACTGAGCACCAAGCAAAATGAGCACTGAGCACCGAGCACCCCAAGCACTGAGCACCCAGCACCCCGAGGACTGAGCACCCAGCACCCTGAGTACTAAGCACCCAGCACCCTGAGTACTGAGCACCCAGCACCCTGAGTACTGCGTACCCAGCAACCTGAGTACTGAGCACCCAGCGTACTGAGCACCGAGCACCCCGAGCACTGAGCACCTAGCACCCTGAGTACTGAGCACCCAGCACCCTGAGCACTGAGCACCCAGCACCCTGAGTACTGAGCACCGAGCACCCTGAGTACTGAGCACCCAGCACCCTGAGTACTGAGCACCCAGCACCCTGAGTACTGAGCACCCAGCGTACTGAGCACCGAGCACACAGAACCCTGAGTACTGAGCACCAAGCACCCTGAGCACTGAGCACCCAGCACCCTGAGCACTGAGCACCCAGCACCCTGAGTACTGAGCACCGATCACCCTGAGCACTGAGCTCCCAGCCCCCTCAGTACTGAGCACCCAGCACCCTGAGCACTGAGCACCCAGCACCCTGAGTACTGAGCACCCAGCACCCTGAGCACTGAGTACCCAGCAACCTGAGTACTGAGCACCCAGCACCCTGAGCACTGAGCACCCAGCACCCTGAGTACTGAGCACCCATCACAGCGAGCACTGAGCACCCAGCACCCTGAGAATGAGAACCCAGCACCCCGAGTACTGAGCACCGAGCACCCTGAGCACTGAGTACCCAGCACCCTGAGTACTGAGCACCCAGCACCCTGAGCACGGAGCACCCAGCACACTGAGTACTGAGCACCCAGCACCCTGAGCACTGAGCACCCAGCACCCTGAGTACTGAGCACCCAGCACCCTGAGCACTGAGCACCCAGCACCCTGAGCACTGAGCACCCAGCACCCTGTTTACTGAGCACTGAGTACCCAGCACCCAGAGCACTAAGCACCCAGCACCCTGAGAACTGAGCACCCTGAGTACTGAGAACACAGCACCCTGAGCACTGAGCACCCAGCACCCCGAGCACTGAGCACCCAGCACCCAGAGCACTGAGCACTGAGCACCCTGAGTACTGAGCACCGAGCACCCCGAGCACTGACCACCCAGCACCCTGAGCACTGAGCACCCTGAGGACTGAGCACCCAGCACCCTGAGCACTGAGCACCCAGCACCCTGAGCACTGAGCACCCTGAGGACTGAGCACCCAGCACCCTGAGCACTGAGCACCCAGCACCCTGAGTACTGAGCACCGATCACCTGAGCACTGAGCACCCAGCACCCTGAGCACTGAGCACCGAGGACCCTGAGTACTGAGCACTGAGCACCCTGAGCACTGAGCACCCTGCACCCTGAGTACTGAGCACACAGCACCCTGAGCACTGAGGATCGAGCACACTGAGTACTAAGCACCCTGCACCCTGAGTACTGAGCACCCAGCACCCTGAGCTCTGAGCACCCAGCACGCTGAGTACTGAGCACTGAGCACCCTGAGTACTGAGCACCGAGCACCCTGAGCACTGAGCACCCAGCACTCTGAGTACTGAGCACTGAGCACCCTGAGCACTGAGCACCCAGCACCCTGAGTACTGAGCACCGATCACCCTGAGTACTGAGCACCAAGCACTCTGAGAACTGAGCACCCAGCACCCTGAGCACTGAGCACCCAGCACCCCGAGCACTGAGCACCGAGCACCCTGAGTACTAAGCACCCAGCACCCTGAGTACTGAGCACCCAGCACCCTGAGCACTGAGCACCCAGCAACCCGAGCACTGAGCATCGAGCACCCTGAGTACTAAGCACCCAGAACCCTGAGTACTGAGCACCCTGCGCCCTGAGTACTGAGCACCCAGCACCCTGAGTACTGAGCACCCAGCATACTGAGCACCGAGCACCCCGAGCACTGAGCACCTAGCACCCTGAGTACTGAGCACCCAGCACCCTGAGCACTGAGCACCCAGCACCCTGAGTACTGAGCACCGAGCACCCTGAGTACTGAGCACCCAGCACCCTGAGTACTGAGCACCCAGCACGCTGAGTACTGAGCACCCAGCGTACTGAGCACTGAGCACCGAGCACACTGAGTACTGAGCACTGAGCACCCTGAGCACTGAGCACCCTGCACCCTGAGTACTGAGCACCCAGCACCCTGAGCACTAAGGACCGAGCACACTGAGTACTAAGCACCCAGCACCCTGAGTACTGAGCACCCAGCACCCTGAGCACTGAGCACCAAGCACGCTGAGTACTGAGCACTGAGCACCCTGAGTACTGAGCACCGAGCACCCTGAGCACTGAGCACCCAGCACTCTGAATACTGAGCACTGAGCACCCTGAGCACTCAGCACAAAGCACCCTGAGTACTGAGCACCGAGCACCCTGAGTACTGAGCACCCAGCACTCTGAGCACTGAGCACACAGCACCCCGAGCACTGAGCACCCAGCACCCCGAGCACTGAGCACCCAGCACCCCGAGCACTGAGCACCCAGCACTCTGAGTACTGAGCACTGAGCACCCTGAGCACTGAGCACAAAGCACCCTGAGTACTGAGCACCGAGCACCCTGAGTACTGAGCACCCAGCACTCTGAGCACTGAGCACCCAGCACCCCGAGCACAGAGCACCCAGCACCCCGAGCACTGAGCACCCAGCACCCCGAGCACTGAGCACCCAGTACCCTGATTACTGAGCACTGAGCACCCTGAGTACTGAGCACCGAGCACCCTGAGTACTGAGCACCCAGCACCCCGAGCACTGAGCACCGGGCACCCTGAGTACTGAGCACCCAGAACCCTGAGCACTGAGCACCCAGCACAACGAGTACTGAGCACCCAGCACCCTGATTACTGAGCACTGAGCACCCAGCACCCCGAGCACTGAGCACCCAGCACCCTGAGCCCTGAGCACCCAGCACCCGAGTACTGAGCACCCAGCACCCTGAGTACTGAGCACTGAGCACCCA
Source organism: Microtus oregoni (assembly GCF_018167655.1). Lineage (NCBI taxonomy): Eukaryota > Metazoa > Chordata > Mammalia > Rodentia > Cricetidae > Microtus > Microtus oregoni. The sequence continues at coordinate 3,172,177 of NW_024543261.1, read as the reverse complement.
GCACCCCGAGCACTGAGCACCCAGCACCCTGAGCCCTGAGCACCCAGCACCCGAGTACTGAGCACCCAGCACCCAGAGTACTGAGCACCCAGCATCCCGAGTACTGACCACCCAGCACCCCGAGTACTGAGCACCCAGCACCCTGAATACTGAGCACCCAGCACCCTGAGCACTGAGCACCCAGGACCCCGAGCACTGAGGACCTAGCACCCTGAGCACTGAGCACCCAGCACCCTGAGTACTGAGCACCGAGCACCCTGAGTACTGAGCACCCAGCACCCTGAGTACTGAGCACCCAGCACACTGAGTACTGAGCACCCAGCACCCTGAGCACTGATCACCCAGCACCCTGAGTACTGAGCACTGAGCACCCATCACCCCGAGCACTGAGCACCCAGCACCCTGAGAATGAGCACCCAGCACCCCGAGGACTGAGCACCGAGCACCCTGAGCACTGAGTACCCAGCACCCTGAGTACTGAGCACCCAGCACCCTGAGCACTGAGCACCCAGCACACTGAGTACTGAGCACCCAGCACCCTGAGCACTGAGCACCCTGCACCCTGAGTACTGAGCATCCAGCACCCCGAGCACTGAGCACCCAGCACCCTGAGTACTGAGCACTGAGCACCCAGCACTCCGAGCACTGAGCACCCAGCACCCTGTTTACTGAGCACTGAGTACCCAGCACCCAGAGCACTGAGCACCCAGCACCCTGAGAACTGACCACCCTGAGTACTGAGAACCCAGCACCCTGAGCACTGAGCACCCAGCACCCCGAGCACTGAGCACCCAGCACCCAGAGCACTGAGCACTGAGCACCCTGAGTACTGAGCACCGAGCACCCCGAGCACTGAGCACCGAGCACCCTGAGCACTGAGCACCCTGAGGACTGAGCACCCAGCACCCTGAGCACTGAGCACCCAGCACCCTGAGCACTGAGCACCCTGAGTACTGAGCACCGATCACCTGAGCACTGAGCACCCAGCACCCCAAGCACTGAGCACCCAGCACCCTGAGCACTGAGCACCCAGCACCCTGAGCACTGAGCACCGAGCACCCTGAGTACTGAGCACTGAGCACCCTGAGCACTGAGCACCCTGCACCCTGAGTACTGAGCACCCAGCACCCTGAGCACTAAGGACCGAGCACAATGAGTACTAAGCACCCAGCACCCTGAGTACTGAGCACCCAGCACCCTGAGCACTGAGCACCCAGCACGCTGAGTACTGAGCACTGAGCACCCTGAGTACTGAGCACCCAGCACCCTGAGCACTGAGCACCCAGCACTCTGAATACTGAGCACTGAGCACCCTGAGCACTCAGCACAAAGCACCCTGAGTACTGAGCACCGAGCACCCTGAGTACTGAGCACCCAGCACTCTGAGCACTGAGCACACAGCACCCCGAGCACTGAGCACCCAGCACCCCGAGCACTGAGCACCCAGCACCCCGAGCACTGAGCACCCAGCACTCTGAGTACTGAGCACTGAGCACCCTGAGCACTGAGCACAAAGCACCCTGAGTACTGAGCACCGAGCACCCTGAGTACTGAGCACCCAGCACTCTGAGCACTGAGCACCCAGCACCCCGAGCACTGAGCACCCAGCACCCCGAGCACTGAGCACCCAGCACCCCGAGCACTGAGCACCCAGCACCCTGAGTACTGAGCACTGAGCACCCTGAGTACTGAGCACCGAGCACCCTGAGTACTGAGCACCCAGCACCCCGAGCACTGAGCACCGAGCACCCTGAGTACTGAGCACCCCTACTCTGAGCACTGAGCACCCAGCACAACGAGTACTGAGCACCCAGCACCCTGATTACTGAGCACCAAGCAAAATGAGCACTGAGCACCGAGCACCCCAAGCACTGAGCACCCAGCACCCCGAGCACTGAGCACCCAGCACCCTGAGTACTAAGCACCCAGCACCCTGAGTACTGAGCACCCAGCACCCTGAGTACTGAGTACCCAGCACCCTGAGTACTGAGCACCCAGCGTACTGAGCACCGAGCACCCCGAGCACTGAGCACCTAGCACCCTGAGTACTGAGCACCCAGCACCCTGAGCACTGAGCACCCAGCACCCTGAGTACTGAGCACCGAGCACCCTGAGTACTGAGCACCCAGCACCCTGAGTACTGAGCACCCAGCACCCTGAGTACTGAGCACCCAGCGTACTGAGCACCGAGCACCCAGCACCCTGAGTACTGAGCACCCAGCACCCTGAGCACTGAGCACCCAGCACCCTGAGCACTGAGCACCCAGCACCCTGAGTACTGAGCACCGATCACCCTGAGCACTGAGCTCCCAGCCCCCTCAGTACTGAGCACCCAGTACCCTGAGCACTGAGCACCCAGCACCCTGAGTACTGAGCACCCAGCACCCTGAGCACTGAGCACCCAGCAACCTGAGTACTGAGCACCCAGCACCCTGAGCACTGAGCACCCAGCACCCTGAGTACTGAGCACCCATCACAGCGAGCACTGAGCACCCAGCACCCTGAGAATGAGCACCCAGCACCCCGAGTACTGAGCACCGAGCACCCTGAGCACTGAGTACCCAGCACCCTGAGTACTGAGCACCCAGCACCCTGAGCACGGAGCACCCAGCACACTGAGTACTGAGCACCCAGCAAACTGAGCACTGAGCACCCAGCACCCTGAGTACTGAGCACCCAGCACCCCGAGCACTGAGCACCCAGCACCCTGTTTACTGAGCACTGAGTACCCAGCACCCAGAGCACTAAGCACCCAGCACCCTGAGAACTGAGCACCCTGAGTACTGAGAACCCAGCACACTGAGCACTGAGCACCCAGCACCCCGAGCACTGAGCACCCAGCACCCAGAGCACTGAGCACTGAGCACCCTGAGTACTGAGCACCGAGCACCCCGAGCACTGACCACCCAGCACCCTGAGCACTGAGCACCCAGCACCCTGAGCACTGAGCACCCTGAGGACTGAGCACCCAGCACCCTGAGCACTGAGCACCCAGCACCCTGAGTACTGAGCACCGATCACCTGAGCACTGAGCACCCAGCACCCCGAGCACTGAGCACCCAGCACCCCGAGCACTGAGCACCCAGCACCCTGAGCACTGAGCACCGAGGACCCTGAGTACTGAGCACTGAACACCCTGAGCACTGAGCACCCTGCACCCTGAGTACTGAGCACCCAGCACCCTGAGCACTGAGGACCGAGCACACTGAGTACTAAGCACCCTGCACCCTGAGTACTGAGCACCCAGCACCCTGAGCTCTGAGCACCCAGCACGCTGAGTACTGAGCACTGAGCACCCTGAGTACTGAGCACCGAGCACCTTGAGCACTGAGCACCCAGCACTCTGAGTACTGAGCACTGAGCACCCTGAGCACTGAGCACCCAGCACCCTGAGTACTGAGCACCGATCACCCTGAGTACTGAGCACCCAGCACTCTGAGAACTGAGCACCCAGCACCCTGAGCACTGAGCACCCAGCACCCCGAGCACTGAGCACCGAGCACCCTGAGTACTAAGCACCCAGCACCCTGAGTACTGAGCACCCAGCACCCTGAGCACTGAGCACCCAGCACCCCGAGCACTGAGGATCGAGCACCCTGAGTACTAAGCACCCAGAACCCTGAGTACTGAGCACCCAGCACCCTGAGTACTGAGCACCCAGCACCCTGAGTACTGAGCACCCAGCGTACTGAGCACCGAGCACCCTGAGCACTGAGCACCCAGCACACTGAGTACTGTGCACCCAGCACCCTGAGCATTGAGCACCCAGCACCCTGAGTACTGAGCATCCAGCACCCCGAGCACTGAGCACCCAGCACCCTGAGTACTGAGCACTGAGCACCCAGCACCCTGAGCACTGAGCACCCAGCACCCTGTTTACTGAGCACTGAGTACCCAGCACCCAGAGCACTGAGCACCCAGCACCCTGAGAACTGACCACCCTGAGTACTGAGAACCCAGCACCCTGAGCACTGAGCACCCAGCACCCCGAGCACTGAGCATCCAGCACCCAGAGCACTGAGCACTGAGCACCCTGAGTACTGAGCACCGAGCAGCCCGAGCACTGAGCACCGAGCACCCTGAGCACTGAGCACCCTGAGGACTGAGCACCCAGCACCCTGAGCACTGAGCACCCAGCACCCTGAGCACGGAGCACCCAGCACACTGAGTACTGAGCACCCAGCAAACTGAGCACTGAGCACCCAGCACCCTGAGTACTGAGCACCCAGCACCCCGAGCACTGAGCACCCAGCACCCTGTTTACTGAGCACTGAGTACCCAGCACCCAGAGCACTAAGCACCCAGCACCCTGAGAACTGAGCACCCTGAGTACTGAGAACCCAGCACACTGAGCACTGAGCACCCAGCACCCCGAGCACTGAGCACCCAGCACCCAGAGCACTGAGCACTGAGCACCCTGAGTACTGAGCACCGAGCACCCCGAGCACTGACCACCCAGCACCCTGAGCACTGAGCACCCAGCACCCTGAGCACTGAGCACCCTGAGGACTGAGCACCCAGAACCCTGAGCACTGAGCACCCAGCACCCTGAGTACTGAGCACCGATCACCTGAGCACTGAGCACCCAGCACCCCGAGCACTGAGCACCCAGCACCCCGAGCACTGAGCACCCAGCACCCTGAGCACTGAGCACCGAGGACCCTGAGTACTGAGCACTGAACACCCTGAGCACTGAGCACCCTGCACCCTGAGTACTGAGCACCCAGCACCCTGAGCACTGAGGACCGAGCACACTGAGTACTAAGCACCCTGCACCCTGAGTACTGAGCACCCAGCACCCTGAGCTCTGAGCACCCAGCACGCTGAGTACTGAGCACTGAGCACCCTGAGTACTGAGCACCGAGCACCTTGAGCACTGAGCACCCAGCACTCTGAGTACTGAGCACTGAGCACCCTGAGCACTGAGCACCCAGCACCCTGAGTACTGAGCACCGATCACCCTGAGTACTGAGCACCCAGCACTCTGAGAACTGAGCACCCAGCACCCTGAGCACTGAGCACCCAGCACCCCGAGCACTGAGCACCGAGCACCCTGAGTACTAAGCACCCAGCACCCTGAGTACTGAGCACCCAGCACCCTGAGCACTGAGCACCCAGCACCCCGAGCACTGAGCATCGAGCACCCTGAGTACTAAGCACCCAGAACCCTGAGTACTGAGCACCCAGCACCCTGAGTACTGAGCACCCAGCACCCTGAGTACTGAGCACCCAGCGTACTGAGCACCGAGCACCCTGAGCACTGAGCACCCAGCACACTGAGTACTGTGCACCCAGCACCCTGAGCATTGAGCACCCAGCACCCTGAGTACTGAGCATCCAGCACCCCGAGCACTGAGCACCCAGCACCCTGAGTACTGAGCACTGAGCACCCAGCACCCCGAGCACTGAGCACCCAGCACCCTGTTTACTGAGCACTGAGTACCCAGCACCCAGAGCACTGAGCACCCAGCACCCTGAGAACTGACCACCCTGAGTACTGAGAACCCAGCACCCTGAGCACTGAGCACCCAGCACCCCGAGCACTGAGCACCCAGCACCCAGAGCACTGAGCACTGAGCACCCTGAGTACTGAGCACCGAGCACCCCGAGCACTGAGCACCGAGCACCCTGAGCACTGAGCACCCTGAGGACTGAGCACCCAGCACCCTGAGCACTGAGCACCAAGCACCCTGAGTACTGAGCACCCTGAGTACTGAGCACCGATCACCTGAGCACTGAGAACCCAGCACCCCGAGCACTGAGCACCCAGCACGCTGAGCACTGAGCACCCAGCACCCTGAGCACTGAGCACCGAGCACACTGAGTACTGAGCACTGAGCACCCTGAGCACTGAGCACCCTGCACCCTGAGTACTGAGCACCCAGCACCCTGAGCACTAAGGACCGAGCACACTGAGTACTAAGCACCCAGCACCCTGAGTACTGAGCACCCAGCACCCTGAGCACTGAGCACCAAGCACGCTGAGTACTGAGCACTGAGCACCCTGAGTACTGAGCACCGAGCACCGTGAGCACTGAGCACCCAGCACTCTTAATACTGAGCACTGCGCTTCCTGAGCACTCAGCACAAAGCACCCTGAGTACTGAGCACCGAGCACCCTGAGTACTGAGCACCCAGCACTCTGAGCACTGAGCACACAGCACCCCGAGCACTGAGCACCCAGCACCCCGAGCACTGAGCACCCAGCACCCCGAGCACTGAGCACCCAGCACTCTGAGTACTGAGCACTGAGCACCCTGAGCACTGAGCACAAAGCACCCTGAGTACTGAGCACCGAGCACCCTGAGTACTGAGCACTGAGTACCCAGCACCCAGAGCACTAAGCACCCAGCACCCTGAGAACTGAGCACCCTGAGTACTGAGAACCCAGCACCCTGAGCACTGAGCACCCAGCACCCCGAGCACTGAGCACCCAGCACCCAGAGCACTGAGCACTGAGCACCCTGAGTACTGAGCACCGAGCACCCCGAGCACTGACCACCCAGCACCCTGAGCACTGAGCACCCTGAGGACTGAGCACCCAGCACCCTGAGCACTGAGCACCCAGCACCCTGAGCACTGAGCACCCTGAGGACTGAGCACCCAGCACCCTGAGCACTGAGCACCCAGCACCCTGAGTACTGAGCACCGATCACCTGAGCACTGAGCACCCAGCACCCTGAGCACTGAGCACCCAGCACCCCGAGCACTGAGCACCCAGCACCCTGAGCACTGAGCACCGAGGACCCTGAGTACTGAGCACTGAGCACCCTGAGCACTGAGCACCCTGCACCCTGAGTACTGAGCACACAGCACCCTGAGCACTGAGGACCGAGCACACTGAGTACTAAGCACCCTGCACCCTGAGTACTGAGCACCCAGCACCCTGAGCTCTGAGCACCCAGCACGCTGAGTACTGAGCACTGAGCACCCTGAGTACTGAGCACCGAGCACCCTGAGCACTGAGCACCCAGCACTCTGAGAACTGAGCACCCAGCACCCTGAGCACTGAGCACCCAGCACCCCGAGCACTGAGCACCGAGCACCCTGAGTACTAAGCACCCAGCACCCTGAGTACTGAGCACCCAGCACCCTGAGCACTGAGCACCCAGCACCCCGAGCACTGAGCATCGAGCACCCTGAGTACTAAGCACCCAGAACCCTGAGTACTGAGCACCCAGCACCCTGAGTACTGAGCACCCAGCACCCTGAGTACTGAGCACCCAGCGTACTGAGCACCGAGCACCCCGAGCACTGAGCACCTAGCACCCTGAGTACTGAGCACCCAGCACCCTGAGCACTGAGCACCCAGCACCCTGAGTACTGAGCACCGAGCACCCTGAGTACTGAGCACCCAGCACCCTGAGTACTGAGCACCCAGCACGCTGAGTACTGAGCACCCAGCGTACTGAGCACTGAGCACCGAGCACACTGAGTACTGAGCACTGAGCACCCTGAGCACTGAGCACCCTGCACCCTGAGTACTGAGCACCCAGCACCCTGAGCACTAAGGACCGAGCACACTGAGTACTAAGCACCCAGCACCCTGAGTACTGAGCACCCAGCACCCTGAGCACTGAGCACCAAGCACGCTGAGTACTGAGCACTGAGCACCCTGAGTACTGAGCACCGAGCACCCTGAGCACTGAGCACCCAGCACTCTGAATACTGAGCACTGAGCACCCTGAGCACTCAGCACAAAGCACCCTGAGTACTGAGCACCGAGCACCCTGAGTACTGAGCACCCAGCACTCTGAGCACTGAGCACACAGCACCCCGAGCACTGAGCACCCAGCACCCCGAGCACTGAGCACCCAGCACCCCGAGCACTGAGCACCCAGCACTCTGAGTACTGAGCACTGAGCACCCTGAGCACTGAGCACAAAGCACCCTGAGTACTGAGCACCGAGCACCCTGAGTACTGAGCACCCAGCACTCTGAGCACTGAGCACCCAGCACCCCGAGCACTGAGCACCCAGCACCCCGAGCACTGAGCACCCAGCACCCCGAGCACTGAGCACCCAGTACCCTGAGTACTGAGCACTGAGCACCCTGAGTACTGAGCACCGAGCACCCTGAGTACTGAGCAACCAGCACCCCGAGCACTGAGCACCGGGCACCCTGAGTACTGAGCACCCAGCACCCTGAGCACTGAGCACCCAGCACAACGAGTACTGAGCACCCAGCACCCTGATTACTGAGCACCAAGCAAAATGAGCACTGAGCACCGAGCACCCCAAGCACTGAGCACCCAGCACCCCGAGCACTGAGCACCCAGCACCCTGAGTACTAAGCACCCAGCACCCTGAGTACTGAGCACCCAGCACCCTGAGTACTGAGTACCCAGCAACCTGAATACTGAGCACCCAGCGTACTGAGCACCGAGCACCCCGAGCACTGAGCACCTAGCACCCTGAGTACTGAGCACCCAGCACCCTGAGCACTGAGCACCCAGCACCCTGAGTACTGAGCACCGAGCACCCTGAGTACTGAGCACCCAGCACCCTGAGTACTGAGCACCCAGCCCCCTGAGTACTGAGCACCCAGCGTACTGAGCACCGAGCACCCAGCACCCTGAGTACTGAGCACCAAGCACCCTGAGCACTGAGCACCCAGCACCCTGAGCACTGAGCACCCAGCACCCTGAGTACTGAGCACCGATCACCCTGAGCACTGAGCTCCCAGCCCCCTCAGTACTGAGCACCCAGGACCCTGAGCACTGAGCACCCAGCACCCTGAGTACTGAGCACCCAGCACCCTGAGCACTGAGCACCCAGCAACCTCAGTACTGAGCACCCAGCACCCTGAGCACTGAGCACCCAGCACCCTGAGTACTGAGCACCCATCACAGCGAGCACTGAGCACCCAGCACCCTGAGAATGAGCACCCAGCACCCCGAGTACTGAGCACCGAGCACCCTGAGCACTGAGTACCCAGCACCCTGAGTACTGAGCACCCAGCACCCTGAGCACGGAGCACCCAGCACACTGAGTACTGAGCACCCAGCACCCTGAGCACTGAGCACCCAGCACCCTGAGTACTGAGCACCCAGCACCCAGAGCACTGAGCACCCAGCACCCTGTTTACTGAGCACTGAGTACCCAGCACCCAGAGCACTAAGCACCCAGCACCCTGAGAACTGAGCACCCTGAGTACTGAGAACCCAGCACCCTGAGCACTGAGCACCCAGCACCCCGAGCACTGAGCACCCAGCACCCAGAGCACTGAGCACTGAGCACCCTGAGTACTGAGCACCGAGCAACCCGAGCACTGACCACCCAGCACCCTGAGCACTGAGCACCCTGAGGACTGAGCACCCAGCACCCTGAGCACTGAGCACCCAGCACCCTGAGCACTGAGCACCCTGAGGACTGAGCACCCAGCACCCTGAGTACTGAGCACCGATCACCTGAGCACTGAGCACCCAGCACCCCGAGCACTGAGCACCCAGCACCCCGAGCACTGAGCACCCAGCACCCTGAGCACTGAGCACCGAGGACCCTGAGTACTGAGCACTGAGCACCCTGAGCACTGAGCACCCTGCACCCTGAGTACTGAGCACACAGCACCCTGAGCACTGAGGACCGAGCACACTGAGTACTAAGCACCCTGCACCCTGAGTACTGAGCACCCAGCACCCTGAGCTCTGAGCACCCAGCACGCTGAGTACTGAGCACTGAGCACCCTGAGTACTGAGCACCGAGCACCCTGAGCACTGAGCACCCAGCACTCTGAGTACTGAGCACTGAGCACCCTGAGCACTGAGCACCCAGCACCCTGAGTACTGAGCACCGATCACCCTGAGTACTGAGCACCCAGCACTCTGAGAACTGAGCACCCAGCACCCTGAGCACTGAGCACCCAGCACCCCGAGCACTGAGCATCGAGCACCCTGAGTACTAAGCACCCAGAACCCTGAGTACTGAGCACCCAGCACCCTGAGTACTGAGCACCCAGCACCCTGAGTACTGAGCACCCAGCGTACTGAGCACCGAGCACCCCGAGCACTGAGCACCTAGCACCCTGAGTACTGAGCACCCAGCACCCTGAGCACTGAGCACCCAGCACCCTGAGTACTGAGCACCGAGCACCCTGAGTACTGAGCACCCAGCACCCTGAGTACTGAGCACCCAGCACGCTGAGTACTGAGCACCCAGCGTACTGAGCACCGAGCACCCAGCACCCTGAGTACTGAGCACCCAGCACCCTGAGCGCTGAGCACCCAGCACCCTGAGTACTGAGCACCGAGCACCCCGAGCACTGAGCACCCAGCACCCTGAGCACGGAGCACCCTGATTACTGAGCACTGAGCACCCTGAGTACTGAGCACCCAGCACCCTGAGTACTGAGCACCCAGCACCCTGAGCAATGATCACCCTGTGTACTGAGCACCCAGCACCTTGAGCACCGAGCACCGAGCACCCCGAGCACTGAGCACCCAGCATCCTGAGTACTAAGCACCGAGCACCCTGAGTACTGAGCACCCAGCACCCTGAGCACTGAACACACAGCACCCTGAGTACTGAGCACCCTGAGCACTGAGCACCCAGCACCCTGAGTACTGAGCACCGAGCACCCCGAGAACTGAGCACCCAGCACCCCGAGCACTCAGCACCCAGCACCCCGAGCACTGAGCACCCAGCACCCTGAGTACTGAGCACCCAGCACCCTGAGTACTGAGCAACCAACACCCCGAGCACTGAGCACCCAGCACCCTGAGCACTGAGCACCCAGCACCCTGAGCACTGAGCACCCAGCACCCCGAGCACTGAGCACCCAGCACCCTGAGTACTGAGCACAAAGCACCCTGAGTACTGAGCACCCAGCACCCTGAGCACTGAGCACCCAGCACCCTGAGTACTGAGCACCCAGCACCCCGAGCACTGAGCACCCAGCACCCTGTTTACTGAGCACTGAGTACCCAGCACCCAGAGCACTAAGCACCCAGCACCCTGAGAACTGAGCACCCTGAGTACTGAGAACCCAGCACCCTGAGCACTGAGCACCCAGCACCCCGAGCACTGAGCACCCAGCACCCAGAGCACTGAGCACTGAGCACCCTGAGTACTGAGCACCGAGCACCCCGAGCACTGACCACCCAGCACCCTGAGCACTGAGCACCCTGAGGACTGAGCACCCAGCACCCTGAGCACTGAGCACCCAGCACCCTGAGTACTGAGCACCCTGAGGACTGAGCACCCAGCACCCTGAGCACTGAGCACCCAGCACCCTGAGTACTGAGCACCGATCACCTGAGCACTGAGCACCCAGCACCCCGAGCACTGAGCACCCAGCACCACGAGCACTGAGCACCCAGCACCCTGAGCACTGAGCACCGAGGACCCTGAGTACTGAGCACTGAGCACCCTGAGCACTGAGCACCCTGCACCCTGAGTACTGAGCACACAGCACCCTGAGCACTGAGGACCGAGCACACTGAGTACTAAGCACCCTGCACCCTGAGTACTGAGCACCCAGCACCCTGAGCTCTGAGCACCCAGCACGCTGAGTACTGAGCACTGAGCACCCTGAGTACTGAGCACAGAGCTCCCTGAGCACTGAGCACCCAGCACTCTGAGTACTGAGCACTGAGCACCCTGAGCACTGAGCACCCAGCACCCTGAGTACTGAGCACCGATCACCCTGAGTACTGAGCACCCAGCACTCTGAGAACTGAGCACCCAGCACCCTGAGCACTGAGCACCCAGCACCCCGAGCACTGAGCACCGAGCACCCTGAGTACTAAGCACCCAGCACCCTGAGTACTGAGCACCCAGCACCCTGAGCACTGAGCACCCAGCACCCCGAGCACTGAGCATCGAGCACCCTGAGTACTAAGCACCCAGAACCCTGAGTACTGAGCACCCAGCACCCTGAGTACTGAGCACCCAGCACCCTGAGTACTGAGCACCCAGCGTACTGAGCACCGAGCACCCCGAGCACTGAGCACCTAGCACCCTGAGTACTGAGCACCCAGCACCCTGAGCACTGAGCACCCAGCACCCTGAGTACTGAGCACCGAGCACCCTGAGTACTGAGCACCCAGCACACTGAGTACTGAGCACCCAGCACGCTGAGTACTGAGCACCCAGCGTACTGAGCACTGAGCACCGAGCACACTGAGTACTGAGCACTGAGCACCCTGAGCACTGAGCACCCTGCACCCTGAGTACTGAGCACCCAGCACCCTGAGCACTAAGGACCGAGCACACTGAGTACTAAGCACCCAGCACCCTGAGTACTGAGCACCCAGCACCCTGAGCACTGAGCACCAAGCACGCTGAGTACTGAGCACTGAGCACCCTGAGTACTGAGCACCGAGCACCCTGAGCACTGAGCACCCAGCACTCTTAATACTGAGCACTGCGCATCCTGAGCACTCAGCACAAAGCACCCTGAGTACTGAGCACCGAGCACCCTGAGTACTGAGCACCCAGCACTCTGAGCACTGAGCACACAGCACCCCGAGCGCTGAGCACCCAGCACCCCGAGCACTGAGCACCCAGCACCCCGAGCACTGAGCACCCAGCACTCTGAGTACTGAGCACTGAGCACCCTGAGCACTGAGCACAAAGCACCCTGAGTACTGAGCACCGAGCACCCTGAGTACTGAGCACCGAGCACCCTGAGTACTGAGCACCCAGCACCCTGAGCACTGAGCACCAAGCACGCTGAGTACTGAGCACTGAGCACCCTGAGTACTGAGCACCGAGCACCCTGAGCACTGAGCACCCAGCACTCTTAATACTGAGCACTGCGCTTCCTGAGCACTCAGCACAAAGCACCCTGAGTACTGAGCACCGAGCACCCTGAGTACTGAGCACCCAGCACTCTGAGCACTGAGCACACAGCACCCCGAGCACTGAGCACCCAGCACCCCGAGCACTGAGCACCCAGCACCCCGAGCACTGAGCACCCAGCACTCTGAGTACTGAGCACTGAGCACCCTGAGCACTGAGCACAAAGCACCCTGAGTACTGAGCACCGAGCACCCTGAGTACTGAGCACTGAGTACCCAGCACCCAGAGCACTAAGCACCCAGCACCCTGAGAACTGAGCACCCTGAGTACTGAGAACCCAGCACCCTGAGCACTGAGCACCCAGCACCCCGAGCACTGAGCACCCAGCACCCAGAGCACTGAGCACTGAGCACCCTGAGTACTGAGCACCGAGCACCCCGAGCACTGACCACCCAGCACCCTGAGCACTGAGCACCCTGAGGACTGAGCACCCAGCACCCTGAGCACTGAGCACCCAGCACCCTGAGCACTGAGCACCCTGAGGACTGAGCACCCAGCACCCTGAGCACTGAGCACCCAGCACCCTGAGTACTGAGCACCGATCACCTGAGCACTGAGCACCCAGCACCCCGAGCACTGAGCACCCAGCACCCCGAGCACTGAGCACCCAGCACCCTGAGCACTGAGCACCGAGGACCCTGAGTACTGAGCACTGAGCACCCTGAGCACTGAGCACCCTGCACCCTGAGTACTGAGCACACAGCACCCTGAGCACTGAGGACCGAGCACACTGAGTACTAAGCACCCTGCACCCTGAGTACTGAGCACCCAGCACCCTGAGCTCTGAGCACCCAGCACGCTGAGTACTGAGCACTGAGCACCCTGAGTACTGAGCACCGAGCACCCTGAGCACTGAGCACCCAGCACTCTGAGAACTGAGCACCCAGCACCCTGAGCACTGAGCACCCAGCACCCCGAGCACTGAGCACCGAGCACCCTGAGTACTAAGCACCCAGCACCCTGAGTACTGAGCACCCAGCACCCTGAGCACTGAGCACCCAGCACCCCGAGCACTGAGCATCGAGCACCCTGAGTACTAAGCACCCAGAACCCTGAGTACTGAGCACCCAGCACCCTGAGTACTGAGCTCCCAGCACCCTGAGTACTGAGCACCCAGCGTACTGAGCACCGAGCACCCCGAGCACTGAGCACCTAGCACCCTGAGTACTGAGCACCCAGCACCCTGAGCACTGAGCACCCAGCACCCTGAGTACTGAGCACCGAGCACCCTGAGTACTGAGCACCCAGCACCCTGAGTACTGAGCACCCAGCACGCTGAGTACTGAGCACCCAGCGTACTGAGCACTGAGCACCGAGCACACTGAGTACTGAGCACTGAGCACCCTGAGCACTGAGCACCCTGCACCCTGAGTACTGAGCACCCAGCACCCTGAGCACTAAGGACCGAGCACACTGAGTACTAAGCACCCAGCACCCTGAGTACTGAGCACCCAGCACCCTGAGCACTGAGCACCAAGCACGCTGAGTACTGAGCACTGAGCACCCTGAGTACTGAGCACCGAGCACCCTGAGCACTGAGCACCCAGCACTCTGAATACTGAGCACTGAGCACCCTGAGCACTCAGCACAAAGCACCCTGAGTACTGAGCACCGAGCACCCTGAGTACTGAGCACCCAGCACTCTGAGCACTGAGCACACAGCACCCCGAGCACTGAGCACCCAGCACCCCGAGCACTGAGCACCCAGCACCCCGAGCACTGAGCACCCAGCACTCTGAGTACTGAGCACTGAGCACCCTGAGCACTGAGCACAAAGCACCCTGAGTACTGAGCACCGAGCACCCTGAGTACTGAGCACCCAGCACCCCGAGCACTGAGCACCCAGCACCCCGAGCACTGAGCACCCAGCACCCCGAGCACTGAGCACCCAGTACCCTGAGTACTGAGCAATGAGCACCCTGAGTACTGAGCACCGAGCACCATGAGTACTGAGCAACCAGCACCCCGAGCACTGAGCACCGGGCACCCTGAGTACTGAGCACCCAGCACCCTGAGCACTGAGCACCCAGCACAACGAGTACTGAGCACCCAGCACCCTGATTACTGAGCACCAAGCAAAATGAGCACTGAGCACCGAGCACCCCAAGCACTGAGCACCCAGCACCCCGAGCACTGAGCACCCAGCACCCTGAGTACTAAGCACCCAGCACCCTGAGTACTGAGCACCCAGCACCCTGAGTACTGAGTACCCAGCAACCTGAATACTGAGCACCCAGCGTACTGAGCACCGAGCACCCCGAGCACTGAGCACCTAGCACCCTGAGTACTGAGCACCCAGCACCCTGAGCACTGAGCACCCAGCACCCTGAGTACTGAGCACCGAGCACCCTGAGTACTGAGCACCCAGCACCCTGAGTACTGAGCACCCAGCACCCTGAGTACTGAGCACCCAGCGTACTGAGCACCGAGCACCCAGCACCCTGAGTACTGAGCACCAAGCACCCTGAGCACTGAGCACCCAGCACCCTGAGCACTGAGCACCCAGCACCCTGAGTACTGAGCACCGATCACCCTGAGCACTGAGCTCCCAGCCCCCTCAGTACTGAGCACCCAGGACCCTGAGCACTGAGCACCCAGCACCCTGAGTACTGAGCACCCAGCACCCTGAGCACTGAGCACCCAGCAACCTGAGTACTGAGCACCCAGCACCCTGAGCACTGAGCACCCAGCACCCTGAGTACTGAGCACCCATCACAGCGAGCACTGAGCACCCAGCACCCTGAGAATGAGCACCCAGCACCCCGAGTACTGAGCACCGAGCACCCTGAGCACTGAGTACCCAGCACCCTGAGTACTGAGCACCCAGAACCCTGAGCACGGAGCACCCAGCACACTGAGTACTGAGCACCCAGCACCATGAGCACTGAGCACCCAGCACCCTGAGTACTGAGCACCCAGCACCCCGAGCACTGAGCACCCAGCACCCTGTTTACTGAGCACTGAGTACCCAGCACCCAGAGCACTAAGCACCCAGCACCCTGAGAACTGAGCACCCTGAGTACTGAGAACCCAGCACCCTGAGCACTGAGCACCCAGCACCCCGAGCACTGAGCACCCAGCACCCAGAGCACTGAGCACTGAGCACCCTGAGTACTGAGCACCGAGCACCCCGAGCACTGACCACCCAGCACCCTGAGCACTGAGCACCCTGAGGACTGAGCACCCAGCACCCTGAGCACTGAGCACCCAGCACCCTGAGCACTGAGCACCCTGAGGACTGAGCACCCAGCACCCTGAGTACTGAGCACCGATCACCTGAGCACTGAGCACCCAGCACCCCGAGCACTGAGCACCCAGCACCCCGAGCACTGAGCACCCAGCACCCTGAGCACTGAGCACCGAGGACCCTGAGTACTGAGCACTGAGCACCCTGAGCACTGAGCACCCTGCACCCTGAGTACTGAGCACACAGCACCCTGAGCACTGAGGACCGAGCACACTGAGTACTAAGCACCCTGCACCCTGAGTACTGAGCACCCAGCACCCTGAGCTCTGAGCACCCAGCACGCTGAGTACTGAGCACTGAGCACCCTGAGTACTGAGCACCGAGCACCCTGAGCACTGAGCACCCAGCACTCTGAGTACTGAGCACTGAGCACCCTGAGCACTGAGCACCCAGCACCCTGAGTACTGAGCACCGATCACCCTGAGTACTGAGCACCCAGCACTCTGAGAACTGAGCACCCAGCACCCTGAGCACTGAGCACCCAGCACCCCGAGCACTGAGCATCGAGCACCCTGAGTACTAAGCACCCAGAACCCTGAGTACTGAGCACCCAGCACCCTGAGTACTGAGCACCCAGCACCCTGAGTACTGAGCACCCAGCGTACTGAGCACCGAGCACCCCGAGCACTGAGCACCTAGCACCCTGAGTACTGAGCACCCAGCACCCTGAGCACTGAGCACCCAGCACCCTGAGTACTGAGCACCGAGCACCCTGAGTACTGAGCACCCAGCACCCTGAGTACTGAGCACCCAGCACGCTGAGTACTGAGCACCCAGCGTACTGAGCACAGAGCACCCAGCACCCTGAGTACTGAGCACCCAGCACCCTGAGCGCTGAGCACCCAGCACCCTGAGTACTGAGCACCGAGCACCCCGAGCACTGAGCACCCAGCACCCTGAGCACGGAGCACCCTGATTACTGAGCACTGAGCACCCTGAGTACTGAGCACCCAGCACCCTGAGCACTGAGCACCCAGCACTCTGAATACTGAGCACTGAGCACCCTGAGCACTCAGCACAAAGCACCCTGAGTACTGAGCACCGAGCACCCTGAGTACTGAGCACCCAGCACTCTGAGCACTGAGCACACAGCACCCCGAGCACTGAGCACCCAGCACCCCGAGCACTGAGCACCCAGCACCCCGAGCACTGAGCACCCAGCACTCTGAGTACTGAGCACTGAGCACCCTGAGCACTGAGCACAAAGCACCCTGAGTACTGAGCACCGAGCACCCTGAGTACTGAGCACCCAGCACTCTGAGCACTGAGCACCCAGCACCCCGAGCACTGAGCACCCAGCACCCCGAGCACTGAGCACCCAGCACCCCGAGCACTGAGCACCCAGTACCCTGAGTACTGAGCAATGAGCACCCTGAGTACTGAGCACCGAGCACCCTGAGTACTGAGCAACCAGCACCCCGAGCACTGAGCACCGGGCACCCTGAGTACTGAGCACCCAGCACCCTGAGCACTGAGCACCCAGCACAACGAGTACTGAGCACCCAGCACCCTGATTACTGAGCACCAAGCAAAATGAGCACTGAGCACCGAGCACCCCAAGCACTGAGCACCCAGCACCCCGAGCACTGAGCACCCAGCACCCTGAGTACTAAGCACCCAGCACCCTGAGTACTGAGCACCCAGCACCCTGAGTACTGAGTACCCAGCAACCTGAATACTGAGCACCCAGCGTACTGAGCACCGAGCACCCCGAGCACTGAGCACCTAGCACCCTGAGTACTGAGCACCCAGCACCCTGAGCACTGAGCACCCAGCACCCTGAGTACTGAGCACCGAGCACCCTGAGTACTGAGCACCCAGCACCCTGAGTACTGAGCACCCAGCACCCTGAGTACTGAGCACCCAGCGTACTGAGCACCGAGCACCCAGCACCCTGAGTACTGAGCACCAAGCACCCTGAGCACTGAGCACCCAGCACCCTGAGCACTGAGCACCCAGCACCCTGAGTACTGAGCACCGATCACCCTGAGCACTGAGCTCCCAGCCCCCTCAGTACTGAGCACCCAGGACCCTGAGCACTGAGCACCCAGCACCCTGAGTACTGAGCACCCAGCACCCTGAGCACTGAGCACCCAGCAACCTGAGTACTGAGCACCCAGCACCCTGAGCACTGAGCACCCAGCACCCTGAGTACTGAGCACCCATCACAGCGAGCACTGAGCACCCAGCACCCTGAGAATGAGCACCCAGCACCCCGAGTACTGAGCACCGAGCACCCTGAGCACTGAGTACCCAGCACCCTGAGTACTGAGCACCCAGCACCCTGAGCACGGAGCACCCAGCACACTGAGTACTGAGCACCCAGCACCCTGAGCACTGAGCACCCAGCACCCTGAGTACTGAGCACCCAGCACCCCGAGCACTGAGCACCCAGCACCCTGTTTACTGAGCACTGAGTACCCAGCACCCAGAGCACTAAGCACCCAGCACCCTGAGAACTGAGCACCCTGAGTACTGAGAACCCAGCACCCTGAGCACTGAGCACCCAGCACCCCGAGCACTGAGCACCCAGCACCCAGAGCACTGAGCACTGAGCACCCTGAGTACTGAGCACCGAGCACCCCGAGCACTGACCACCCAGCACCCTGAGCACTGAGCACCCTGAGGACTGAGCACCCAGCACCCTGAGCACTGAGCACCCAGCACCCTGAGCACTGAGCACCCTGAGGACTGAGCACCCAGCACCCTGAGTACTGAGCACCGATCACCTGAGCACTGAGCACCCAGCACCCCGAGCACTGAGCACCCAGCACCCCGAGCACTGAGCACCCAGCACCCTGAGCACTGAGCACCGAGGACCCTGAGTACTGAGCACTGAGCACCCTGAGCACTGAGCACCCTGTGTACTGAGCACCCAGCACCTTGAGCACCGAGCACCGAGCACCCCGAGCACTGAGCACCCAGCATCCTGAGTACTAAGCACCGAGCACCCTGAGTACTGAGCACCCAGCACCCTGAGCACTGAACACACAGCACCCTGAGTACTGAGCACCCTGAGCACTGAGCACCCAGCACCCTGAGTACTGAGCACCGTGCACCCCGAGAACTGAGCACCCAGCACCCCGAGCACTCAGCACCCAGCACCCCGAGCACTGAGCACCCAGCACCCTGAGTACTGAGCACCCAGCACCCTGAGTACTGAGCAACCAACACCCCGAGCACTGAGCACCCAGCACCCTGAGCACTGAGCACCCAGCACCCTGAGCACTGAGCACCCAGCACCCCGAGCACTGAGCACCCAGCACCCTGAGTACTGAGCACCCAGCACCCTGAGTACTGAGCACCCAGCACCCTGAGCACTGAGCACCCAGCACCCTGAGTACTGAGCACCCAGCACCCCGAGCACTGAGCACCCAGCACCCTGTTTACTGAGCACTGAGTACCCAGCACCCAGAGCACTAAGCACCCAGCACCCTGAGAACTGAGCACCCTGAGTACTGAGAACCCAGCACCCTGAGCACTGAGCACCCAGCACCCCGAGCACTGAGCACCCAGCACCCAGAGCACTGAGCACTGAGCACCCTGAGTACTGAGCACCGAGCACCCCGAGCACTGACCACCCAGCACCCTGAGCACTGAGCACCCTGAGGACTGAGCACCCAGCACCCTGAGCACTGAGCACCCAGCACCCTGAGTACTGAGCACCCTGAGGACTGAGCACCCAGCACCCTGAGCACTGAGCACCCAGCACCCTGAGTACTGAGCACCGATCACCTGAGCACTGAGCACCCAGCACCCCGAGCACTGAGCACCCAGCACCACGAGCACTGAGCACCCAGCACCCTGAGCACTGAGCACCGAGGACCCTGAGTACTGAGCACTGAGCACCTGAGCACTGAGCACCCTGCACCCTGAGTACTGAGCACACAGCACCCTGAGCACTGAGGACCGAGCACACTGAGTACTAAGCACCCTGCACCCTGAGTACTGAGCACCCAGCACCCTGAGCTCTGAGCACCCAGCACGCTGAGTACTGAGCACTGAGCACCCTGAGTACTGAGCACCGAGCACCCTGAGCACTGAGCACCCAGCACTCTGAGTACTGAGCACTGAGCACCCTGAGCACTGAGCACCCAGCACCCTGAGTACTGAGCACCGATCACCCTGAGTACTGAGCACCCAGCACTCTGAGAACTGAGCACCCAGCACCCTGAGCACTGAGCACCCAGCACCCCGAGCACTGAGCACCGAGCACCCTGAGTACTAAGCACCCAGCACCCTGAGTACTGAGCACCCAGCACCCTGAGCACTGAGCACCCAGCACCCCGAGCACTGAGCATCGAGCACCCTGAGTACTAAGCACCCAGAACCCTGAGTACTGAGCACCCAGCACCCTGAGTACTGAGCACCCAGCACCCTGAGTACTGAGAACCCAGCGTACTGAGCACCGAGCACCCCGAGCACTGAGCACCTAGCACCCTGAGTACTGAGCACCCAGCACCCTGAGCACTGAGCACCCAGCACCCTGAGTACTGAGCACCGAGCACCCTGAGTACTGAGCACCCAGCACCCTGAGTACTGAGCACCCAGCACGCTGAGTACTGAGCACCCAGCGTACTGAGCACTGAGCAGCGAGCACACTGAGTACTGAGCACTGAGCACCCTGAGCACTGAGCACCCTGCACCCTGAGTACTGAGCACCCAGCACCCTGAGCACTAAGGACCGAGCACACTGAGTACTAAGCACCCAGCACCCTGAGTACTGAGCACCCAGCACCCTGAGCACTGAGCACCAAGCACGCTGAGTACTGAGCACTGAGCACCCTGAGTACTGAGCACCGAGCACCCTGAGCACTGAGCACCCAGCACTCTGAATACTGAGCACTGAGCACCCTGAGCACTCAGCACAAAGCACCCTGAGTACTGAGCACCGAGCACCCTGAGTACTGAGCACCCAGCACTCTGAGCACTGAGCACACAGCACCCCGAGCACTGAGCACCCAGCACCCCGAGCACTGAGCACCCAGCACTCTGAGTACTGAGCACTGAGCACCCTGAGCACTGAGCACAAAGCACCCTGAGTACTGAGCACCGAGCACCCTGAGTACTGAGCACCAAGCACCCTGAGCACTGAGCACCCAGCACCCTGAGCACTGAGCACCCAGCACCCTGAGTACTGAGCACCGATCACCCTGAGCACTGAGCTCCCAGCCCCCTCAGTACTGAGCACCCAGGACCCTGAGCACTGAGCACCCAGCACCCTGAGTACTGAGCACCCAGCACCCTGAGCACTGAGCACCCAGCAACCTGAGTACTGAGCACCCAGCACCCTGAGCACTGAGCACCCAGCACCCTGAGTACTGAGCACCCATCACAGCGAGCACTGAGCACCCAGCACCCTGAGAATGAGCACCCAGCACCCCGAGTACTGAGCACCGAGCACCCTGAGCACTGAGTACCCAGCACCCTGAGTACTGAGCACCCAGCACCCTGAGCACGGAGCACCCAGCACACTGAGTACTGAGCACCCAGCACCCTGAGCACTGAGCACAGAGCACCCTGAGTACTGAGCACCCAGCACCCCGAGCACTGAGCACCCAGCACCCTGTTTACTGAGCACTGAGTACCCAGCACCCAGAGCACTAAGCACCCAGCACCCTGAGAACTGAGCACCCTGAGTACTGAGAACCCAGCACCCTGAGCACTGAGCACCCAGCACCCCGAGCACTGAGCACCCAGCACCCAGAGCACTGAGCACTGAGCACCCTGAGTACTGAGCACCGAGCACCCCGAGCACTGACCACCCAGCACCCTGAGCACTGAGCACCCTGAGGACTGAGCACCCAGCACCCTGAGCACTGAGCACCCAGCACCCTGAGCACTGAGCACCCTGAGGACTGAGCACCCAGCAACCTGAGCACTGAGCACCCAGCACCCTGAGTACTGAGCACCGATCACCTGAGCACTGAGCACCCAGCACCCCGAGCACTGAGCACCCAGCACCCCGAGCACTGAGCACCCAGCACCCTGAGCACTGAGCACCGAGGACCCTGAGTACTGAGCACTGAGCACCCTGAGCACTGAGCACCCTGCACCCTGAGTTCTGAGCACACAGCACCCTGAGCACTGAGGACCGAGCACACTGAGTACTAAGCACCCTGCACCCTGAGTACTGAGCACCCAGCACCCTGAGCTCTGAGCACCCAGCACGCTGAGTACTGAGCACTGAGCACCCTGAGTACTGAGCACCGAGCACCTTGAGCACTGAGCACCCAGCACTCTGAGTACTGAGCACTGAGCACCCTGAGCACTGAGCACCCAGCACCCTGAGTACTGAGCACCGATCACCCTGAGTACTGAGCACCCAGCACTCTGAGAACTGAGCACCCAGCACCCTGAGCACTGAGCACCCAGCACCCCGAGCACTGAGCACCGAGCACCCTGAGTACTAAGCACCCAGCACCCTGAGTACTGAGCACCCAGCACCCTGAGCACTGAGCACCCAGCACCCCGAGCACTGAGCATCGAGCACCCTGAGTACTAAGCACCCAGAACCCTGAGTACTGAGCACCCAGCACCCTGAGTTCTGAGCACCCAGCACCCTGAGTACTGAGCACCCAGCGTACTGAGCACCGAGCACCCTGAGTACTGAGCACCCAGCACACTGAGTACTGAGCACCCAGCACCCTGAGCATTGAGCACCCAGCACCCTGAGTACTGAGCATCCAGCACCCCGAGCACTGAGCACCCAGCACCCTGAGTACTGAGCACTGAGCACCCAGCACCCCGAGCACTGAGCACCCAGCACCCTGTTTACTGAGCACTGAGTACCCAGCACCCAGAGCACTGAGCACCCAGCACCCTGAGAACTGACCACCCTGAGTACTGAGAACCCAGCACCCTGAGCACTGAGCACCCAGCACCCCGAGCACTGAGCACCCAGCACCCAGAGCACTGAGCACTGAGCACCCTGAGTACTGAGCACCGAGCACCCCGAGCACTGAGCACCGAGCACCCTGAGCACTGAGCACCCTGAGGACTGAGCACCCAGCACCCTGAGCACTGAGCACCCAGCACCCTGAGCACTGAGCACCCTGAGTACTGAGCACCGATCACCTGAGCACTGAGCACCCAGCACCCCGAGCACTGAGCACCCAGCACCCTGAGCACTGAGCACCCAGCACCCTGAGCACTGAGCACCGAGCACACTGAGTACTGAGCACTGAGCACCCTGAGCACTGAGCACCCTGCACCCTGAGTACTGAGCACCCAGCACCCTGAGCACTAAGGACCGAGCACACTGAGTACTAAGCACCCAGCACCCTGAGTACTGAGCACCCAGCACCCTGAGCACTGAGCACCAAGCACGCTGAGTACTGAGCACTGAGCACCCTGAGTACTGAGCACCGAGCACCCTGAGCACTGAGCACCCAGCACTCTGAATACTGAGCACTGAGCACCCTGAGCACTCAGCACAAAGCACCCTGAGTACTGAGCACCGAGCACCCTGAGTACTGAGCACCCAGCACTCTGAGCACTGAGCACACAGCACCCCGAGCACTGAGCACCCAGCACCCCGAGCACTGAGCACCCAGCACCCCGAGCACTGAGCACCCAGCACTCTGAGTACTGAGCACTGAGCACCCTGAGCACTGAGCACAAAGCACCCTGAGTACTGAGCACCGAGCACCCTGAGTACTGAGCACCCAGCACTCTGAGCACTGAGCACCCAGCACCCCGAGCACTGAGCACCCAGCACCCCGAGCACTGAGCACCCAGCACCCCGAGCACTGAGCACCCAGTACCCTGAGTACTGAGCACTGAGCACCCTGAGTACTGAGCACCGAGCACCCTGAGTACTGAGCACCCAGGACCCCGAGCACTGAGCACCGGGCACCCTGAGTACTGAGCACCCAGCACCCTGAGCACTGAGCACCAAGCACAACGAGTACTGAGCACCCAGCACCCTGATTACTGAGCACCAAGCAAAATGAGCACTGAGCACCGAGCACCCCAAGCACTGAGCACCCAGCACCCCGAGCACTGAGCACCCAGCACCCTGAGTACTAAGCACCCAGCACCCTGAGTACTGAGCACCCAGCACCCTGAGTACTGAGTACCCAGCAACCTGAGTACTGAGCACCCAGCGTACTGAGCACCGAGCACCCCGAGCACTGAGCACCTAGCACCCTGAGTACTGAGCACCCAGCACCCTGAGCACTGAGCACCCAGCACCCTGAGTACTGAGCACCGAGCACCCTGAGTACTGAGGACCCAGCACCCTGAGTACTGAGCACCCAGCACCCTGAGTACTGAGCACCCAGCGTACTGAGCACCGAGCACACAGCACCCTGAGTACTGAGCACCAAGCACCCTGAGCACTGAGCACCCAGCACCCTGAGCACTGAGCACCCAGCACCCTGAGTACTGAGCACCGATCACCCTGAGCACTGAGCTCCCAGCCCCCTCAGTACTGAGCACCCAGCACCCTGAGCACTGAGCACCCAGCACCCTGAGTACTGAGCACCCAGCACACTGAGCACTGAGCACCCAGCAACCTGAGTACTGAGCACCCAGCACCCTGAGCACTGAGCACCCAGCACCCTGAGTACTGAGCACCCATCACAGCGAGTACTGAGCACCCAGCACCCTGAGAATGAGCACCCAGCACCCCGAGTACTGAGCACCGAGCACCCTGAGCACTGAGTACCCAGCACCCTGAGTACTGAGCACCCAGCACCCTGAGCACGGAGCACCCAGCACCCTGAGTACTGAGCACCCAGCACCCTGAGCACTGAGCACCCAGCACCCTGAGTACTGAGCACCCAGCACCCTGAGCACTGAGCACCCAGCACCCTGTTTACTGAGCAATGAGTACCCAGCACCCAGAGCACTAAGCACCCAGCACCCTGAGAACTGAGCACCCTGAGTACTGAGAACCCAGCACCCTGAGCACTGAGCACCCAGCACCCCGAGCACTGAGCACTGAGCACCCTGAGTACTGAGCACCGAGCACCCCGAGCACTGACCACCCAGCACCCTGAGCACTGAGCACCCTGAGGACTGAGCACCCAGCACCCTGAGCACTGAGCACCCAGCACCCTGAGCACTGAGCACCCTGAGGACTGAGCACCCAGCACCCTGAGCACTGAGCACCCAGCACCCTGAGTACTGAGCACCGATCACCTGAGCACTGAGCACCCAGCACCCCGAGCACTGAGCACCGAGGACCCTGAGTACTGAGCACTGAGCACCCTGAGCACTGAGCACCCTGCACCCTGAGTACTGAGCACACAGCACCCTGAGCACTGAGGACCGAGCACACTGAGTACTAAGCACCCTGCACCCTGAGTACTGAGCACCCAGCACCCTGAGCTCTGAGCACCCAGCACGCTGAGTACTGAGGACTGAGCACCCTGAGTACTGAGCACCGAGCACCCTGAGCACTGAGCACCCAGCACTCTGAGTACTGAGCACTGCGCACCCTGAGCACTGAGCACCCAGCACCCTGAGTACTGAGCACCGATCACCCTGAGTACTGAGCACCCAGCACTCTGAGAACTGAGCACCCAGCACCCTGAGCACTGAGCACCCAGCACCCCGAGCACTGAGCACCGAGCACCCTGAGTACTAATCACCCAGCACCCTGAGTACTGAGCACCCAGCGTACTGAGCACTGAGCATCGAGCACACTGAGTACTGAGCACTGAGCACCCTGAGCACTGAGCACCCTGCACCCTGAGTACTGAGCACCCAGCACCCTGAGCACTAAGGACCGAGCACACTGAGTACTAAGCACCCAGCACCCTGAGTACTGAGCACCCAGCACCCGGAGCACTGAGCACCAAGCACGCTGAGTACTGAGCACTGAGCACCCTGAGTACTGAGCACCGAGCACCCTGAGCACTGAGCACCCAGCACTCTGAATACTGAGCACTGAGCACCCTGAGCACTCAGCACAAAGCACCCTGAGTACTGAGCACCGAGCACCCTGAGTACTGAGCACCCAGCACTCTGAGCACTGAGCACACAGCACCCCGAGCACTGAGCACCCAGCACCCCGAGCACTGAGCACCCAGCACCCCGAGCACTGAGCACCCAGCACTCTGAGTACTGAGCACTGAGCACCCTGAGCACTGAGCACAAAGCACCCTGAGTACTGAGCACCGAGCACCCTGAGTACTGAGCACCCAGCACTCTGAGCACTGAGCACCCAGCACCCCGAGCACTGAGCACCCAGCACCCCGAGCACTGAGCACCCAGCACCCCGAGCACTGAGCACCCAGTACCCTGATTACTGAGCACTGAGCACCCTGAGTACTGAGCACCGAGCACCCTGAGTACTGAGCACCCAGCACCCCGAGCACTGAGCACCGGGCACCCTGAGTACTGAGCACCCAGCACCCTGAGCACTGAGCACCCAGCACAACGAGTACTGAGCACCCAGCACCCTGATTACTGAGCACCAAGCAAAATGAGCACTGAGCACTGAGCACCCAGCACCCCGAGCACTGAGCACCCAGCACCCTGAGTACTGAGCACTGAGCACCCAGCACCCCGAGCACTGAGCACCCAGCACCCTGAGCCCTGAGCACCCAGCACCCGAGTACTGAGCACCCAGCACCCAGAGTACTGAGCACCCAGCATCCCGAGTACTGACCACCCAGCACCCCGAGTACTGAGCACCCAGCACCCTGAATACTGAGCACCCAGCACCCTGAGCACTGAGCACCCAGGACCCCGAGCACTGAGGACCTAGCACCCTGAGCACTGAGCACCCAGCACCCTGAGTACTGAGCACCGAGCACCCTGAGTACTGAGCACCCAGCACCCTGAGTACTAAGCACCCAGCACACTGAGTACTGAGCACCCAGCACCCTGAGCACTGATCACCCAGCACCCTGAGTACTGAGCACTGAGCACCCATCACCCCGAGCACTGAGCACCCAGCACCCTGAGAATGAGCACCCAGCACCCCGAGGACTGAGCACCGAGCACCCTGAGCACTGAGCACCCAGCACCCTGAGCACTGAGCACCCAGCACACTGAGTACTGAGCACCCAGCACCCTGAGCACTGAGCACCCAGCACCCTGAGTACTGAGCATCCAGCACCCCGAGCACTGAGCACCCAGCACCCTGAGTACTGAGCACTGAGCACCCAGCACTCCGAGCACTGAGCACCCAGCACCCTGTTTACTGAGCACTGAGTACCCAGCACCCAGAGCACTGAGCACCCAGCACCCTGAGAACTGACCACCCTGAGTACTGAGAACCCAGCACCCTGAGCACTGAGCACCCAGCACCACGAGCACTGAGCACCCAGCACCCAGAGCACTGAGCACTGAGCACCCTGAGTACTGAGCACCGAGCACCCCGAGCACTGAGCACCGAGCACCCTGAGCACTGAGCACCCTGAGGACTGAGCACCCAGCACCCTGAGCACTGAGCACCCAGCACCCTGAGCACTGAGCACCCTGAGTACTGAGCACCGATCACCTGAGCACTGAGCACCCAGCACCCCAAGCACTGAGCACCCAGCACCCTGAGCACTGAGCACCCAGCACCCTGAGCACTGAGCACCGAGCACCCTGAGTACTGAGCACTGAGCACCCTGAGCACTGAGCACCCTGCACCCTGAGTACTGAGCACCCAGCACCCTGAGCACTAAGGACCGAGCACAATGAGTACTAAGCACCCAGCACCCTGAGTACTGAGCACCCAGCACCCTGAGCACTGAGCACCCAGCACGCTGAGTACTGAGCACTGAGCACCCTGAGTACTGAGCACCCAGCACCCTGAGCACTGAGCACCCAGCACTCTGAATACTGAGCACTGAGCACCCTGAGCACTCAGCACAAAGCACCCTGAGTACTGAGCACCGAGCACCCTGAGTACTGAGCACCCAGCACTCTGAGCACTGAGCACACAGCACCCCGAGCACTGAGCACCCAGCACCCCGAGCACTGAGCACCCAGCACCCCGAGCACTGAGCACCCAGCACTCTGAGTACTGAGCACTGAGCACCCTGAGCACTGAGCACAAAGCACCCTGAGTACTGAGCACCGAGCACCCTGAGTACTGAGCACCCAGCACTCTGAGCACTGAGCACCCAGCACCCCGAGCACTGAGCACCCAGCACCCCGAGCACTGAGCACCCAGCACCCCGAGCACTGAGCACCCAGCACCCTGAGTACTGAGCACTGAGCACCCTGAGTACTGAGCACCGAGCACCCTGAGTACTGAGCACCCAGCACCCCGAGCACTGAGCACCGAGCACCCTGAGTACTGAGCACCCCTACTCTGAGCACTGAGCACCCAGCACAACGAGTACTGAGCACCCAGCACCCTGATTACTGAGCACCAAGCAAAATGAGCACTGAGCACCGAGCACCCCAAGCACTGAGCACCCAGCACCCCGAGCACTGAGCACCCAGCACCCTGAGTACTAAGCACCCAGCACCCTGAGTACTGAGCACCCAGCACCCTGAGTACTGAGTACCCAGCACCCTGAGTACTGAGCACCCAGCGTACTGAGCACCGAGCACCCCGAGCACTGAGCACCTAGCACCCTGAGTACTGAGCACCCAGCACCCTGAGCACTGAGCACCCAGCACCCTGAGTACTGAGCACCGAGCACCCTGAGTACTGAGCACCCAGCACCCTGAGTACTGAGCACCCAGCACCCTGAGCACTGAGCACCCAGCACCCTGAGCACTGAGCACCCAGCACCCTGAGTACTGAGCACCGATCACCCTGAGCACTGAGCTCCCAGCCCCCTCAGTACTGAGCACCCAGCACCCTGAGCACTGAGCACCCAGCACCCTGAGTACTGAGCACCCAGCACCCTGAGCACTGAGCACCCAGCAACCTGAGTACTGAGCACCCAGCACCCTGAGCACGGAGCACCCAGCACCCTGAGTACTGAGCACCCATCACAGCGAGCACTGAGCACCCAGCACCCTGAGAATGAGCACCCAGCACCCCGAGTACTGAGCACCGAGCACCCTGAGCACTGAGTACCCAGCACCCTGAGTACTGAGCACCCAGCACGCTGAGTACGGAGCACCCAGCACACTGAGTACTGAGCACCCAGCAAACTGAGCCCTGAGCACCCAGCACCCTGAGTACTGAGCACCCAGCACCCCGAGCACTGAGCACCCAGCACCCTGTTTACTGAGCACTGAGTACCCAGCACCGAGAGCACTAAGCACCCAGCACCCTGAGAACTGAGCACCCTGAGTACTGAGAACCCAGCACACTGAGCACTGAGCACCCAGCACCCTGAGTACTGAGTACCCAGCACCCTGAGTACTGAGCACCCAGCGTACTGAGCACCGAGCACCCCGAGCACTGAGCACCTAGCACCCTGAGTACTGAGCACCCAGCACCCTGAGCACTGAGCACCCAGCACCCTGAGTACTGAGCACCGAGCACCCTGAGTACTGAGCACCCAGCACCCTGAGTACTGAGCACCCAGCACCCTGAGTACTGAGCACCCAGCGTACTGAGCACCGAGCACCCAGCACCCTGAGTACTGAGCACCCAGCACCCTGAGCACTGAGCACCCACCACCCTGAGCACTGAGCACCCAGCACCCTGAGTACTGAGCACCGATCACCCTGAGCACTGAGCTCCCAGCCCCCTCAGTACTGAGCACCCAGCACCCTGAGCACTGAGCACCCAGCACCCTGAGTACTGAGCACCCAGCACCCTGAGCACTGAGCACCCAGCAACCTGAGTACTGAGCACCCAGCACCCTGAGCACGGAGCACCCAGCACCCTGAGTACTGAGCACCCATCACAGCGAGCACTGAGCACCCAGCACCCTGAGAATGAGCACCCAGCACCCCGAGTACTGAGCACCGAGCACCCTGAGCACTGAGTACCCAGCACCCTGAGTACTGAGCACCCAGCACGCTGAGTACGGAGCACCCAGCACACTGAGTACTGAGCACCCAGCAAACTGAGCCCTGAGCACCCAGCACCCTGAGTACTGAGCACCCAGCACCCCGAGCACTGAGCACCCAGCACCCTGTTTACTGAGCACTGAGTACCCAGCACCCAGAGCACTAAGCACCCAGCACCCTGAGAACTGAGCACCCTGAGTACTGAGAACCCAGCACACTGAGCACTGAGCACCCAGCACCCCGAGCACTGAGCACCCAGCACCCAGAGCACTGAGCACTGAGCACCCTGAGTACTGAGCACCGAGCACCCCGAGCACTGACCACCCAGCACCCTGAGCACTGAGCACCCAGCACCCTGAGCACTGAGCACCCTGAGGACTGAGCACCCAGCACCCTGAGCACTGAGCACCCTGCACCCTGAGTACTGAGCACCCAGCACCCTGAGCTCTGAGCACCCAGCACGCTGAGTACTGAGCACTGAGCACCCTGAGTACTGAGCACCGAGCACCTTGAGCACTGAGCACCCAGCACTCTGAGTACTGAGCACTGAGCACCCTGAACACTGAGCACCCAGCACCCTGAGTACTGAGCACCGATCACCCTGAGTACTGAGCACCCAGCACTCTGAGAACTGAGCACCCAGCACCCTGAGCACTGAGCACCCAGCACCCCGAGCACTGAGCACCGAGCACCCTGAGTACTAAGCACCCAGCACCCTGAGTACTGAGCACCCAGCACCCTGAGCACTGAGCACCCAGCACCCCGAGCACTGAGCATCGAGCACCCTGAGTACTAAGCACCCAGAACCCTGAGTACTGAGCACCCAGCACCCTGAGTACTGAGCACACAGCACCCTGAGTACTGAGCACCCAGCGTACTGAGCACCGAGCACCCTGAGCACTGAGCACCCAGCACACTGAGTACTGTGCACCCAGCACCCTGAGCATTGAGCACCCAGCACCCTGAGTACTGAGCATCCAGCACCCCGAGCACTGAGCACCCAGCACCGTGAGTACTGAGCACTGAGCACCCAGCACCCCGAGCACTGAGCACCCAGCACCCTGTTTACTGAGCACTGAGTACCCAGCACCCAGAGCACTGAGCACCCAGCACCCTGAGAACTGACCACCCTGAGTACTGAGAACCCAGCACCCTGAGCACTGAGCACCCAGCACCCCGAGCACTGAGCACCCAGCACCCAGAGCACTGAGCACTGAGCACCCTGAGTACTGAGCACCGAGCACCCTGAGTACTGAGCACCCAGCACCCTGAGTACTGAGCACCGATCACCCTGAGTACTGAGCACCCAGCACTCTGAGAACTGAGCACCCAGCACCCTGAGCACTGAGCACCCAGCACCCCGAGCACTGAGCACCGAGCACCCTGAGTACTAAGCACCCAGCACCCTGAGTACTGAGCACCCAGCACCCTGAGCACTGAGCACCCAGCACCCCGAGCACTGAGCATCGAGCACCCTGAGTACTAAGCACCCAGAACCCTGAGTACTGAGCACCCAGCACCCTGAGTACTGAGCACACAGCACCCTGAGTACTGAGCACCCAGCGTACTGAGCACCGAGCACCCTGAGCACTGAGCACCCAGCACACTGAGTACTGTGCACCCAGCACCCTGAGCATTGAGCACCCAGCACCCTGAGTACTGAGCATCCAGCACCCCGAGCACTGAGCACCCAGCACCGTGAGTACTGAGCACTGAGCACCCAGCACCCCGAGCACTGAGCACCCAGCACCCTGTTTACTGAGCACTGAGTACCCAGCACCCAGAGCACTGAGCACCCAGCACCCTGAGAACTGACCACCCTGAGTACTGAGAACCCAGCACCCTGAGCACTGAGCACCCAGCACCCCGAGCACTGAGCACCCAGCACCCAGAGCACTGAGCACTGAGCACCCTGAGTACTGAGCACCGAGCACCCTGAGTACTGAGCACCCAGCACCCCGAGCACTGAGCACCGAGCACCCTGAGTACTGAGCACCCCTACTCTGAGCACTGAGCACCCAGCACAACGAGTACTGAGCACCCAGCACCCTGATTACTGAGCACCAAGCAAAATGAGCACTGAGCACCGAGCACCCCAAGCACTGAGCACCCAGCACCCCGAGCACTGAGCACCCAGCACCCTGAGTACTAAGCACCCAGCACCCTGAGTACTGAGCACCCAGCAACCTGAGTACTGAGTACCCAGCACCCTGAGTACTGAGCACCCAGCGTACTGAGCACCGAGCACCCCGAGCACTGAGCACCTAGCACCCTGAGTACTGAGCACCCAGCACCCTGAGCACTGAGCACCCAGCACCCTGAGTACTGAGCACCGAGCACCCTGAGTACTGAGCACCCAGCACCCTGAGTACTGAGCACCCAGCACCCTGAGTACTGAGCACCCAGCGTACTGAGCACCGAGCACCCAGCACCCTGAGTACTGAGCACCCAGCACCCTGAGCACTGAGCACCCAGCACCCTGAGCACTGAGCACCCAGCACCCTGAGTACTGAGCACCGATCACCCTGAGCACTGAGCTCCCAGCCCCCTCAGTACTGAGCACCCAGCACCCTGAGCACTGAGCACCCAGCACCCTGAGTACTGAGCACCCAGCACCCTGAGCACTGAGCACCCAGCAACCTGAGTACTGAGCACCCAGCACCCTGAGCACGGAGCACCCAGCACCCTGAGTACTGAGCACCCATCACAGCGAGCACTGAGCACCCAGCACCCTGAGAATGAGCACCCAGCACCCCGAGTACTGAGCACCGAGCACCCTGAGCACTGAGTACAAAGCACCCTGAGTACTGAGCACCCAGCACCCTGAGCACGGAGCACCCAGCACACTGAGTACTGAGCACCCAGCAAACTGAGCCCTGAGCACCCAGCACCCTGAGTACTGAGCACCCAGCACCCCGAGCACTGAGCACCCAGCACCCTGTTTACTGAGCACTGAGTACCCAGCACCCAGAGCACTAAGCACCCAGCACCCTGAGAACTGAGCACCCTGAGTACTGAGAAACCAGCACACTGAGCACTGAGCACCCAGCACCCCGAGCACTGAGCACCCAGCACCCAGAGCACTGAGCACTGAGCACCCTGAGTACTGAGCACCGAGCACCCCGAGCACTGACCACCCAGCACCCTGAGCACTGAGCACCCAGCACCCTGAGCACTGAGCACCCTGAGGACTGAGCACCCAGCACCCTGAGCACTGAGCACCCAGCACCCTGAGTACTGAGCACCGATCACCTGAGCACTGAGCACCCAGCACCCCGAGCACTGAGCACCCAGCACCCCGAGCACTGAGCACCCAGCACCCTGAGCACTGAGCACCGAGGACCCTGAGTACTGAGCACTGAACACCCTGAGCACTGAGCACCCTGCACCCTGAGTACTGAGCACCCAGCACCCTGAGCACTGAGGACCGAGCACACTGAGTACTAAGCACCCTGCACCCTGAGTACTGAGCACCCAGCACCCTGAGCTCTGAGCACCCAGCACGCTGAGTACTGAGCACTGAGCACCCTGAGTACTGAGCACCGAGCACCTTGAGCACTGAGCACCCAGCACTCTGAGTACTGAGCACTGAGCACCCTGAGCACTGAGCACCCAGCACCCTGAGTACTGAGCACCGATCACCCTGAGTACTGAGCACCCAGCACTCTGAGAACTGAGCACCCAGCACCCTGAGCACTGAGCACCCAGCACCCCGAGCACTGAGCACCGAGCACCCTGAGTACTAAGCACCCAGCACCCTGAGTACTGAGCACCCAGCACCCTGAGCACTGAGCACCCAGCACCCCGAGCACTGAGCATCGAGCACCCTGAGTACTAAGCACCCAGAACCCTGAGTACTGAGCACCCAGCACCCTGAGTACTGAGCACCCAGCACCCTGAGTACTGAGCACCCAGCGTACTGAGCACCGAGCACCCTGAGCACTGAGCACCCAGCACACTGAGTACTGTGCACCCAGCACCCTGAGCATTGAGCACCCAGCACCCTGAGTACTGAGCATCCAGCACCCCGAGCACTGAGCACCCAGCACCGTGAGTACTGAGCACTGAGCACCCAGCACCCCGAGCACTGAGCACCCAGCACCCTGTTTACTGAGCACTGAGTACCCAGCACCCAGAGCACTGAGCACCCAGCACCCTGAGAACTGACCACCCTGAGTACTGGGAACCCAGCACCCTGAGCACTGAGCACCCAGCACCCCGAGCACTGAGCACGCAGCACCCAGAGCACTGAGCACTGAGCACCCTGAGTACTGAGCACCGAGCACCCCGAGCACTGAGCACCGAGCACCCTGAGCACTGAGCACCCTGAGGACTGAGCACCCAGCACCCTGAGCACTGAGCACCCAGCACCCTGAGCACTGAGCACCCTGAGTACTGAGCACCGATCACCTGAGCACTGAGCACCCAGCACCCCGAGCACTGAGCACCCAGCACCCTGAGCACTGAGCACCCAGCACCCTGAGCACTGAGCACCGAGCACACTGCGTACTGAGCACTGAGCACCCTGAGCACTGAGCACCCTGCACCCTGAGTACTGAGCACCCAGCACCCTGAGCACTAAGGACCGAGCACACTGAGTACTAAGCACCCAGCACCCTGAGTACTGAGCACCCAGCACCCTGAGCACTGAGCACCAAGCACGCTGAGTACTGAGCACTGAGCACCCTGAGTACTGAGCACCGAGCACCCTGAGCACTGAGCACCCAGCACTCTGAATACTGAGCACTGAGAACCCTGAGCACTCAGCACAAAGCACCCTGAGTACTGAGCACCGAGCACCCTGAGTACTGAGCACCCAGTACCCTGAGCACTGAACACACAGCACCCTGAGTACTGAGCACCCCGAGCACTGAGCACCCAGCACTCTGAGCACTGAGGACCCAGCAACCTGAGTACTGAGCACCCAGCACACTGAGCACTGAGCACCCAGCACCCTGAGTACTGAGCACCCAGCACCCTGAGCACTGAGCACCCAGCACCCTGAGTACTGAGCATCCAGCACCCCGAGCACTGAGCACCCAGCACCCTGAGTACTGAGCACTGAGCACCCAGCACCCCGAACACTGAGCACTCAGCACCCTGTGTACTGAGCACTGAGTACCCAGCACCCCGAGCACTGAGCACCCAGCACCCTGAGCACCCTGAGAACTGAGCACCCAGCACCCTGAGCACTGAGCACCCAGCACCCCGAGCACTGAGCACCCAGCACCCAGAGTACTGAGCACTGAGCACACTGCACCCTGAGTACTGAGCACCCAGCACCCCGAGAATGAGCACCCTGAGCACTGAGGACCCAACACCATGAGTACTGAGCACCGAGCACCCTGAGTACTGAGCACCCAGCACCCTGAGCACTGAGCACCCAGCACGCTGAGTACTGAGCACTGAGCAAGCTGAGTACTGAGCACCGAGCACCCTGAGCTCTGAGCACCCAGCACGCTGAGTACTGAGCACTGAGCACCCTGAGTACTGAGCACCGAGCACCCTGAGTACTGAGCACCCAGCACTCTGAGCACTGAGCACTCAGCACCCCGAGCACTGAGCACCCGGCACCCCGAGCACTGAGCACCCAGCACCCCGAGCACTGAGCACCCAGCACCCCGAGCACTGAGCACTGAGCACCCTGCGTACTGAGCACTGAGCACCCTTAGTACTGAGCACCGAGCACCCTGAGTACTGAGCACCCAGCACCCCGAGCACTGAGCACCGAGCACCCTGAGTACTGAGCACCCAGCACACCGAGTACTGAGCACCCAGCACCCTGAGTACTGAGCACCCAGCACCCCTAGCACTGAGCACCGAGCACCCCGAGCACTGAGCACCCAGCACACCGATCACTGAGCACCCAGCACCCTGAGTACTAAGCACCCCTCACCCTGAGTACTGAGCACCCAGCACCCTGAGTACTGAGCACCCAGCGTGATGAGCACCGAGCACCCCGAGCACTGAGCACCCAGCACCCTGAGTACTGAGCACCCAGCACCCCGAGCACTGAGCACCCAGCACCCTGAGTACTGAGCACCGAACACCCTGAGTACTGAGCACCCAGCACCCTGAGTACTGAGCACCCAGCGTACTGAGCACCGAGCACCCAGCACCCTGAGTACTGAGCACCCAGCACCCTGAGCACTGAGCACCCAGCACCCTGAGTACTGAGCACTGAGCACCCTGAGTACTGAGCACCGAGCACCCCGAGCACTGAGCACCCAGCACCCCGAGCACTGAGAACCCAGCACCCTGAGTACTGAGCACCCAACGTACTGAGCACCGAGCACCCTGAGCACTGAGCACCCAGCACCCTGAGCACTGAGCACCCAGCACCCTGTGCACTGAGCACCCAGCACCCTGAGTACTGAGCACCCAAGGTACTGAGCACCGAGCACCCTGAGCACTGAGCACCCAGCACCCAGAGTACTGAGCACCCAGCACCCTGAGCAATGAGCACCCTGAGTACTGAGCACCCAGCACCTTGAGCACTGAGCACCGAGCACCCCGAGCACTGAGCACCCTGCACCCGGAGTACTGAGCACCCAGCACCCTGAGCACTGAACACACAGCACCCTGAGTACTGAGCACCCCGAGCACTGAGCACCCAGCACCCTGAGTACTGTGCAGCGAGCACCCCGTGTACTGAGCACCCAGCACCCCGAGCACTGAGCACCCAGCACCCCGAGCACTGAGCACCCAGCACCCTGAGTACTGAACACCCAGCACCCTGAGTACTGAGCACCCAGCACCCCGAGCACTGAGTACCCAGCACCCTGAGCACTGAGCACCCAGCACCCTGAGCACTGAGCAACCAGCACCCTGAGCACTGAGCACCCAGCACACTGAGTACTGAGCACTGAGCACCCAGCACCCCGAGTGTGAGCACCCAGCACCCTGAATACTGAGCACTGAGCACCCAGCACACCGAGCACTGAGCACCCAGCACCCTGAGCACTGAGCACCCAGCACCCGAGTACTGAGCAACCAGCACCCTGAGTACTGAGCACCCAGCACCCCGAGCACGGGGCACCCAGCACCCTGAGTACTGAGCACCCAGCACCCTGAGCACAGAGCACCGAGCACCCTGAGCACTGAGCACCCAGCACCCTGGGGACTGAGCACCCAGCACCCCGAGCACTGATCACCCAGCACCCTGAGCACTGAGCACCCTGAGTACTGAGCACTGAGCACCCTGAGTACTGAGCAATGAGCACCCTGAGTACTGAGCACTGAGCACCCAGAGAACTGAGCACACAGCACCCCGAGGACTGAGCACCCAGCACCCTGAGTACTGAGCACACAGCACCCTGAGTACTGAGCACCCAGCACCCTGAGTACTGAGCACACAGCACCCTGAGTACTGAGCACTGAGCACCCAGAGAACTGAGCACCCAGCACCCCGAGGACTGAGCTCCCAGCACCCTGTGCACTGAGCACTGAGCATCCAGCACCAAGAGCACTGAGCACCCTGAGCTCTTAGCACCCTGAGTACTGAGCACCCAGCACCCTGAGTACTGAGCACCGAGCTCCCCGAGCACTGAGCACCCTGAGTACTGAGCACCCAGCACCCTGAGTACTGAGCACCGAGCACCCCGAGCACTGAGCACCCAGCACCGCGAGCACTGAGCACCCAGCACCCTGAGTACTGAGCACCCAGCACCCCGAGAATGAGCTCCCTGAGCACTGAGTACCCAGCACCATGAGTACTGAGCACCCAGCACCCTGAGTACTGAGCACCCAGTACCCTGAGCACTGAACACACAGCACCCTGAGTACTGAGCACCCCGAGCACTGAGCACCCAGCACTCTGAGCACTGAGGACCCAGCAACCTGAGTACTGAGCACCCAGCACACTGAGCACTGAGCACCCAGCACCCTGAGTACTGAGCACCCAGCACCCTGAGCACTGAGCACCCAGCACCCTGAGTACTGAGCATCCAGCACCCCGAGCACTGAGCACCCAGCACCCTGAGTACTGAGCACTGAGCACCCAGCACCCCGAACACTGAGCACTCAGCACCCTGTGTACTGAGCACTGAGTACCCAGCACCCCGAGCACTGAGCACCCAGCACCCTGAGCACCCTGAGAACTGAGCACCCAGCACCCTGAGCACTGAGCACCCAGCACCCCGAGCACTGAGCACCCAGCACCCAGAGTACTGAGCACTGAGCACACTGCACCCTGAGTACTGAGCACCCAGCACCCCGAGAATGAGCACCCTGAGCACTGAGGACCCAACACCATGAGTACTGAGCACCGAGCACCCTGAGTACTGAGCACCCAGCACCCTGAGCACTGAGCACCCAGCACGCTGAGTACTGAGCACTGAGCAAGCTGAGTACTGAGCACCGAGCACCCTGAGCTCTGAGCACCCAGCACGCTGAGTACTGAGCACTGAGCACCCTGAGTACTGAGCACCGAGCACCCTGAGTACTGAGCACCCAGCACTCTGAGCACTGAGCACTCAGCACCCCGAGCACTGAGCACCCGGCACCCCGAGCACTGAGCACCCAGCACCCCGAGCACTGAGCACCCAGCACCCCGAGCACTGAGCACTGAGCACCCTGCGTACTGAGCACTGAGCACCCTTAGTACTGAGCACCGAGCACCCTGAGTACTGAGCACCCAGCACCCCGAGCACTGAGCACCGAGCACCCTGAGTACTGAGCACCCAGCACACCGAGTACTGAGCACCCAGCACCCTGAGTACTGAGCACCCAGCACCCCTAGCACTGAGCACCGAGCACCCCGAGCACTGAGCACCCAGCACACCGATCACTGAGCACCCAGCACCCTGAGTACTAAGCACCCCTCACCCTGAGTACTGAGCACCCAGCACCCTGAGTACTGAGCACCCAGCGTGATGAGCACCGAGCACCCCGAGCACTGAGCACCCAGCACCCTGAGTACTGAGCACCCAGCACCCCGAGCACTGAGCACCCAGCACCCTGAGTACTGAGCACCGAACACCCTGAGTACTGAGCACCCAGCACCCTGAGTACTGAGCACCCAGCGTACTGAGCACCGAGCACCCAGCACCCTGAGTACTGAGCACCCAGCACCCTGAGCACTGAGCACCCAGCACCCTGAGTACTGAGCACTGAGCACCCTGAGTACTGAGCACCGAGCACCCCGAGCACTGAGCACCCAGCACCCCGAGCACTGAGAACCCAGCACCCTGAGTACTGAGCACCCAACGTACTGAGCACCGAGCACCCTGAGCACTGAGCACCCAGCACCCTGAGCACTGAGCACCCAGCACCCTGTGCACTGAGCACCCAGCACCCTGAGTACTGAGCACCC
This sequence comes from Microtus oregoni, assembly GCF_018167655.1. Lineage (NCBI taxonomy): Eukaryota > Metazoa > Chordata > Mammalia > Rodentia > Cricetidae > Microtus > Microtus oregoni. Next base: position 3,132,948 of record NW_024543261.1, on the reverse strand, counting down.
AAGGTACTGAGCACCGAGCACCCTGAGCACTGAGCACCCAGCACCCAGAGTACTGAGCACCCAGCACCCTGAGCAATGAGCACCCTGAGTACTGAGCACCCAGCACCTTGAGCACTGAGCACCGAGCACCCCGAGCACTGAGCACCCTGCACCCGGAGTACTGAGCACCCAGCACCCTGAGCACTGAACACACAGCACCCTGAGTACTGAGCACCCCGAGCACTGAGCACCCAGCACCCTGAGTACTGTGCAGCGAGCACCCCGTGTACTGAGCACCCAGCACCCCGAGCACTGAGCACCCAGCACCCCGAGCACTGAGCACCCAGCACCCTGAGTACTGAACACCCAGCACCCTGAGTACTGAGCACCCAGCACCCCGAGCACTGAGTACCCAGCACCCTGAGCACTGAGCACCCAGCACCCTGAGCACTGAGCAACCAGCACCCTGAGCACTGAGCACCCAGCACACTGAGTACTGAGCACTGAGCACCCAGCACCCCGAGTGTGAGCACCCAGCACCCTGAATACTGAGCACTGAGCACCCAGCACACCGAGCACTGAGCACCCAGCACCCTGAGCACTGAGCACCCAGCACCCGAGTACTGAGCAACCAGCACCCTGAGTACTGAGCACCCAGCACCCCGAGCACGGGGCACCCAGCACCCTGAGTACTGAGCACCCAGCACCCTGAGCACAGAGCACCGAGCACCCTGAGCACTGAGCACCCAGCACCCTGGGGACTGAGCACCCAGCACCCCGAGCACTGATCACCCAGCACCCTGAGCACTGAGCACCCTGAGTACTGAGCACTGAGCACCCTGAGTACTGAGCAATGAGCACCCTGAGTACTGAGCACTGAGCACCCAGAGAACTGAGCACACAGCACCCCGAGGACTGAGCACCCAGCACCCTGAGTACTGAGCACACAGCACCCTGAGTACTGAGCACCCAGCACCCTGAGTACTGAGCACACAGCACCCTGAGTACTGAGCACTGAGCACCCAGAGAACTGAGCACCCAGCACCCCGAGGACTGAGCTCCCAGCACCCTGTGCACTGAGCACTGAGCATCCAGCACCAAGAGCACTGAGCACCCTGAGCTCTTAGCACCCTGAGTACTGAGCACCCAGCACCCCGAGGACTGAGCTCCCAGCACCCTGTGCACTGAGCACTGAGCATCCAGCACCAAGAGCACTGAGCACCCTGAGCTCTTAGCACCCTGAGTACTGAGCACCCAGCACCCTGAGTACTGAGCACCGAGCTCCCCGAGCACTGAGCACCCTGAGTACTGAGCACCCAGCACCCCGAGAATGAGCTCCCTGAGCACTGAGTACCCAGCACCATGAGTACTGAGCACCCAGCACCCTGAGTACTGAGCACCCAGTACCCTGAGCACTGAACACACAGCACCCTGAGTACTGAGCACCCCGAGCACTGAGCACCCAGCACCCTGAGCACAGAGGACCCAGCACCCTGAGTACTGAGCACCCAGCACCCTGAGCACTGAGCACCCAGCACCCAGAGTACTGAGCACCCAGCACCCTGAGCACTGAGCACCCAGCACCCTGAGTACTGAGCATCCAGCACTCCGAGCACTGAGCACCCAGCACCCTGAGTACTGAGCACTGAGCACCCAGCACCCCGAGCACTGAGCACTCAGCACCCTGTGTACTGAGCATTGAGTACCCAGCACCCCGAGCACTGAGCACCCAGCACCCTGAGCACCCTGAGTACTGAGCACCCAGCACCCCGAGCACTGAGCACTGAGCAGCCTGAGCACTGAGCACCCAGCACACTGAGTACTGAGCACCCAGCACCCTGAGCACTGAGGACCGAGCACCCTCAGTACTAAGCACCCAGCACCCTGAGTACTGAGCACCCAGCACCCTGAGCACTGAGCACCCAGCACGCTGAGTACTGAGCACTGAGCACCCTGAGTACTGAGCACCGAGCACCCTGAGCACTGAGCACACAGCACGATGAGTACTGAGCACTGAGCACCCTGAGTACTGAGCACCGAGCACCCTGAGTACTGAGCACCCAGCACTCTGAGCACAGAGCACCCAGCACCCTGAGCACTGAGCACCCAGCACCCCTAGCACTGAGCACCCAGCACCCCAAGCACTGAGCACCCAGCACCCCAAGCACTGAGCACTGAGCACCCAGCACAACGAGCACTGAGCACCCAGCACCCTGAGTACTGAGCACCCAGCACCCTGAGCACTGAGCACCCAGCACCCTGAGTACTGAGCAACCAACACCCCAAGCACTGAGCACCCTGAGTACTGAGCAACCAGCACCCCAAGCACTGAGCACCCTGAGGACTGAGCACCCAGCACCCTGAGTAATGAGCACCCAGCACCCCGAGCACTGAGCACCCAGCACCCTGAGTACTGTGCAGCCAGCACACTGAGTACTGAGCACCCAGCGTACTGAGCACCGAGCACCCAGCACCCTGAGTACTGAGCACCGAGCACTCTGAGTACTGAGCAGCCAGCACCCTGAGTACTGAGCACCCAGCAGCCTGAGCACAGAGCACCAAGCACCCTGAGTACTGAGCACCGAGCACCCCGAGTACTGAGCACCCAGCACCCCGAGCACTGAGCACCCAGCACCCCGAGCACTGAGCACCCAGCACCGCGAGCACTGAGCACCCAACACCCCGAGCACTGAGCACCCAGCACCCCGAGCACTGAGCACCCAGCACCCCGAGCACCGAGCACCCTGAGTACTAAGCACCGAGCACCCTGAGCACTGAGCACCCAGCACCCTGAGCACTGAGCACCCAGCACCTTGAGTACTGAGCACCCAGCACCCCGAGCACTGAGCACCCAGCACCCTGAGTATTGAGCACCCAGCACCCTGATCACTGAGCACCGAGCACCCTGAGCACTGAGCACCCAGCACCCTGAGGACTGAGCACCCAGCACCCCGAGCACTGAGCACAAAGCACCCTGAGCACTGAGCACCCTGAGTACTGAGCACTGAGCACCCTGAGTACTGAGCACTGAGCACCCTGAGTACTGAGCACCGAGCACCCTGAGCACTGAGCATCCAGCACCCTGAGCACTGAGCACCCAGCACCCCGAGCAGTGAGCACCCAGCACCCTGAGCCCTGAGCACCCTGAGTACTGAGCACTGAGCACCCTGAGTACTGAGCACTGAGCACCCTGAGTACTGAGCACCCAGCACCCTGAGTAATGAGCACCCAGCACACTGAGTACTGAGCACCCAGCACCCTGAGCAATGAGCACCCTGAGTACTGAGCACCCAGCACCCTGAGCACTGAGCACCCAGCACCCTGAGTACTGAGCAACCAGCACCCTGAGCACTGAGCACCCAGCACCCTGAGTACTGAGCATCCAGCACCCCGAGCACTGAGCACCCAGCACCCTGAGTACTGAGCACTGAGCACCCATCACCCCGAGCACTGAGCACCCAGCACCCTGTGTACTGAGCACTGAGAACCCAGCACCCCGAGGACTGAGCACCCAGAACCCTGAGCACTGAGCACCCTGAGTACTGAGCACTGAGCACCAGGCACCCTGAGTACTGAGCACCCAGCACCCTGAGCACTGAGCACCCTGAGTACTGAGCACCGAGCACCCTGAGAACTGAGCACCCAGTACCCTGAGCACTGAACACACATCACCCTGAGTACTGAGCACCCCGAGCACCGAGCACCCAGCACCCTGAGTACTGAGCACCCAGTACCCTGAGCACTGAGCACCCAGCACCCTGAGTACTGAGCACCGAGCACCCCGAGTACTGAGCACCCAGCACCCCGAGCACTGAGCACCCAGCACCCCGAGCACTGAGCACCCAGCACCCCGAGCACTGAGCACCCAGCAACCCGAGCACTGAGCACCCAGCACCGCGAGCACCGAGCACACCGAGTACTAAGCACCGAGCACCCTGAGCACTGAGCACCCAGCACCCTGAGCACTGAGCACCCAGCACCCTGAGTACTGAGCACCCAGCAACCCGAGCACTGAGAACCCAGCACCCTGAGTACTGAGCACCCAGCACCCTGAGCACTGAGCACCGAGCACCCTGAGCACTGAGCACCCAGCACCCTGAGGACTGAGCACCCAGCACCCCGAGCACTGAGCACCCAGCACGCTGAGCACTGAGCACCCTTGTACGGAGCACTGAGCACCATGAGTACTGAGCACTGAGCACCCTGAGTACTGAGCACCCAGCACCCTGAGTACTGAGCACCCAGCACCCCGAGCACTGAGTACCCAGCACCCTGAGCACTGAGTACCCAGCACCCTGAGCACTGAGCACCCAGCACCCTGAGCACTGAGCACCCAGCACCCGGAGCACTGAGCACCCAGCACCCTGAGTACTGAGCACTGAGCACCCAGCACCCCGAGCACTGAGCACCCAGCACCCTGAGTACTGAGCACCCAGCACCCTGAGCACTGAGCACCCAGCACCCTGAGTACTGAGCACCCAACACCCCAAGCACTGAGCACCCTGAGTACTGAGCAACCAGCACCCCAAGCACTGAGCACCCTGAGTACTGAGCACCCAGCACACTGAGTACTGAGCACCCAGCACCCCGAGCACTGAGCACCCAGCACCCTGATTACTGAGCAGCCAGCACCCTGAGTACTGAGCACCCAGCGTACTGAGCACCGAGCACGCAGCACCCTGAGTACTGAGCACCGAGCACCCTGAGTACTGAGCAGCCAGCACCCTGAGTACTGAGCACCCAGCACCCTGAGCACTGAGCACCAAGCACCCTGAGTACTGAGCACCGAGCACCCCGAGTACTGAGCACCCAGCACCCCGAGCACTGAGCACCCAGCACCCCGAGCACTGAGCACCCAGCACCCTGAGCACTGAGCACCCAGCACCCTGAGCACTGAGCACCCAGCACCCCGAGCACCGAGCACCCTGAGTACTAAGCACCGAGCACCCTGAGCACTGAGCACCCAGCACCCTGAGCACTGAGCACCCAGCACCCTGTGTACTGAGCACTGAGAACCCAGCACCCCGAGCACTGAGCACCCAGCACCCTGAGCACTGAGCACCCTGAGTACTGAGCACTGAGCACCAGGCACCCTGAGTACTGAGCACCCAGCACCCTGAGCACTGAGCACCCTGAGTACTGAGCACCGAGCACCCTGAGAACTGAGCACCCAGTACCCTGAGCACTGAACACACATCACCCTGAGTACTGAGGACCCCGAGCACTGAGCACCAAGCACCCTGAGTACTGAGCACCCAGCGTACTGAGCACCGAGCACCCAGCACCCTGAGTACTCAGCACCCAGCACCCTGAGCACTGAGCACCCAGCACCCTGAGTACTGAGCACCGAGCACCCCGAGTACTGAGCACCCAGCACCCCGAGCACTGAGCACCCAGCACCCCGAGCACTGAGCACCCAGCACCCCGAGCACTGAGCACCCAGCAACCCGAGCACTGAGCACCCAGCACCGCGAGCACCGAGCACCCTGAGTACTAAGCACCGAGCACCCTGAGCACTGAGCACCCAGCACCCTGAGCACTGAGCACCCAGCACCCTGAGTACTGAGCACCCAGCAACCCGAGCACTGAGAACCCAGCACCCTGAGTACTGAGCACCCAGCACCCTGAGCACTGAGCACCGAGCACCCTGAGCACTGAGCACCAAGCACCCTGAGGACTGAGCACCCAGCACCCCGAGCACTGAGCACCCAGCACCCTGAGCACTGAGCACCCTTGTACGGAGCACTGAGCACCATGAGTACTGAGCACTGAGCACCCTGAGTACTGAGCACCCAGCACCCTGAGTACTGAGCACCCAGCACCCCGAGCACTGAGTACCCAGCACCCTGAGCACTGAGTACCCAGCACCCTGAGCACTGAGCACCCAGCACCCTGAGCACTGAGCACCCAGCACCCGGAGCACTGAGCACCCAGCACCCTGAGTACTGAGCACTGAGCACCCAGCACCCCGAGCACTGAGCACCCAGCACCCTGAGTACTGAGCACCCAGCACCCTGAGCACTGAGCACCCAGCACCCTGAGTACTGAGCACCCAACACCCCAAGCACTGAGCACCCTGAGTACTGAGCAACCAGCACCCCAAGCACTGAGCACCCTGAGTACTGAGCACCCAGCACACTGAGTACTGAGCACCCAGAACCCCGAGCACTGAGCACCCAGCACCCTGATTACTGAGCAGCCAGCACCCTGAGTACTGAGCACCCAGCGTACTGAGCACCGAGCACGCAGCACCCTGAGTACTGAGCACCGAGCACCCTGAGTACTGAGCAGCCAGCACCCTGAGTACTGAGCACCCAGAACCCTGAGCACTGAGCACCAAGCACCCTGAGTACTGAGCACCGAGCACCCCGAGTACTGAGCACCCAGCACCCCGAGCACGGAGCACCCAGCACCCCGAGCACTGAGCACCCAGCACCCCGAGCACTGAGCACCCAGCACCCTGAGCACTGAGCACCCAGCACCCTGAGCACTGAGCACCCAGCACCCCGAGCACCGAGCACCCTGAGTACTAAGCACCGAGCACCCTGAGCACTGAGCACCCAGCACCCTGAGCACTGAGCACCCAGCACCCTGAGTACTGAGCACCCAGCACCCTGAGCACTAAGCACCCAGCACCCTGAGTACTGAGCACCCAGCACCCTGATCACTGAGCACCGAGCACCCTGAGCACTGAGCACCCAGCACCCTGAGGACTGAGCACCCAGCACCCCGAGCACTGAGCACCCAGCACCCTGAGCACTGAGCACCCTGAGTACTGAGCACTGAGCACCCTGAGTACTGAGCACTGAGCACCCTGAGTACTGAGCACCCAGCACCCTGAGTACTGAGCACCCAGCACCCTGAGTACTGAGCACCCAGCACCCTGAGTACTGAGCACCCAGCACCCTGAGTACTGAGCACCCAGCACCCTGAGCAATGAGCACCCTGAGTACTGAGCACCCAGCACCCTGAGCACTGAGCACCCAGCACCCTGAGTACTGAGCAACCAGCACCCTGAGCACTGAGCACCCAGCACCCTGAGTACTGAGCATCCAGCACCCAGAGCACTGAGCACCCAGCTCCCTGAGTACTGAGCACTGAGCACCCAGCACCCCGAGCACTGAGCACCCAGCACCCTGTGTACTGAGCACTGAGTACCCAGAACCCCGAGCACTGAGCACCCAGCACCCTGAGCACTGAGCACCCTGAGTACTGAGCACTGAGAACCCTGCACCCTGAGTACTGAGCACCCAGCACCCTGAGCACTGAGCACACTGAGTACTGAGCACCGAGCACCCTGACCACTGAGCACCCTGCACGCTGAGTACTGAGCACTGAGCACCCTGAGCACTGAGCACCCAGCACCCTGAGTACTGAGTACCGAGCACCCTGAGTACTGAGCACCCAGCACTCTAAGCACTGAGCACCCAGCACCCTGAGCACTGAGCACCCAGCACCCCGAGCACTGAGCACCCAGCACTCCGAGCACTGAGCACCCAGCACCCCGAGCACTGAGCCTGAGCACCCTGAGTACTGAGCACTGAGCACCGTGAGTACTGAGTACCGAGCACCCTGAGTACTGAGCACCCAGCACCCTGAGCACTGAGCACCCAGCACAACGAGTACTGAGCACCCAGCACCCTGATTACTGAGCACCAAGCACCCCGAGCACTGAGCACCCAGCACAACGAGTACTGAGCACCCAGCACCCTGATTACTGAGCACCAAGCACCCCGAGCACTGAGCACCGAGCACCCCGAGCACTGAGCACTCAGCACCCTGAGCACTGAGAACCCAGCACCTTGAGCACTGAGCACCCAGCACCCTGAGTACTGAGCAGTGAGCACCCAGCACCCCGAGCACTGAGCACCCAGCACCCTGAGTACTGAGCACCCAGCACCCTGAGCACTGAGCACCCAGCACCCTGAGTACTGAGCACCCAACACCCCAAGCACTGAGCACCCTGAGTACTGAGCACCAGCACCCCAAGCACTGAGCACCCTGAGTACTGAGCACCCAGCACACTGAGTACTGAGCACCCAGCACCCCGAGCACTGAGCACCCAGCACCCTGATTACTGAGCAGCCAGCACCCTGAGTACTGAGCACCCAGCGTACTGAGCACCGAGCACGCTGCACCCTGAGTACTGAGCACCGAGCACCCTGAGTACTGAGCAGCCAGCACCCTGAGTACTGAGCACCCAGCACCCTGAGCACTGAGCACCTAGCACCCTGAGTACTGAGCACCGAGCACCCCGAGTACTGAGCACCCAGCACCCCGAGCACTGAGCACCCAGCACCCCGAGCACTGAGCACCCAGCACCCTGAGCACTGAGCACCCAGCACCCTGAGCACTGAGCACCCAGCACCCCGAGCACTGAGCACCCAGCACCCCGAGCACTGAGCACCCAGCACCCCGAGCACTGAGCACCCAGCACCCCGAGCACTGAGCACCCAGCACCCTGAGCACTGAGCACCCAGCACCCTGAGCACTGAGCACCCAGCACCCTGAGCACTGAGCACCCAGCACCCTGAGTACTGAGCACCCAGCACCCTGATCACTGAGCACCGAGCACCCTGAGCACTGAGCACCCAGCACCCTGAGGACTGAGCACCCAGCACCCCGAGCACTGAGCACCCAGCACCCTGAGCACTGAGCACCCTGAGTACTGAGCACTGAGCACCCTGAGTACTGAGCACTGAGCACCCTGAGTACTGAGCACCCAGCACCCTGAGTACTGAGCACCCAGCACCCTGAAAACTGAGCACCGAGCACCCTGAGCACTGAGCACCCAGCACCCTGAGCACTAAGCACCCAGCACCCCGAGCAGTGAGCACCCAGCACCCTGAGCCCTGAGCACCCTGATTACTGAGCACTGAGCACCCTGAGTACTGAGCACTGAGCACCCTGAGTACTGAGCACCCAGAACCCTGAGTACTGAGCACCCAGCACCCTGAGTACTGAGCACCCAGCACCCTGAGCAATGAGCACCCTGAGTACTGAGCACCCAGCACCCTGAGCACTGAGCACCCAGCACCCTGAGTACTGAGCAACCAGCACCCTGAGCACTGAGTACCCAGCACCCTGAGTACTGAGCATCCAGCACCCGGAGCACTGAGCACCCAGCTCTCTGAGTACTGAGCACTGAGCACCCAGCACCCCGAGCACTGCGCACCCAGCACCCTGTGTACTGAGCACTGAGTACCCAGCACCCCGAGCACTGAGCACCCAGCACCCTGAGCACTGAGCACCCTGAGTACTGAGCACTGAGCACCCTGCACCCTGAGTACTGAGCACCCAGCACTCTGAGCACTGAGCACCCTGAGTACTGAGCACCGAGCACCCTGACCACTGAGCACCCTGCACGCTGAGTACTGAGCACTGAGCACCCTGAGCACTGAGCACCCAGCACCCTGAGTACTGAGCACCGAGCACCCTGAGTACTGAGCACCCAGCACTCTAAGCACTGAGCACCCAGCACCCTGAGCACTGAGCACCCAGCACCCTGAGTACTGAGCACCCAGCACCCTGAGTACTGAACACCCAGCACCCCGCGCACTGAGCACCCAGCACCCTGAGCACTGAGCAACGAGCACCCTGAGCACTGAGCACCCAGCACGCTGAGTACTGAGCACTGAGCACCCTGAGTACTGAGCACCGAGCACCCTGAGTACTGAGCACCCAGCACTCTGAGCACTGAGCACTCAGCACCCCGAGCACTGAGCACCCGGCACCCCGAGCACTGAGCACCCAGCACCCCGAGCACTGAGCACCCAGCACCCCGAGCACTGAGCACTGAGCACCCTGCGTACTGAGCACTGAGCACCCTTAGTACTGAGCACCGAGCACCCTGAGTACTGAGCACCCAGCACACCGAGTACTGAGCACCCAGCACCCTGAGTACTGAGCACCCAGCACCCCTAGCACTGAGCACCGAGCACCCCGAGCACTGAGCACCCAGCACACCGATCACTGAGCACCCAGCACCCTGAGTACTAAGCACCCCTCACCCTGAGTACTGAGCACCCAGCACCCTGAGTACTGAGCACCCAGCGTGATGAGCACCGAGCACCCCGAGCACTGAGCACCCAGCACCCTGAGTACTGAGCACCCAGCACCCCGAGCACTGAGCACCCAGCACCCTGAGTACTGAGCACCGAACACCCTGAGTACTGAGCACCCAGCACCCTGAGTACTGAGCACCCAGCGTACTGAGCACCGAGCACCCAGCACCCTGAGTACTGAGCACCCAGCACCCTGAGCACTGAGCACCCAGCACCCTGAGTACTGAGCACTGAGCACCCTGAGTACTGAGCACCGAGCACCCCGAGCACTGAGCACCCAGCTCCCCGAGCACTGAGAACCCAGCACCCTGAGTACTGAGCACCCAACGTACTGAGCACCGAGCACCCTGAGCACTGAGCACCCAGCACCCTGAGCACTGAGCACCCAGCACCCTGTGCACTGAGCACCCAGCACCCTGAGTACTGAGCACCCAAGGTACTGAGCACCGAGCACCCTGAGCACTGAGCACCCAGCACCCAGAGTACTGAGCACCCAGCACCCTGAGCAATGAGCACCCTGAGTACTGAGCACCCAGCACCTTGAGCACTGAGCACCGAGCACCCCGAGCACTGAGCACCCTGCACCCGGAGTACTGAGCACCCAGCACCCTGAGCACTGAACACACAGCACCCTGAGTACTGAGCACCCCGAGCACTGAGCACCCAGCACCCTGAGTACTGTGCAGCGAGCACCCCGTGTACTGAGCACCCAGCACCCCGAGCACTGAGCACCCAGCACCCCGAGCACTGAGCACCCAGCACCCTGAGTACTGAACACCCAGCACCCTGAGTACTGAGCACCCAGCACCCCGAGCACTGAGTACCCAGCACCCTGAGCACTGAGCACCCAGCACCCTGAGCACTGAGCAACCAGCACCCTGAGCACTGAGCACCCAGCACACTGAGTACTGAGCACTGAGCACCCAGCACCCCGAGTGTGAGCACCCAGCACCCTGAATACTGAGCACTGAGCACCCAGCACACCGAGCACTGAGCACCCAGCACCCTGAGCACTGAGCACCCAGCACCCGAGTACTGAGCAACCAGCACCCTGAGTACTGAGCACCCAGCACCCCGAGCACGGGGCACCCAGCACCCTGAGTACTGAGCACCCAGCACCCTGAGCACAGAGCACCGAGCACCCTGAGCACTGAGCACCCAGCACCCTGGGGACTGAGCACCCAGCACCCCGAGCACTGATCACCCAGCACCCTGAGCACTGAGCACCCTGAGTACTGAGCACTGAGCACCCTGAGTACTGAGCAATGAGCACCCTGAGTACTGAGCACTGAGCACCCAGAGAACTGAGCACACAGCACCCCGAGGACTGAGCACCCAGCACCCTGAGTACTGAGCACACAGCACCCTGAGTACTGAGCACCCAGCACCCTGAGTACTGAGCACACAGCACCCTGAGTACTGAGCACTGAGCACCCAGAGAACTGAGCACCCAGCACCCCGAGGACTGAGCTCCCAGCACCCTGTGCACTGAGCACTGAGCATCCAGCACCAAGAGCACTGAGCACCCTGAGCTCTTAGCACCCTGAGTACTGAGCACCCAGCACCCTGAGTACTGAGCACCGAGCTCCCCGAGCACTGAGCACCCTGAGTACTGAGCACCCAGCACCCTGAGTACTGAGCACCGAGCACCCCGAGCACTGAGCACCCAGCACCGCGAGCACTGAGCACCCAGCACCCTGAGTACTGAGCACCCAGCACCCCGAGAATGAGCTCCCTGAGCACTGAGTACCCAGCACCATGAGTACTGAGCACCCAGCACCCTGAGTACTGAGCACCCAGTACCCTGAGCACTGAACACACAGCACCCTGAGTACTGAGCACCCCGAGCACTGAGCACCCAGCACCCTGAGCACAGAGGACCCAGCACCCTGAGTACTGAGCACCCAGCACCCTGAGCACTGAGCACCCAGCACCCAGAGTACTGAGCACCCAGCACCCTGAGCACTGAGCACCCAGCACCCTGAGTACTGAGCATCCAGCACTCCGAGCACTGAGCACCCAGCATCCTGAGTACTGAGCACTGAGCACCCAGCACCCCGAGCACTGAGCACTCAGCACCCTGTGTACTGAGCATTGAGTACCCAGCACCCCGAGCACTGAGCACCCAGCACCCTGAGCACCCTGAGTACTGAGCACCCAGCACCCCGAGCACTGAGCACTGAGCAGCCTGAGCACTGAGCACCCAGCACACTGAGTACTGAGCACCCAGCACCCTGAGCACTGAGGACCGAGCACCCTCAGTACTAAGCACCCAGCACCCTGAGTACTGAGCACCCAGCACCCTGAGCACTGAGCACCCAGCACGCTGAGTACTGAGCACTGAGCACCCTGAGTACTGAGCACCGAGCACCCTGAGCACTGAGCACACAGCACGATGAGTACTGAGCACTGAGCACCCTGAGTACTGAGCACCGAGCACCCTGAGTACTGAGCACCCAGCACTCTGAGCACAGAGCACCCAGCACCCTGAGCACTGAGCACCCAGCACCCCTAGCACTGAGCACCCAGCACCCCAAGCACTGAGCACCCAGCACCCCAAGCACTGAGCACTGAGCACCCAGCACAACGAGCACTGAGCACCCAGCACCCTGAGTACTGAGCACCCAGCACCCTGAGCACTGAGCACCCAGCACCCTGAGTACTGAGCAACCAACACCCCAAGCACTGAGCACCCTGAGTACTGAGCAACCAGCACCCCAAGCACTGAGCACCCTGAGGACTGAGCACCCAGCACCCTGAGTAATGAGCACCCAGCACCCCGAGCACTGAGCACCCAGCACCCTGAGTACTGTGCAGCCAGCACACTGAGTACTGAGCACCCAGCGTACTGAGCACCGAGCACCCAGCACCCTGAGTACTGAGCACCGAGCACTCTGAGTACTGAGCAGCCAGCACCCTGAGTACTGAGCACCCAGCAGCCTGAGCACAGAGCACCAAGCACCCTGAGTACTGAGCACCGAGCACCCCGAGTACTGAGCACCCAGCACCCCGAGCACTGAGCACCCAGCACCCCGAGCACTGAGCACCCAGCACCGCGAGCACTGAGCACCCAACACCCCGAGCACTGAGCACCCAGCACCCCGAGCACTGAACAACCAGCACCCCGAGCACCGAGCACCCTGAGTACTAAGCACCGAGCACCCTGAGCACTGAGCACCCAGCACCCTGAGCACTGAGCACCCAGCACCTTGAGTACTGAGCACCCAGCACCCCGAGCACTGAGCACCCAGCACCCTGAGTATTGAGCACCCAGCACCCTGATCACTGAGCACTGAGCACCCTGAGCACTGAGCACCCAGCACCCTGAGGACTGAGCACCCAGCACCCCGAGCACTGAGCACAAAGCACCCTGAGCACTGAGCACCCTGAGTACTGAGCACTGAGCACCCTGAGTACTGAGCACTGAGCACCCTGAGTACTGAGCACCGAGCACCCTGAGCACTGAGCATCCAGCACCCTGAGCACTGAGCACCCAGCACCCCGAGCAGTGAGCACCCAGCACCCTGAGCCCTGAGCACCCTGAGTACTGAGCACTGAGCACCCTGAGTACTGAGCACTGAGCACCCTGAGTACTGAGCACCCAGCACCCTGAGTAATGAGCACCCAGCACACTGAGTACTGAGCACCCAGCACCCTGAGCAATGAGCACCCTGAGTACTGAGCACCCAGCACCCTGAGCACTGAGCACCCAGCACCCTGAGTACTGAGCAACCAGCACCCTGAGCACTGAGCACCCAGCACCCTGAGTACTGAGCATCCAGCACCCCGAGCACTGAGCACCCAGCACCCTGAGTACTGAGCACTGAGCACCCATCACCCCGAGCACTGAGCACCCAGCACCCTGTGTACTGAGCACTGAGAACCCAGCACCCCGAGGACTGAGCACCCAGAACCCTGAGCACTGAGCACCCTGAGTACTGAGCACTGAGCACCAGGCACCCTGAGTACTGAGCACCCAGCACCCTGAGCACTGAGCACCCTGAGTACTGAGCACCGAGCACCCTGAGAACTGAGCACCCAGTACCCTGAGCACTGAACACACATCACCCTGAGTACTGAGCACCCCGAGCACCGAGCACCCAGCACCCTGAGTACTGAGCACCCAGTACCCTGAGCACTGAGCACCCAGCACCCTGAGTACTGAGCACCAAGCACCCCGAGTACTGAGCACCCAGCACCCCGAGCACTGAGCACCCAGCACCCCGAGCACTGAGCACCCAGCACCCCGAGCACTGAGCACCCAGCAACCCGAGCACTGAGCACCCAGCACCGCGAGCACCGAGCACCCCGAGTACTAAGCACCGAGCACCCTGAGCACTGAGCACCCAGCACCCTGAGCACTGAGCACCCAGCACCCTGAGTACTGAGCACCCAGCAACCCGAGCACTGAGAACCCAGCACCCTGAGTACTGAGCACCCAGCACCCTGAGCACTGAGCACCGAGCACCCTGAGCACTGAGCACCCAGCACCCTGAGGACTGAGCACCCAGCACCCCGAGCACTGAGCACCCAGCACGCTGAGCACTGAGCACCCTTGTACGGAGCACTGAGCACCATGAGTACTGAGCACTGAGCACCCTGAGTACTGAGCACCCAGCACCCTGAGTACTGAGCACCCAGCACCCCGAGCACTGAGTACCCAGCACCCTGAGCACTGAGTACCCAGCACCCTGAGCACTGAGCACCCAGCACCCTGAGCACTGAGCACCCAGCACCCGGAGCACTGAGCACCCAGCACCCTGAGTACTGAGCACTGAGCACCCAGCACCCCGAGCACTGAGCACCCAGCACCCTGAGTACTGAGCACCCAGCACCCTGAGCACTGAGCACCCAGCACCCTGAGTACTGAGCACCCAACACCCCAAGCACTGAGCACCCTGAGTACTGAGCAACCAGCACCCCAAGCACTGAGCACCCTGAGTACTGAGCACCCAGCACACTGAGTACTGAGCACCCAGCACCCCGAGCACTGAGCACCCAGCACCCTGATTACTGAGCAGCCAGCACCCTGAGTACTGAGCACCCAGCGTACTGAGCACCGAGCACGCAGCACCCTGAGTACTGAGCACCGAGCACCCTGAGTACTGAGCAGCCAGCACCCTGAGTACTGAGCACCCAGCACCCTGAGCACTGAGCACCAAGCACCCTGAGTACTGAGCACCGAGCACCCCGAGTACTGAGCACCCAGCACCCCGAGCACTGAGCACCCAGCACCCCGAGCACTGAGCACCCAGCACCCCGAGCACTGAGCACCCAGCACCCTGAGCACTGAGCACCCAGCACCCTGAGCACTGAGCACCCAGCACCCCGAGCACCGAGCACCCTGAGTACTAAGCACCGAGCACCCTGAGCACTGAGCACCCAGCACCCTGAGCACTGAGCACCCAGCACCCTGTGTACTGAGCACTGAGAACCCAGCACCCCGAGCACTGAGCTCCCAGCACCCTGAGCACTGAGCACCCTGAGTACTGAGCACTGAGCACCAGGCACCCTGAGTACTGAGCACCCAGCACCCTGAGCACTGAGCACCCTGAGTACTGAGCACCGAGCACCCTGAGAACTGAGCACCCAGTACCCTGAGCACTGAACACACATCACCCTGAGTACTGAGGACCCCGAGCACTGAGCACCAAGCACCCTGAGTACTGAGCACCCAGCGTACTGAGCACCGAGCACCCAGCACCCTGAGTACTCAGCACCCAGTACCCTGAGCACTGAGCACCCAGCACCCTGAGTACTGAGCACCGAGCACCCCGAGTACTGAGCACCCAGCACCCCGAGCACTGAGCACCCAGCACCCCGAGCACTGAGCACCCAGCACCCCGAGCACTGAGCACCCAGCAACCCGAGCACTGAGCACCCAGCACCGCGAGCACCGAGCACCCTGAGTACTAAGCACCGAGCACCCTGAGCACTGAGCACCCAGCACCCTGAGCACTGAGCACCCAGCACCCTGAGTACTGAGCACCCAGCAACCCGAGCACTGAGAACCCAGCACCCTGAGTACTGAGCACCCAGCACCCTGAGCACTGAGCACCGAGCACCCTGAGCACTGAGCACCAAGCACCCTGAGGACTGAGCACCCAGCACCCCGAGCACTGAGCACCCAGCACCCTGAGCACTGAGCACCCTTGTACGGAGCACTGAGCACCATGAGTACTGAGCACTGAGCACCCTGAGTACTGAGCACCCAGCACCCTGAGTACTGAGCACCCAGCACCCCGAGCACTGAGTACCCAGCACCCTGAGCACTGAGTACCCAGCACCCTGAGCACTGAGCACCCAGCACCCTGAGCACTGAGCACCCAGCACCCGGAGCACTGAGCACCCAGCACCCTGAGTACTGAGCACTGAGCACCCAGCTCCCCGAGCACTGAGCACCCAGCACCCTGAGTACTGAGCACCCAGCACCCTGAGCACTGAGCACCCAGCACCCTGAGTACTGAGCACCCAACACCCCAAGCACTGAGCACCCTGAGTACTGAGCAACCAGCACCCCAAGCACTGAGCACCCTGAGTACTGAGCACCCAGCACACTGAGTACTGAGCACCCAGAACCCCGAGCACTGAGCACCCAGCACCCTGATTACTGAGCAGCCAGCACCCTGAGTACTGAGCACCCAGCGTACTGAGCACCGAGCACGCAGCACCCTGAGTACTGAGCACCGAGCACCCTGAGTACTGAGCAGCCAGCACCCTGAGTACTGAGCACCCAGAACCCTGAGCACTGAGCACCAAGCACCCTGAGTACTGAGCACCGAGCACCCCGAGTACTGAGCACCCAGCACCCCGAGCACGGAGCACCAAGCACCCCGAGCACTGAGCACCCAGCACCCCGAGCACTGAGCACCCAGCACCCTGAGCACTGAGCACCCAGCACCCTGAGCACTGAGCACCCAGCACCCCGAGCACCGAGCACCCTGAGTACTAAGCACCGAGCACACTGAGCACTGAGCACCCAGCACCCTGAGCACTGAGCACCCAGCACCCTGAGTACTGAGCACCCAGCACCCTGAGCACTAAGCACCCAGCACCCTGAGTACTGAGCACCCAGCACCCTGATCACTGAGCACCGAGCACCCTGAGCACTGAGCACCCAGCACCCTGAGGACTGAGCACCCAGCACCCCGAGCACTGAGCACCCAGCACCCTGAGCACTGAGCACCCTGAGTACTGAGCACTGAGCACCCTGAGTACTGAGCACTGAGCACCCTGAGTACTGAGCACCCAGCACCCTGAGTACTGAGCACCCAGCACCCTGAGTACTGAGCACCCAGCACCCTGAGTACTGAGCACCCAGCACCCTGAGTACTGAGCACCCAGCACCCTGAGCAATGAGCACCCTGAGTACTGAGCACCCAGCACCCTGAGCACTGAGCACCCAGCACCCTGAGTACTGAGCAACCAGCACCCTGAGCACTGAGCACCCAGCACCCTGAGTACTGAGCATCCAGCACCCAGAGCACTGAGCACCCAGCTCCCTGAGTACTGAGCACTGAGCACCCAGCACCCCGAGCACTGAGCACCCAGCACCCTGTGTACTGAGCACTGAGTACCCAGAACCCCGAGCACTGAGCACCCAGCACCCTGAGCACTGAGCACCCTGAGTACTGAGCACTGAGAACCCTGCACCCTGAGTACTGAGCACCCAGCACCCTGAGCACTGAGCACACTGAGTACTGAGCACCGAGCACCCTGACCACTGAGCACCCTGCACGCTGAGTACTGAGCACTGAGCACCCTGAGCACTGAGCACCCAGCACCCTGAGTACTGAGTACCGAGCACCCTGAGTACTGAGCACCCAGCACTCTAAGCACTGAGCACCCAGCACCCTGAGCACTGAGCACCCAGCACCCCGAGCACTGAGCACCCAGCACTCCGAGCACTGAGCACCCAGCACCCCGAGCACTGAGCCTGAGCACCCTGAGTACTGAGCACTGAGCACCGTGAGTACTGAGTACCGAGCACCCTGAGTACTGAGCACCCAGCACCCTGAGCACTGAGCACACAGCACAACGAGTACTGAGCACCCAGCACCCTGATTACTGAGCACCAAGCACCCCGAGCACTGAGCACCCAGCACAACGAGTACTGAGCACCCAGCACCCTGATTACTGAGCACCAAGCACCCCGAGCACTGAGCACCGAGCACCCCGAGCACTGAGCACTCAGCACCCTGAGCACTGAGAACCCAGCACCTTGAGCACTGAGCACCCAGCACCCTGAGTACTGAGCAGTGAGCACCCAGCACCCCGAGCACTGAGCACCCAGCACCCTGAGTACTGAGCACCCAGCACCCTGAGCACTGAGCACCCAGCACCCTGAGTACTGAGCACCCAACACCCCAAGCACTGAGCACCCTGAGTACTGAGCACCAGCACCCCAAGCACTGAGCACCCTGAGTACTGAGCACCCAGCACACTGAGTACTGAGCACCCAGCACCCCGAGCACTGAGCACCCAGCACCCTGATTACTGAGCAGCCAGCACCCTGAGTACTGAGCACCCAGCGTACTGAGCACCGAGCACGCTGCACCCTGAGTACTGAGCACCGAGCACCCTGAGTACTGAGCAGCCAGCACCCTGAGTACTGAGCACCCAGCACCCTGAGCACTGAGCACCTAGCACCCTGAGTACTGAGCACCGAGCACCCCGAGTACTGAGCACCCAGCACCCCGAGCACTGAGCACCCAGCACCCCGAGCACTGAGCACCCAGCACCCTGAGCACTGAGCACCCAGCACCCTGAGCACTGAGCACCCAGCACCCCGAGCACTGAGCACCCAGCACCCCGAGCACTGAGCACCCAGCACCCCGAGCACTGAGCACCCAGCACCCCGAGCACTGAGCACCCAGCACCCTGAGCACTGAGCACCCAGCACCCTGAGCACTGAGCACCCAGCACCCTGAGCACTGAGCACCCAGCACCCTGAGTACTGAGCACCCAGCACCCTGATCACTGAGCACCGAGCACCCTGAGCACTGAGCACCCAGCACCCTGAGGACTGAGCACCCAGCACCCCGAGCACTGAGCACCCAGCACCCTGAGCACTGAGCACCCTGAGTACTGAGCACTGAGCACCCTGAGTACTGAGCACTGAGCACCCTGAGTACTGAGCACCCAGCACCCTGAGTACTGAGCACCCAGCACCCTGAAAACTGAGCACCGAGCACCCTGAGCACTGAGCACCCAGCACCCTGAGCACTAAGCACCCAGCACCCCGAGCAGTGAGCACCCAGCACCCTGAGCCCTGAGCACCCTGATTACTGAGCACTGAGCACCCTGAGTACTGAGCACTGAGGACCCTGAGTACTGAGCACCCAGAACCCTGAGTACTGAGCACC
This sequence comes from Microtus oregoni, assembly GCF_018167655.1. Lineage (NCBI taxonomy): Eukaryota > Metazoa > Chordata > Mammalia > Rodentia > Cricetidae > Microtus > Microtus oregoni. Next base: position 3,113,540 of record NW_024543261.1, on the reverse strand, counting down.
CAGCACCCTGAGTACTGAGCACCCAGCACCCTGAGCAATGAGCACCCTGAGTACTGAGCACCCAGCACCCTGAGCACTGAGCACCCAGCACCCTGAGTACTGAGCAACCAGCACCCTGAGCACTGAGTACCCAGCACCCTGAGTACTGAGCATCCAGCACCCGGAGCACTGAGCACCCAGCTCTCTGAGTACTGAGCACTGAGCACCCAGCACCCCGAGCACTGCGCACCCAGCACCCTGTGTACTGAGCACTGAGTACCCAGCACCCCGAGCACTGAGGACCCAGCACCCTGAGCACTGAGCACCCTGAGTACTGAGCACTGAGCACCCTGCACCCTGAGTACTGAGCACCCAGCACTCTGAGCACTGAGCACCCTGAGTACTGAGCACCGAGCACCCTGACCACTGAGCACCCTGCACGCTGAGTACTGAGCACTGAGCACCCTGAGCACTGAGCACCCAGCACCCTGAGTACTGAGCACCGAGCACCCTGAGTACTGAGCACCCAGCACTCTAAGCACTGAGCACCCAGCACCCTGAGCACTGAGCACCCAGCACCCTGAGTACTGAGCACCCAGCACCCTGAGTACTGAACACCCAGCACCCCGCGCACTGAGCACCCAGCACCCTGAGCACTGAGCAACGAGCACCCTGAGTACTGAGCACCCAGCACCCTGAGTACTGAGCACACAGCACCCTGAGCACTGAGCACACAGCACCCTGAGCACTGAGCACCCAGCACCCTGAGTACTGAGCACCCAGCACCATGAGTACTGAACACCCAGCACCCTGAGCACTGAGCACTGAGCACCCAGCACCCTGAGCACTAAGCACTGAGCACCCAGCACCCTGAGCACTGAGCACCCAGCACCCCGAGCACTGAGCACCCAGCACCCTGAGCACCCAGCACCCTGAGCACTGAGCACCCTGAGCACTGAGCACTGAGCACCCAGCACCCTGAGTACTGAGCACCCAACACTCTGAGCACTGAGCACCCAGCACGCTGAGTACTGAGCCCTGAGCACCCAGCACCCTGAGTACTGAGCACCCAGCACCCCGAGCACTGAGCACCCAGCAACCTGTGTACTGAGCATCGAGCACCCTGAGCACTGAGCAACCAGCACCCTGAGTACTGAGCACCCAGCACCCTGAGCACTGAGCACCCAGCACCCTGAGCACTGAGCACCCAGCACCCAGAGCACTGAGCACTGAGCACATTGAGTACTGAGCACTGAGCACCCTGAGCACTGAGCACTGAGCACCCTGAGTACTGAGCACTGAGCACCCTGAGCACTGAGCACCCAGCACCCCGAGCACTGAGCACCCAGCACCCCGAGCACTGAGCACCCAGCACCCCGAGCACTGAGCACCCAGCACCCCGAGCACTGAGCACCAAGCACCCCGAGCACTGAGCACCCAGCACCCCGAGCACCGAGCACCCTGAGTACTAAGCACCGAGCACCCTGAGCACTGAGCATCCAGCACACTGAGCACTGAGCACCCAGCACCCTGAGTACTGAGCACCCAGCACCCCGAGCACTGAGCACCCAGCACCCTGAGTACTGAGCACCCAGCACCCTGATCACTGAGCATCGAGCACCCTGATCACTGAGCACCCAGCAACCTGAGGACTGAGCACCCAGCACCCCGAGCACTGAGCTCCCAGCACCCTGAGCCCTGAGCACCCTGAGTACTGAGCACTGAGCACCCTGAGTACTGAGCACTGAGCACCCTGAGTACTGAGCACCCAGCACCCTGAGTACTGAGCACCCAGCACCCTGAGAACTGAGCACCGAGCACCCTGAGCACTGAGCACCCAGCACCCTGAGCACTGAGCACCCAGCACCCCGAGCAGTGAGCACCCAGCACCCTGAGCCCTGAGCACCCTGAGTACTGAGCACTGAGCACCCTGAGTACTGAGCACCCAGCACCCTGAGTACTGAGCACCCAGCACCCTGAGTACTGAGCACCCAGCACCCTGAGCAATGAGCACCCTGAGTACTGAGCACCCAGCACCCTGAGCAATGAGCACCCAGCACCCTGAGTACTGAACAACCAGCACCCTGAGCACTGAGCACCCAGCACCCTGAGTACTGAGCATCCAGCACCCTGAGCACTGAGCACCCAGCTCCCTGAGTACTGAGCACTGAGCACCCAGCACCCCGAGCACTGAGCACCCAGCACCCTGTGTACTGAGCACTGAGTACCCAGCACCCCGAGCACTGAGCACCCAGCACCCTGAGCACTGAGCACCCTGAGTACTGAGCACTGAGCACCCTGCACCCTGAGTACTGAGCACCCAGCACCCTGAGCACTGAGCACCCTGAGTACTGAGCACCGAGCACCCTGACCACTGAGCACCCAGCACGCTGAGTACTGAGCACTGAGCACCCTGAGCACCGAGCACCCAGCACCCTGAGTACTGAGCACCCAGAACCCTGAGTACTGAGCCCCCAGCATACTGAGCACCGAGCACGCAGCACCCTGAGTACTGAGCACCCAGCACCCTGAGAACTGAGCACCCAGCACCCTGAGTACTGAGCACTGAGCACCCCGAGTACTGAGCACCGAGCACCCCGAGCACTGAGCACCCAGCACCCCGAGCACCGAGCACCCTGAGTACTGAGCACCCAGCACCCTGAGCACTGAGCACCCAGCACCCTGAGCACTGAGCACCCAGCACCCTGAGCACTGAGCACCCTGCACCCTGAGTACTGGGCACCGAGCACCCCGAGCACTGATCACCCAGCACCCTGAGCACTGAGCACCCTTAGTACTGAGCACTGAGCACCCTGAGTACTGAGCACTGAGCACCCTGAGTACTGAGCACCCTGCACCCTGAGTACTGAGCACCCAGCACTCTGAGCAATGATCACCCTGAGTACTGAGCACCCAGCACCTTGAGCACTGAGCACCGAGCACGCCATGCACTGGGCACCCAGCACCCGGAGTACTGAGCACCCAGCACCCTGAGTACTAAGCACCGAGCACCCTGAGTACTGAGCACCCAGCACCCTGAGCACTGAACACACAGCACCCTGAGTACTGAGCACCCCGAGCACTGAGCACCCAGCACCCTGAGTACTGAGCACCGAGCACCCCGAGCACTGAGCACCCAGCACCCCGAGCACTGAGCACCCAGCACCCCGAGCACTGAGCACCCAGCACCCTGAGTACTGAGCACCCAGCACCCTGAGTACTGAGCACCCAGCACCCCGAGCACTGAGCACCCAGCACCCTGAGCACTGAGCACCCAGCACCCTGAGCACTGAGCACCCAGCACCCCGAGCACTGAGCACCAAGCACCCTGAGTACTGAGCACTGAGCACCCAGCACCCCGAGCACTGAGCACTCAGCACCCTGAGTACTGAGCACTGAGCACCCAGCACCCCGAGCACTGAGCACCCAGCACCCTGAGCACTGAGCACCCAGCACCCGAGTACTGAGCACCCAGCAAAATGAGTACTGAGCACCCAGCTCCCTGAGTACTGAGCACCCAGCACCCCGAGTACTGAGCACCCAGCACCCTGAGTACTGAGCACTCAGCACCCTGAGCACTGAGAACCCAGCAACCTGAGTACTGAGCACCGAGCACCCTGAGTACTGAGCACCCAGCACCCTGAGTACTGAGCACCCAGCACACTGAGTACTGAGCACCCAGCACCCTGAGCACTGATCACCCAGCACCCTGAGTACTGAGCACCGAGTACCCTGAGTACTGAGCACCCAGCACCCCGAGCACTGAGCACTCAGCACCCTGAGTACTGAGCACTGAGCACCCAGCACCCTGAGCACTGAGCACCCAGCACCCTGTGTACTGAGCACTGAGTACCCAGTACCCCGAGCACTGAGAACCAGCACCCTGAGCAGTGAGCACCCAGCACCGCGAGTACTGAGCACACAGCACCCCGAGCACTGAGCAACCAGCACCCTGAGCACTGAGCACCCAGCACGCTGAGTACTGAGCACCCAGCACCCCGAGTACTGAGCACCCAGCACCCTGAGCACTGTGCACCCAGCACCCTGAGCACTGAGCACCGAAAACCCTGAGTACTGAGCACGGAGCACCCTGAGTACTGAGCACCCAGCACCCTGAGCACTGAGCACCCAGCACCCTGAGCACTGAGCACCCAGCACCCTGAGTACTGAGCACCCAGCACCCTGAGTACTGAACACCCAGCACCCCGAGCACTGAGCACCCAGCACCCTGAGCACTGAGCACCGAGCACCCTGAGTACTGAGCACCGAGCACCCTGAGTACTGAGCACCCAGCACCCTGAGCACTGAGCACCCAGCACCCTGAGCACTGAGCACCCAGCACCCTGAGTACTGAGCACCCAGCACCCTGAGTACTGAACACCCAGCACCCTGAGCACTGAGCACTGAGCACCCAGCACCCTGAGCACTGAGCACTGAGCACGCAGCACCCTGAGCACTGAGCACCCAGCACCCCGAGCACTGAGCACCCAGCACCCTGAGCACCCAGCACCCTGAGCACTGAGCACCCTGAGCACTGAGCCCTGAGCACCCAGCACCCTGAGTACTGTGCACCCAACACTCTGAGCACTGAGCACCCAGCACGCTGAGTACTGAGCCCTGAGCACCCAGCACCCTGAGTACTGAGCACCCAGCACCCCGAGCACTGAGCACCCAGCACCCTGTGTACTGAGCATCGAGCAACCCGAGCACTGAGCAACCAGCACCCTGAGTACTGAGCACCCAGCAAACCGAGAATGAGCACCCAGCACCCCGAGCACTGAGCACCCAGCACCCTGAGCACTGAGCACCCAGCACCATGAGTACTGAGCACCCTGAGTACTGACCACCCAGCACCCTGAGTACTGAGCACACTGCACCCCGAGCACTGAGCTCCCTGAGTACTGAGCACCCAGCAACCTGAGTACTGAGCACACAGCACCCTGAGTACTGAGCACTGAGCACCCAGAGAACTGAGCACCCAGCACCCCGAGGACTGAGCACCCAGCACCCTGTGCACTGAGCACTGAGCATTCAGCACCCCGAGCACTGAGCACCCTGAGCTCTTAGCACCCTGAGTACTGAGCACCCAGCACCCTGAGTACTGAGCACCCAGCACCCTGAGCACTGAGCACCCTGCACCCTGAGTACTGAGCACCCAGCACCCTGAGTACTGAGCACCAAGCACCCCGAGCACTGAGCACCCAGCACCCTGAGCACTGAGCACCCAGCACCCTGAGCACTGAGCACCCAGCACCCCGAGTACTGAGCAACGAGCACCCCGAGCACTGAGCACCCAGCATCCTGAGTACTGAGCACTCAGCACCCTGAGCACTGAGCACCCAGCACCCCGAGTACTGAGCACCCAGCACCCCGAGTACTGACCACTGAGCACCCTGAGTACTGAGCACCCAGCACCCCGAGTACTGAGCACTGAGCACTATGAGTACTGAGCACCCAGCACCCTGAGTACTGAGCACCCAGCACCCTGAGCACTGAGGACACAGCACCCTGAGTACTGAGCACGAGGCACCCTGAGCACTGAGCACCCAGCACCCTAAGTACTGAGCATCCAGCACCCCTCGCACTGAGCACCCAGCACCCTGAGTACTGAGCACTGAGCACCCAGCACCCCGAGCACTGAGCACACAGCACCCTGTGTACTGAGCACTGAGTACCCAGCACCCCGAGCACTGAGCACCGAGCACACTGAGTACTGAGCACTGAGCACCCAGCACCCCGAGCACTGAGCACTCAGCACCCTGTGTACTGAGCACTGAGCACCCAGCACCCCGAGCACTGAGCACCGAGCACCCTGAGTATTGAGCACCCAGCACACCGAGTACTGAGCACCCAGCACCCTGAGTACTGAGCACCCAGCACCCCGAGCACTGAGCACCGAGCACCCCGAGCACTGAGCACCCAGCACCCCGAGCACTGAGCACCCAGCACCCTGAGTACTTAGCACCCAGCACCCCGAGCACTGAGCACCCAGCACCCTGAGTACTGAGCACCGAGCACCCTGAGTACTGAGCACCCAGCAACCTGAGCACTGAGCACCCAGCACCCTGAGCACTGAGCACCCAGCACCCTGAGTACTGAGCACCCAATGTACTGAGCACTGAGCACCCTGAGCACTGAGCACCCAGCACCCTGAGTACTGAGCACTCAGCACCCTTAGTACTGAGCACCCAATGTACTGAGCACCGAGCACCCTGAGCACTGAGCACCCAGCACCCTGAGTACTGAGCACCCAGCACCCTGAGCACTGAGCACCCTGAGTACTGAGCACTGAGCACCCTGAGTACTGAGCAATGAGCACCCTGAGTACTGAGCACCCAGCACCCTGAGTACTGAGCACCCAGCAACCTGAGCACTGAGCACCGAGCACCCTGAGCACTGAGCACCCAGCACCCTGAGCACTGAGCACCCAGCACCCTGAGCACTGAGCACCCAGCACCCCGAGCACTGAGCACCCAGCACCCTGAGCACTGAGAACCCTGAGTACTGAGCACTGAGCACCCTGAGTACTGAGCACTGAGCACCCTGAGTATTGAGCACCCAGCACCCTGAGTACTGAGCACCCAGGACCCGGAGGAATGAGCACCCTGAGTACTGAGCTCCCAGCACCCTGAGCACTGAGCACCGAGCACCCCGAGCACTGAGCACCCAGCACCCGGAGTACTGAGCACCCAGCACCCTGAGTACTAAGCACCGAGCACCCTGAGTACTGAGCACCCAGTACCCTGAGCACTGAACACACAGCACCCTGAGTACTGAGCTCCCCGAGCACTGAGCACCCAGCATCCTGAGCACTGAGGACCCAGCACCCTGAGTACTGAGCACCCAGCACCCTGAGCACTGAGCACCCAGCACCCTGAGTACTGAGCACCCAGCACCCTGAGCACTGAGCACCCTGATTACTGAGCACTGAGCACCCTGAGTACTGAGCACTGAGCACCCTGAGTACTGAGCACCCAGCACCCTGAGTACTGAGCACCCAGCACCCTGAGTACTGAGCACCCAGCACCCTGAGTACTGAGCACCCAGCACCCTGAGTACTGAGCACCCAGCACCCTGAGCAATGAGCACCCTGAGTACTGAGCACCCAGCACCCTGAGCACTGAGCACCCAGCACCCTGAGTACTGAGCAACCAGCACCCTGAGCACTGAGCACCCAGCACCCTGAGTACTGAGCATCCAGCACCCAGAGCACTGAGCACCCAGCTCCCTGAGTACTGAGCACTGAGCACCCAGCACCCCGAGCACTGAGCACCCAGCACCCTGTGTACTGAGCACTGAGTACCCAGAACCCCGAGCACTGAGCACCCAGCACCCTGAGCACTGAGCACCCTGAGTACTGAGCACTGAGCACCCTGCACCCTGAGTACTGAGCACCCAGCACCCTGAGCACTGAGCACACTGAGTACTGAGCACCGAGCACCCTGACCACTGAGCACCCTGCACGCTGAGTACTGAGCACTGAGCACCCTGAGCACTGAGCACCCAGCACCCTGAGTACTGAGTACCGAGCACCCTGAGTACTGAGCACCCAGCACTCTAAGCACTGAGCACCCAGCACCCTGAGCACTGAGCACCCAGCACCCCGAGCACTGAGCACCCAGCACTCCGAGCACTGAGCACCCAGCACCCCTAGCACTGAGCCTGAGCACCCTGAGTACTGAGCACTGAGCACCGTGAGTACTGAGTACCGAGCACCCTGAGTACTGAGCACCCAGCACCCTGAGCACTGAGCACCCAGCACAACGAGTACTGAGCACCCAGCACCCTGATTACTGAGCACCAAGCACCCCGAGCACTGAGCACCCAGCACAACGAGTACTGAGCACCCAGCACCCTGATTACTGAGCACCAAGCACCCCGAGCACTGAGCACCGAGCACCCCGAGCACTGAGCACTCAGCACCCTGAGCACTGAGGACCCAGCACCTTGAGCACTGAGCACCCAGCACCCTGAGTACTGAGCAGTGAGCACCCAGCACCCCGAGCACTGAGCACCCAGCACCCTGAGTACTGAGCACCCAGCACCCTGAGCACTGAGCAACCAGCACCCTGAGTACTGAGCACCCAACACCCCAAGCACTGAGCACCCTGAGTACTGAGCACCAGCACCCCAAGCACTGAGCACCCTGAGTACTGAGCACCCAGCACACTGAGTACTGAGCACCCAGCACCCCGAGCACTGAGCACCCAGCACCCTGATTACTGAGCAGCCAGCACCCTGAGTACTTAGCACCCAGCGTACTGAGCACCGAGCACGCAGCACCCTGAGTACTGAGCACCGAGCACACTGAGTACTGAGCAGCCAGCACCCTGAGTACTGAGCACCCAGCACCCTGAGCACTGAGCACCTAGCACCCTGAGTACTGAGCACCGAGCACCCCGAGTACTGAGCACCCAGCACCCCGAGCAATGAGCACCCAGCACCCCGAGCACTGAGCACCCAGCACCCCGAGCACTGAGCACCCAGCACCCTGAGCACTGAGCACCCAGCACCCTGAGGACTGAGCACCCAGCACCCCGAGCACTGAGCACCCAGCACCCTGAGCACTGAGCACCCTGAGTACTGAGCACTGAGCACCCTGAGTACTGAGCACTGAGCACCCTGAGTACTGAGCACCCAGCACCCTGAGTACTGAGCACCCAGCACCCTGAGAACTGAGCACCGAGCACCCTGAGCACTGAGCACCCAGCACCCTGAGCACTGAGCACCCAGCACCCCGAGCAGTGAGCACCCAGCACCCTGAGCCCTGAGCACCCTGATTACTGAGCACTGAGCACCCTGAGTACTGAGCACTGAGCACCCTGAGTACTGAGCACCCAGAACCCTGAGTACTGAGCACCCAGCACCCTAAGCAATGAGCACCCTGAGTACTGAGCACCCAGCACCCTGAGCACTGAGCACCCAGCACCCTGAGTACTGAGCATCCAGCACCCGGAGCACTGAGCACCCAGCTCTCTGAGTACTGAGCACTGAGCACCCAGCACCCCGAGCACTGCGCACCCAGCACCCTGTGTACTGAGCACTGAGTACCCAGCACCCCGAGCACTGAGCACCCAGCACCCTGAGCACTGAGCACCCTGAGTACTGAGCACTGAGCACCCTGCACCCTGAGTACTGAGCACCCAGCACCCTGAGCACTGAGCACCCTGAGTACTGAGCACCGAGCACCCTGACCACTGAGCACCCTGCACGCTGAGTACTGAGCACTGAGCACCCTGAGCACTGAGCACCCAGCACCCTGAGTACTGAGCACCGAGCACCCTGAGTACTGAGCACCCAGCACTCTAAGCACTGAGCACCCAGCACCCTGAGCACTGAGCACCTAGCACCCTGAGTACTGAGCACCCAGCACCCTGAGTACTGAACACCCAGCACCCCGCGCACTGAGCACCCAGCACCCTGAGCACTTAGCAACGAGCACCCTGAGTACTGAGCACCCAGCACCCTGAGTACTGAGCACACAGCACCCTGAGCACTGAGCACCCAGCACCCTGAGCACTGAGCACCCAGCACCCTGAGTACTGAGCACCCAGCACCATGAGTACTGAACACCCAGCACCCTGAGCACTGAGCACTGAGCACCCAGCACCCTGAGCACTAAGCACTGAGCACCCAGCACCCTGAGCACTGAGCACCCAGCACCCCGAGCACTGAGCACCCAGCACCCTGAGCACCCAGCACCCTGAGCACTGAGCACCCTGAGCACTGAGCACTGAGCACCCAGCACCCTGAGTACTGAGCACCCAACACTCTGAGCACTGAGCACCCAGCACGCTGAGTACTGAGCCCTGAGCACCCAGCACCCTGAGTACTGAGCACCCAGCACCCCGAGCACTGAGCACCCAGCAACCTGTGTACTGAGCATCGAGCACCCTGAGCACTGAGCAACCAGCACCCTGAGTACTGAGCACCCAGCACCCTGAGCACTGAGCACCCAGCACCCTGAGCACTGAGCACCCAGCACCCAGAGCACTGAGCACTGAGCACCCTGAGTACTGAGCACTGAGCACCCTGAGCACTGAGCACTGAGCACCCTGAGTACTGAGCACTGAGCACCCTGAGCACTGAGCACCCAGCACCCCGAGCACTGAGCACCCAGCACCCCGAGCACTGAGCACCCAGCACCCCGAGCACTGAGCACCCAGCGCCCCGAGCACTGAGCACCAAGCACCCCGAGCACTGAGCACCCAGCACCCCGAGCACCGAGCACCCTGAGTACTAAGCACCGAGCACCCTGAGCACTGAGCATCCAGCACCCTGAGCACTGAGCACCCAGCACCCTGAGTACTGAGCACCCAGCACCCCGAGCACTGAGCACCCAGCACCCTGAGTACTGAGCACCCAGCACCCTGATCACTGAGCATCGAGCACCCTGATCACTGAGCACCCAGCAACCTGAGGACTGAGCACCCAGCACCCCGAGCACTGAGCTCCCAGCACCCTGAGCCCTGAGCACCCTGAGTACTGAGCACTGAGCACCCTGAGTACTGAGCACTGAGCACCCTGAGTACTGAGCACCCAGCACCCTGAGTACTGAGCACCCAGCACCCTGAGAACTGAGCACCGAGCACCCTGAGCACTGAGCACCCAGCACCCTGAGCACTGAGCACCCAGCACCCCGAGCAGTGAGCACCCAGCACCCTGAGCCCTGAGCACCCTGAGTACTGACCACTGAGCACCCTGAGTACTGAGCACCCAGCACCCTGAGTACTGAGCACCCAGCACCCTGAGCACTGAGCACCCTGCACCCTGAGTACTGAGCACCCAGCACCCTGAGTACTGAGCACCGAGCACCCCGAGCACTGAGCACCCAGCACCCTGAGCACTGAGCACCCAGCACCCTGAGCACTGAGCACCCAGCACCCCGAGTACTGAGCAACGAGCACCCCGAGCACTGAGCACCCAGCACCCTGAGTACTGAGCACTCAGCACCCTGAGAACTGAGCACCCAGCACCCCGAGTACTGAGCACCCAGCACCCCGAGTACTGACCACTGAGCACCCTGAGTACTGAGCACCCAGCACCCCGAGTACTGAGCACTGAGCACTATGAGTACTGAGCACCCAGCACCCTGAGTACTGAGCACCCAGTACCCTGAGCACTGAACACACAGAACCCTGAGTACTGAGCACCCCGAGCACTGAGCACCCAGCACCCTGAGCACTGAGGACACAGCACCCTGAGTACTGAGCACCCAGCACCCTGAGCACTGAGCACCCAGCACCCTGAGTACTGAGCACGAGGCACCCTGAGCACTGAGCACCGAGCACCCTGAGCACTGAGCACCCAGCACCCTGAGCACTGAGCACCCAGCACCCTGAGTAGTGAGCACCCAATGTACTGAGCACTGAGCACCCTGAGCACTGAGCACCCAGCAACCTGAGTACTGAGCACCCAGCACCCTTAGTACTGAGCACCCAATGTACTGAGCACCGAGCACCCTGAGCACTGAGCACCCAGCACCCTGAGTACTGATCACCCAGCACCCTGAGCACTGAGCACCCTGAGTACTGAGCACTGAGCACCCTGAGTACTGAGCAATGAGCACCCTGAGTTCTGAGCACCCAGCACCCCGAGTACTGAGCACCCAGCACCCCGAGTACTGACCACTGAGCACCCTGAGTACTGAGCACCCAGCACCCCGAGTACTGAGCACTGAGCACTATGAGTACTGAGCACCCAGCACCCTGAGTACTGAGCACCCAGCACCCTGAGCACTGAGGACACAGCACCCTGAGTACTGAGCACGAGGCACCCTGAGCACTGAGCACCCAGCACCCTAAGTACTGAGCATCCAGCACCCCTCGCACTGAGCACCCAGCACCCTGAGTACTGAGCACTGAGCACCCAGCACCCCGAGCACTGAGCACACAGCACCCTGTGTACTGAGCACTGAGTACCCAGCACCCCGAGCACTGAGCACCGAGCACACTGAGTACTGAGCACTGAGCACCCAGCACCCCGAGCACTGAGCACTCAGCACCCTGTGTACTGAGCACTGAGCACCCAGCACCCCGAGCACTGAGCACCGAGCACCCTGAGTATTGAGCACCCAGCACACCGAGTACTGAGCACCCAGCACCCTGAGTACTGAGCACCCAGCACCCCGAGCACTGAGCACCGAGCACCCCGAGCACTGAGCACCCAGCACCCCGAGCACTGAGCACCCAGCACCCTGAGTACTTAGCACCCAGCACCCCGAGCACTGAGCACCCAGCACCCTGAGTACTGAGCACCGAGCACCCTGAGTACTGAGCACCCAGCACCCTGAGCACTGAGCACCCAGCACCCTGAGCACTGAGCACCCAGCACCCTGAGCACTGAGCACCCAGCACCCTGAGTACTGAGCACCCAATGTACTGAGCACTGAGCACCCTGAGCACTGAGCACCCAGCACCCTGAGTACTGAGCACCCAGCACCCTTAGTACTGAGCACCCAATGTACTGAGCACCGAGCACCCTGAGCACTGAGCACCCAGCACCCTGAGTACTGAGCACCCAGCACCCTGAGCACTGAGCACCCTGAGTACTGAGCACTGAGCACCCTGAGTACTGAGCAATGAGCACCCTGAGTACTGAGCACCCAGCACCCGGAGTACTGAGCACCCAGCAACCTGAGCACTGAGCACCGAGCACCCTGAGCACTGAGCACCCAGCACCCTGAGCACTGAGCACCCAGCACCCTGAGCACTGAGCACCCAGCACCCCGAGCACTGAGCACCCAGCACCCTGAGCACTGAGAACCCTGAGTACTGAGCACTGAGCACCCTGAGTACTGAGCACTGAGCACCCTGAGTATTGAGCACCCAGCACCCTGAGTACTGAGCACCCAGGACCCGGAGGAATGAGCACCCTGAGTACTGAGCTCCCAGCACCCTGAGCACTGAGCACCGAGCACCCCGAGCACTGAGCACCCAGCACCCGGAGTACTGAGCACCCAGCACCCTGAGTACTAAGCACCGAGCACCCTGAGTACTGAGCACCCAGTACCCTGAGCACTGAACACACAGCACCCTGAGTACTGAGCTCCCCGAGCACTGAGCACCCAGCATCCTGAGCACTGAGGACCCAGCACCCTGAGTACTGAGCACCCAGCACCCTGAGCACTGAGCACCCAGCACCCTGAGTACTGAGCACCCAGCACCCTGAGCACTGAGCACCCTGATTACTGAGCACTGAGCACCCTGAGTACTGAGCACTGAGCACCCTGAGTACTGAGCACCCAGCACCCTGAGTACTGAGCACCCAGCACCCTGAGTACTGAGCACCCAGCACCCTGAGTACTGAGCACCCAGCACCCTGAGTACTGAGCACCCAGCACCCTGAGCAATGAGCACCCTGAGTACTGAGCACCCAGCACCCTGAGCACTGAGCACCCAGCACCCTGAGTACTGAGCAACCAGCACCCTGAGCACTGAGCACCCAGCACCCTGAGTACTGAGCATCCAGCACCCAGAGCACTGAGCACCCAGCTCCCTGAGTACTGAGCACTGAGCACCCAGCACCCCGAGCACTGAGCACCCAGCACCCTGTGTACTGAGCACTGAGTACCCAGAACCCCGAGCACTGAGCACCCAGCACCCTGAGCACTGAGCACCCTGAGTACTGAGCACTGAGCACCCTGCACCCTGAGTACTGAGCACCCAGCACCCTGAGCACTGAGCACACTGAGTACTGAGCACCGAGCACCCTGACCACTGAGCACCCTGCACGCTGAGTACTGAGCACTGAGCACCCTGAGCACTGAGCACCCAGCACCCTGAGTACTGAGTACCGAGCACCCTGAGTACTGAGCACCCAGCACTCTAAGCACTGAGCACCCAGCACCCTGAGCACTGAGCACCCAGCACCCCGAGCACTGAGCACCCAGCACTCCGAGCACTGAGCACCCAGCACCCCTAGCACTGAGCCTGAGCACCCTGAGTACTGAGCACTGAGCACCGTGAGTACTGAGTACCGAGCACCCTGAGTACTGAGCACCCAGCACCCTGAGCACTGAGCACCCAGCACAACGAGTACTGAGCACCCAGCACCCTGATTACTGAGCACCAAGCACCCCGAGCACTGAGCACCCAGCACAACGAGTACTGAGCACCCAGCACCCTGATTACTGAGCACCAAGCACCCCGAGCACTGAGCACCGAGCACCCCGAGCACTGAGCACTCAGCACCCTGAGCACTGAGGACCCAGCACCTTGAGCACTGAGCACCCAGCACCCTGAGTACTGAGCAGTGAGCACCCAGCACCCCGAGCACTGAGCACCCAGCACCCTGAGTACTGAGCACCCAGCACCCTGAGCACTGAGCAACCAGCACCCTGAGTACTGAGCACCCAACACCCCAAGCACTGAGCACCCTGAGTACTGAGCACCAGCACCCCAAGCACTGAGCACCCTGAGTACTGAGCACCCAGCACACTGAGTACTGAGCACCCAGCACCCCGAGCACTGAGCACCCAGCACCCTGATTACTGAGCAGCCAGCACCCTGAGTACTTAGCACCCAGCGTACTGAGCACCGAGCACGCAGCACCCTGAGTACTGAGCACCGAGCACCCTGAGTACTGAGCAGCCAGCACCCTGAGTACTGAGCACCCAGCACCCTGAGCACTGAGCACCTAGCACCCTGAGTACTGAGCACCGAGCACCCCGAGTACTGAGCACCCAGCACCCCGAGCACTGAGCACCCAGCACCCCGAGCACTGAGCACCCAGCACCCCGAGCACTGAGCACCCAGCACCCTGAGCACTGAGCACCCAGCACCCTGAGGACTGAGCACCCAGCACCCCGAGCACTGAGCACCCAGCACCCTGAGCACTGAGCACCCTGAGTACTGAGCACTGAGCACCCTGAGTACTGAGCACTGAGCACCCTGAGTACTGAGCACCCAGCACCCTGAGTACTGAGCACCCAGCACCCTGAGAACTGAGCACCGAGCACCCTGAGCACTGAGCACCCAGCACCCTGAGCACTGAGCACCCAGCACCCCGAGCAGTGAGCACCCAGCACCCTGAGCCCTGAGCACCCTGATTACTGAGCACTGAGCACCCTGAGTACTGAGCACTGAGCACCCTGAGTACTGAGCACCCAGAACCCTGAGTACTGAGCACCCAGCACCCTAAGCAATGAGCACCCTGAGTACTGAGCACCCAGCACCCTGAGCACTGAGCACCCAGCACCCTGAGTACTGAGCATCCAGCACCTGGAGCACTGAGCACCCAGCTCTCTGAGTACTGAGCACTGAGCACCCAGCACCCCGAGCACTGCGCACCCAGCACCCTGTGTACTGAGCACTGAGTACCCAGCACCCCGAGCACTGAGCACCCAGCACCCTGAGCACTGAGCACCCTGAGTACTGAGCACTGAGCACCCTGCACCCTGAGTACTGAGCACCCAGCACCCTGAGCACTGAGCACCCTGAGTACTGAGCACCGAGCACCCTGACCACTGAGCACCCTGCACGCTGAGTACTGAGCACTGAGCACCCTGAGCACTGAGCACCCAGCACCCTGAGTACTGAGCACCGAGCACCCTGAGTACTGAGCACCCAGCACTCTAAGCACTGAGCACCCAGCACCCTGAGCACTGAGCACCTAGCACCCTGAGTACTGAGCACCCAGCACCCTGAGTACTGAACACCCAGCACCCCGCGCACTGAGCACCCAGCACCCTGAGCACTTAGCAACGAGCACCCTGAGTACTGAGCACCCAGCACCCTGAGTACTGAGCACACAGCACCCTGAGCACTGAGCACCCAGCACCCTGAGCACTGAGCACCCAGCACCCTGAGTACTGAGCACCCAGCACCATGAGTACTGAACACCCAGCACCCTGAGCACTGAGCACTGAGCACCCAGCACCCTGAGCACTAAGCACTGAGCACCCAGCACCCTGAGCACTGAGCACCCAGCACCCCGAGCACTGAGCACCCAGCACCCTGAGCACCCAGCACCCTGAGCACTGAGCACCCTGAGCACTGAGCACTGAGCACCCAGCACCCTGAGTACTGAGCACCCAACACTCTGAGCACTGAGCACCCAGCACGCTGAGTACTGAGCCCTGAGCACCCAGCACCCTGAGTACTGAGCACCCAGCACCCCGAGCACTGAGCACCCAGCAACCTGTGTACTGAGCATCGAGCACCCTGAGCACTGAGCAACCAGCACCCTGAGTACTGAGCACCCAGCACCCTGAGCACTGAGCACCCAGCACCCTGAGCACTGAGCACCCAGCACCCAGAGCACTGAGCACTGAGCACCCTGAGTACTGAGCACTGAGCACCCTGAGCACTGAGCACTGAGCACCCTGAGTACTGAGCACTGAGCACCCTGAGCACTGAGCACCCAGCACCCCGAGCACTGAGCACCCAGCACCCCGAGCACTGAGCACCCAGCACCCCGAGCACTGAGCACCCAGCGCCCCGAGCACTGAGCACCAAGCACCCCGAGCACTGAGCACCCAGCACCCCGAGCACCGAGCACCCTGAGTACTAAGCACCGAGCACCCTGAGCACTGAGCATCCAGCACCCTGAGCACTGAGCACCCAGCACCCTGAGTACTGAGCACCCAGCACCCCGAGCACTGAGCACCCAGCACCCTGAGTACTGAGCACCCAGCACCCTGATCACTGAGCATCGAGCACCCTGATCACTGAGCACCCAGCAACCTGAGGACTGAGCACCCAGCACCCCGAGCACTGAGCTCCCAGCACCCTGAGCCCTGAGCACCCTGAGTACTGAGCACTGAGCACCCTGAGTACTGAGCACTGAGCACCCTGAGTACTGAGCACCCAGCACCCTGAGTACTGAGCACCCAGCACCCTGAGAACTGAGCACCGAGCACCCTGAGCACTGAGCACCCAGCACCCTGAGCACTGAGCACCCAGCACCCCGAGCAGTGAGCACCCAGCACCCTGAGCCCTGAGCACCCTGAGTACTGACCACTGAGCACCCTGAGTACTGAGCACCCAGCACCCTGAGTACTGAGCACCCAGCACCCTGAGCACTGAGCACCCTGCACCCTGAGTACTGAGCACCCAGCACCCTGAGTACTGAGCACCGAGCACCCCGAGCACTGAGCACCCAGCACCCTGAGCACTGAGCACCCAGCACCCTGAGCACTGAGCACCCAGCACCCCGAGTACTGAGCAACGAGCACCCCGAGCACTGAGCACCCAGCACCCTGAGTACTGAGCACTCAGCACCCTGAGAACTGAGCACCCAGCACCCCGAGTACTGAGCACCCAGCACCCCGAGTACTGACCACTGAGCACCCTGAGTACTGAGCACCCAGCACCCCGAGTACTGAGCACTGAGCACTATGAGTACTGAGCACCCAGCACCCTGAGTACTGAGCACCCAGTACCCTGAGCACTGAACACACAGAACCCTGAGTACTGAGCACCCCGAGCACTGAGCACCCAGCACCCTGAGCACTGAGGACACAGCACCCTGAGTACTGAGCACGAGGCACCCTGAGCACTGAGCACCCAGCACCCTAAGTACTGAGCATCCAGCACCCCTCGCACTGAGCACCCAGCACCCTGAGTACTGAGCACTGAGCACCCAGCACCCCGAGCACTGAGCACACAGCACCCTGTGTACTGAGCACTGAGTACCCAGCACCCCGAGCACTGAGCACCGAGCACACTGAGTACTGAGCACTGAGCACCCAGCACCCCGAGCACTGAGCACTCAGCACCCTGTGTACTGAGCACTGAGCACCCAGCACCCCGAGCACTGAGCACCGAGCACCCTGAGTATTGAGCACCCAGCACACCGAGTACTGAGCACCCAGCACCCTGAGTACTGAGCACCCAGCACCCCGAGCACTGAGCACCGAGCACCCCGAGCACTGAGCACCCAGCACCCCGAGCACTGAGCACCCAGCACCCTGAGTACTTAGCACCCAGCACCCCGAGCACTGAGCACCCAGCACCCTGAGTACTGAGCACCGAGCACCCTGAGTACTGAGCACCCAGCACCCTGAGCACTGAGCACCCAGCACCCTGAGCACTGAGCACCCAGCACCCTGAGCACTGAGCACCCAGCACCCTGAGTACTGAGCACCCAATGTACTGAGCACTGAGCACCCTGAGCACTGAGCACCCAGCACCCTGAGTACTGAGCACCCAGCACCCTTAGTACTGAGCACCCAATGTACTGAGCACCGAGCACCCTGAGCACTGAGCACCCAGCACCCTGAGTACTGAGCACCCAGCACCCTGAGCACTGAGCACCCTGAGTACTGAGCACTGAGCACCCTGAGTACTGAGCAATGAGCACCCTGAGTACTGAGCACCCAGCACCCTGAGTACTGAGCACCCAGCAACCTGAGCACTGAGCACCGAGCACCCTGAGCACTGAGCACCCAGCACCCTGAGCACTGAGCACCCAGCACCCTGAGCACTGAGCACCCAGCACCCCGAGCACTGAGCACCCAGCACCCTGAGCACTGAGAACCCTGAGTACTGAGCACTGAGCACCCTGAGTACTGAGCACTGAGCACCCTGAGTATTGAGCACCCAGCACCCTGAGTACTGAGCACCCAGGACCCGGAGGAATGAGCACCCTGAGTACTGAGCTCCCAGCACCCTGAGCACTGAGCACCGAGCACCCCGAGCACTGAGCACCCAGCACCCGGAGTACTGAGCACCCAGCACCCTGAGTACTAAGCACCGAGCACCCTGAGTACTGAGCACCCAGTACCCTGAGCACTGAACACACAGCACCCTGAGTACTGAGCTCCCCGAGCACTGAGCACCCAGCATCCTGAGCACTGAGGACCCAGCACCCTGAGTACTGAGCACCCAGCACCCTGAGCACTGAGCACGCAGCACCCTGAGTACTGAGCACCCAGCACCCTGAGCACTGAGCACCCTGAGTACTGAGCACTGAGCACCCTGAGTACTGAGCACTGAGCACCCTGAGTACTGAGCACCCAGCACCCTGAGTACTGAGCACCCAGCACCCTGAGTACTGAGCACCCAGCACCCTGAGTACTGAGCACCCAGCACCCTGAGTACTGAGCACCCAGCACCCTGAGCAATGAGCACCCTGAGTACTGAGCACCCAGCACCCTGAGCACTGAGCATCCAGCACCCTGAGTACTGAGCAACCAGCACCCTGAGCACTGAGCACCCAGCACCCTGAGTACTGAGCATCCAGCACCCAGAGCACTGAGCACCCAGCTCCCTGAGTACTGAGCACTGAGCACCCAGCACCCCGAGCACTGAGCACCCAGCACCCTGTGTACTGAGCACTGAGTACCCAGAACCCCGAGCACTGAGCACCCAGCACCCTGAGCACTGAGCACCCTGAGTACTGAGCACTGAGCACCCTGCACCCTGAGTACTGAGCACCCAGCACCCTGAGCACTGAGCACACTGAGTACTGAGCACCGAGCACCCTGACCACTGAGCACCCTGCACGCTGAGTACTGAGCACTGAGCACCCTGAGCACTGAGCACCCAGCACCCTGAGTACTGAGTACCGAGCACCCTGAGTACTGAGCACCCAGCACTCTAAGCACTGAGCACCCAGCACCCTGAGCACTGAGCACCCAGCACCCCGAGCACTGAGCACCCAGCACTCCGAGCCATGAGCACCCAGCACCCCGAGCACTGAGCCTGAGCACCCTGAGTACTGAGCACTGAGCACCGTGAGTACTGAGTACCGAGCACCCTGAGTACTGAGCACCCAGCACCCTGAGCACTGAGCACCCAGCACAACGAGTACTGAGCACCCAGCACCCTGATTACTGAGCACCAAGCACCCCGAGCACTGAGCACCCAGCACAACGAGTACTGAGCACCCAGCACCCTGATTACTGAGCACCAAGCACCCCGAGCACTGAGCACCGAGCACCCCGAGCACTGAGCACTCAGCACCCTGAGCACTGAGGACCCAGCACCTTGAGCACTGAGCACCCAGCACCCTGAGTACTGAGCAGTGAGCACCCAGCACCCCGAGCACTGAGCACCCAGCACCCTGAGTACTGAGCACCCAGCACCCTGAGCACTGAGCAACCAGCACCCTGAGTACTGAGCACCCAACACCCCAAGCACTGAGCACCCTGAGTACTGAGCACCAGCACCCCAAGCACTGAGCACCCTGAGTACTGAGCACCCAGCACACTGAGTACTGAGCACCCAGCACCCCGAGCACTGAGCACCCAGCACCCTGATTACTGAGCAGCCAGCACCCTGAGTACTGAGCACCCAGCGTACTGAGCACCGAGCACGCAGCACCCTGAGTACTGAGCACCGAGCACCCTGAGTACTGAGCAGCCAGCACCCTGAGTACTGAGCACCCAGCACCCTGAGCACTGAGCACCTAGCACCCTGAGTACTGAGCACCGAGCACCCCGAGTACTGAGCACCCAGCACCCCGAGCACTGAGCACCCAGCACCCCGAGCACTGAGCACCCAGCACCCCGAGCACTGAGCACCCAGCACCCTGAGCACTGAGCACCCAGCACCCTGAGGACTGAGCACCCAGCACCCCGAGCACTGAGCACCCAGCACCCTGAGCACTGAGCACCCTGAGTACTGAGCACTGAGCACCCTGAGTACTGAGCACTGAGCACCCTGAGTACTGAGCACCCAGCACCCTGAGTACTGAGCACCCAGCACCCTGAGAACTGAGCACCGAGCACCCTGAGCACTGAGCACCCAGCACCCTGAGCACTGAGCACCCAGCACCCCGAGCAGTGAGCACCCAGCACCCTGAGCCCTGAGCACCCTGATTACTGAGCACTGAGCACCCTGAGTACTGAGCACTGAGCACCCTGAGTACTGAGCACCCAGAACCCTGAGTACTGAGCACCCAGCACCCTGAGCAATGAGCACCCTGAGTACTGAGCACCCAGCACCCTGAGCACTGAGCACCCAGCACCCTGAGTACTGAGCATCCAGCACCCGGAGCACTGAGCACCCAGCTCTCTGAGTACTGAGCACTGAGCACCCAGCACCCCGAGCACTGCGCACCCAGCACCCTGTGTACTGAGCACTGAGTACCCAGCACCCCGAGCACTGAGCACCCAGCACCCTGAGCACTGAGCACCCTGAGTACTGAGCACTGAGCACCCTGCACCCTGAGTACTGAGCACCCAGCACCCTGAGCACTGAGCACCCTGAGTACTGAGCACCGAGCACCCTGACCACTGAGCACCCTGCACGCTGAGTACTGAGCACTGAGCACCCTGAGCACTGAGCACCCAGCACCCTGAGTACTGAGCACCGAGCACCCTGAGTACTGAGCACCCAGCACTCTAAGCACTGAGCACCCAGCACCCTGAGCACTGAGCACCTAGCACCCTGAGTACTGAGCACCCAGCACCCTGAGTACTGAACACCCAGCACCCCGCGCACTGAGCACCCAGCACCCTGAGCACTGAGCAACGAGCACCCTGAGTACTGAGCACCCAGCACCCTGAGTACTGAGCACACAGCACCCTGAGCACTGAGCACATAGCACCCTGAGCACTGAGCACCCAGCACCCTGAGTACTGAGCACCCAGCACCATGAGTACTGAACACCCAGCACCCTGAGCACTGAGCACTGAGCACCCAGCACCCTGAGCACTAAGCACTGAGCACCCAGCACCCTGAGCACTGAGCACCCAGCACCCCGAGCACTGAGCACCCAGCACCCTGAGCACCCAGCACACTGAGCACTGAGCACCCTGAGCACTGAGCACTGAGCACCCAGCACCCTGAGTACTGAGCACCCAACACTCTGAGCACTGAGCACCCAGCACGCTGAGTACTGAGCCCTGAGCACCCAGCACCCTGAGTACTGAGCACCCAGCACCCCGAGCACTGAGCACCCAGCAACCTGTGTACTGAGCATCGAGCACCCTGAGCACTGAGCAACCAGCACCCTGAGTACTGAGCACCCAGCACCCTGAGCACTGAGCACCCAGCACCCTGAGCACTGAGCACCCAGCACCCAGAGCACTGAGCACTGAGCACCCTGAGTACTGAGCACTGAGCACCCTGAGCACTGAGCACTGAGCACCCTGAGTACTGAGCACTGAGCACCCTGAGCACTGAGCACCCAGCACCCCGAGCACTGAGCACCCAGCACCCCGAGCACTGAGCACCCAGCACCCCGAGCACTGAGCACCGAGCACTCTGAGCACTGAGCATCCAGCACCCTGAGCACTGAGCACCCAGCACCCTGAGTACTGAGCACCCAGCACCCCGAGCACTGAGCACCCAGCACCCTGAGTACTGAGCACCGAGCACCCTGATCACTGAGCATCGAGCACCCTGATCACTGAGCACCCAGCAACCTGAGGACTGAGCACCCAGCACCCTGAGCACTGAGCTCCCAGCACCCTGAGCCCTGAGCACCCTGAGTACTGAGCACTGAGCACCCTGAGTACTGAGCACTGAGCACCCTGAGTACTGAGCACCCAGCACCCTGAGTACTGAGCACCCAGCACCCTGAGAACTGAGCACCGAGCACCCTGAGCACTGAGCACCCAGCACCCTGAGCACTGAGCACCCAGCACCCCGAGCAGTGAACACCCAGCACCCTGAGCCCTGAGCACCCTGAGTACTGACCACTGAGCACCCTGAGTACTGAGCACCCAGCACCCTGAGTACTGAGCACCCAGCACCCTGAGTACTGAGCACCCAGCACCCTGAGCAATGAGCACCCTGAGTACTGAGCACCCAGCACCCTGAGCAATGAGCACCCAGCACCCTGAGTACTGAACAACCAGCACCCTGAGCACTGAGCACCCAGCACCCTGAGTACTGAGCATCCAGCACCCTGAGCACTGAGCACCCAGCTCCCTGAGTACTGAGCACTGAGCACCCAGCACCCCGAGCACTGAGCACCCAGCACCCTGTGTACTGAGCACTGAGTACCCAGCACCCCGAGCACTGAGCACCCAGCACCCTGAGCACTGAGCACCCTGAGTACTGAGCACTGAGCACCCTGCACCCTGAGTACTGAGCACCCAGCACCCTGAGCACTGAGCACCCTGAGTACTGAGCACCGAGCACCCTGACCACTGAGCACCCAGCACGCTGAGTACTGAGCACTGAGCACCCTGAGCACCGAGCACCCAGCACCCTGAGTACTGAGCACCCAGCACCCTGAGTACTGAGCCCCCAGCATACTGAGCACCGAGCACGCAGCACCCTGAGTACTGAGCACCCAGCACCCTGAGAACTGAGCACCCAGCACCCTGAGTACTGAGCACTGAGCACCCCGAGTACTGAGCACCGAGCACCCCGAGCACTGAGCACCCAGCACCCCGAGCACCGAGCACCCTGAGTACTGAGCACCCAGCACCCTGAGCACTGAGCACCCAGCACCCTGAGCACTGAGCACCCAGCACCCTGAGCACTGAGCACCCTGCACCCTGAGTACTGGGCACCGAGCACCCCGAGCACTGATCACCCAGCACCCTGAGCACTGAGCACCCTTAGTACTGAGCACTGAGCACCCTGAGTACTGAGCACTGAGCACCCTGAGTACTGAGCACCCTGCACCCTGAGTACTGAGCACCCAGCACTCTGAGCAATGATCACCCTGAGTACTGAGCACCCAGCACCTTGAGCACTGAGCACCGAGCACGCCATGCACTGGGCACCCAGCACCCGGAGTACTGAGCACCCAGCACCCTGAGTACTAAGCACCGAGCACCCTGAGTACTGAGCACCCAGCACCCTGAGCACTGAACACACAGCACCCTGAGTACTGAGCACCCCGAGCACTGAGCACCCAGCACCCTGAGTACTGAGCACCGAGCACCCCGAGCACTGAGCACCCAGCACCCCGAGCACTGAGCACCCAGCACCCCGAGCACTGAGCACCCAGCACCCTGAGTACTGAGCACCCAGCACCCTGAGTACTGAGCACCCAGCACCCCGAGCACTGAGCACCCAGCACCCTGAGCACTGAGCACCCAGCACCCTGAGCACTGAGCACCCAGCACCCCGAGCACTGAGCACCAAGCACCCTGAGTACTGAGCACTGAGCACCCAGCACGCCGAGCACTGAGCACTCAGCACCCTGAGTACTGAGCACTGAGCACCCAGCACCCCGAGCACTGAGCACCCAGCACCCTGAGCACTGAGCACCCAGCACCCGAGTACTGAGCACCCAGCAAAATGAGTACTGAGCACCCAGCTCCCTGAGTACTGAGCACCCAGCACCCCGAGTACTGAGCACCCAGCACCCTGAGTACTGAGCACTCAGCACCCTGAGCACTGAGAACCCAGCAACCTGAGTACTGAGCACCGAGCACCCTGAGTACTGAGCACCCAGCACCCTGAGTACTGAGCACCCAGCACACTGAGTACTGAGCACCCAGCACCCTGAGCACTGATCACCCAGCACCCTGAGTACTGAGCACCGAGTACCCTGAGTATTGAGCATCCAGCACCCCGAGCACTGAGCACTCAGCACCCTGAGTACTGAGCACTGAGCACCCAGCACCCCGAGCACTGAGCACCCAGCACCCTGTGTACTGAGCACTGAGTACCCAGTACCCCGAGCACTGAGAACCAGCACCCTGAGCAGTGAGCACCCAGCACCGCGAGTACTGAGCACACAGCACCCCGAGCACTGAGCAACCAGCACCCTGAGCACTGAGCACCCAGCACGCTGAGTACTGAGCACCCAGCACCCCGAGTACTGAGCACCCAGCAACCTGAGCACTGTGCACCCAGCACCCTGAGCACTGAGCACCGAGAACCCTGAGTACTGAGCACGGAGCACCCTGAGTACTGAGCACCCAGCACCCTGAGCACTGAGCACCCAGCACCCTGAGCACTGAGCACCCAGCACCCTGAGTACTGAGCACCCAGCACCCTGAGTACTGAACACCCAGCACCCCGAGCACTGAGCACCCAGCACCCTGAGCACTGAGCACCGAGCACCCTGAGTACTGAGCACCGAGCACCCTGAGTACTGAGCACCCAGCACCCTGAGCACTGAGCACCCAGCACCCTGAGCACTGAGCACCCAGCACCCTGAGTACTGAGCACCCAGCACCCTGAGTACTGAACACCCAGCACCCTGAGCACTGAGCACTGAGCACCCAGCACCCTGAGCACTGAGCACTGAGCACGCAGCACCCTGAGCACTGAGCACCCAGCACCCCGAGCACTGAGCACCCAGCACCCTGAGCACCCAGCACCCTGAGCACTGAGCACCCTGAGCACTGAGCCCTGAGCACCCAGCACCCTGAGTACTGTGCACCCAACACTCTGAGCACTGAGCACCCAGCACGCAGAGTACTGAGCCCTGAGCACCCAGCACCCTGAGTACTGAGCACCCAGCACCCCGAGCACTGAGCACCCAGCACCCTGTGTACTGAGCATCGAGCAACCCGAGCACTGAGCAACCAGCACCCTGAGTACTGAGCACCCAGCAAACCGAGAATGAGCACCCAGCACCCCGAGCACTGAGCACCCAGCACCCTGAGCACTGAGCACCCAGCACCCTGAGTACTGAGCACCCTGAGTACTGACCAACCAGCACCCTGAGTACTGAGCACACTGCACCCCGAGCACTGAGCTCCCTGAGTACTGAGCACCCAGCACCCTGAGTACTGAGCACACAGCACCCTGAGTACTGAGCACTGAGCACCCAGAGAACTGAGCACCCAGCACCCCGAGGACTGAGCACCCAGCACCCTGTGCACTGAGCACTGAGCATTCAGCACCCCGAGCACTGAGCACCCTGAGCTCTTAGCACCCTGAGTACTGAGCACCCAGCACCCTGAGTACTGAGCACCCAGCACCCTGAGCACTGAGCACCCTGCACCCTGAGTACTGAGCACCCAGCACCCTGAGTACTGAGCACCGAGCACCCCGAGCACTGAGCACCCAGCACCCTGAGCACTGAGCACCCAGCACCCTGAGCACTGAGCACCCAGCACCCCGAGTACTGAGCACCGAGCACCCCGAGCACTGAGCACCCAGCACCCTGAGTACTGAGCACTCAGCACCCTGAGCACTGAGCACCCAGCACCCCGAGTACTGAGCACCCAGCACCCCGAGTACTGACCACTGAGCACCCTGAGTACTGAGCACCCAGCACCCCGAGTACTGAGCACTGAGCACTATGAGTACTGAGCACCCAGCACCCTGAGTACTGAGCACCCAGTACCCTGAGCACTGAACACACAGAACCCTGAGTACTGAGCACCCCGAGCACTGAGCACCCAGCACCCTGAGCACTGAGGACACAGCACCCTGAGTACTGAGCACCCAGCACCCTGAGCACTGAGCACCCAGCACCCTGAGTACTGAGCACGAGGCACCCTGAGCACTGAGCACCCAGCACCCTAAGTACTGAGCATCCAGCACCCCTCGCACTGAGCACCCAGCACCCTGAGTACTGAGCACTGAGCACCCAGCACCCCGAGCACTGAGCACAAAGCACCCTGTGTACTGAGCACTGAGTACCCAGCACCCCGAGCACTGAGCCCCGAGCACCCTGAGTACTGAGCACTGAGCACCCAGCACCCCGAGCACTGAGCACTCAGCACCCTGTGTACTGAGCACTGAGCACCCAGCACCCCGAGCACTGAGCACCGAGCACCCTGAGTATTGAGCACCCAGCACACCGAGTACTGAGCACCCAGCACCCTGAGTACTGAGCACCCAGCACCCCGAGCACTGAGCACCGAGCACCCCGAGCACTGAGCACCCAGCACCCCGAGCACTGAGCACCCAGCACCCTGAGTACTTAGCACCCAGCACCCCGAGCACTGAGCACCCAGCACCCTGAGTACTGAGCACCGAGCACCCTGAGTACTGAGCACCCAGCACCCTGAGCACTGAGCACCCAGCACCCTGAGCACTGAGCACCCAGCACCCTGAGCACTGAGCACCCAGCACCCTGAGTACTGAGCACCCAATGTACTGAGCACTGAGCACCCTGAGCACTGAGCACCCAGCACCCTGAGTACTGAGCACCCAGAACCCTTAGTACTGAGCACCCAATGTACTGAGCACCGAGCACCCTGAGCACTGAGCACCCAGCACCCTGAGTACTGAGCACCGAGCACCCTGAGCACTGAGCACCCAGCACCCTGAGCACTGAGCACCCAGCACCCCGAGCACTGAGCACCCAGCACCCTGAGCACTGAGAACCCTGAGTACTGAGCACTGAGCACCCTGAGTACTGAGCACTGAGCACCCTGAGTATTGAGCACCCAGCACCCTGAGTACTGAGCACCCAGGACCCGGAGGAATGAGCACCCTGAGTACTGAGCTCCCAGCACCCTGAGCACTGAGCACCGAGCACCCCGAGCACTGAGCACCCAGCACCCGGAGTACTGAGCACCCAGCACCCTGAGTACTAAGCACCGAGCACCCTGAGTACTGAGCACCCAGTACCCTGAGCACTGAACACACAGCACCCTGAGTACTGAGCTCCCCGAGCACTGAGCACCCAGCACCCTGAGCACTGAGGACCCAGCACCCTGAGTACTGAGCACCCAGCACCCTGAGCACTGAGCACCCAGCACCCTGAGTACTGAGCACCCAGCACCCTGAGCACTGAGCACCCAGCACCCTGAGTACTGAGCATCCAGCACCCTGAGCACTGAGCAGCCAGCACCCTGAGTACTGAGCACTGAGCACCCAGCACCCAGAGCACTGAGCACTCAGCACCCTGTGTACTGAGCACTGAGCACCCAGCACCCTGAGCACTAAGCACCCTGAGTACCGAGCACCCAGCACCCTGAGCACTGAGCACCCAGCACCCCGAGCACTGAGCACCCAGCACCCTGAGCACTGAGCACTGAGCACCCTGAGTACTGAGCACTGAGCACCCTGAGCACTGAGCACCGAGCACCCTGAGTACTGAGCACTGAGCACCCTGAGCACTGAGCACCCAGCACCCTGAGTACTGAGCACCCAGCACCCTGAGCACTGAGCACGCCGCACGCTGAGTACTGAGCACTGAGCACCGTGAGTACTGAGTACCGAGCACCCTGAGTACTGAGCACCCAGCACCCTGAGCACTGAGCACCCAGCACAACGAGTACTGAGCACCCAGCACCCTGAGTACTGAGCACCAAGCACCCCGAGCACTGAGCACCGAGCACCCCGAGCACTGAGCACCCAGCACCCCGAGCACTGAGCACCCAGCACCCTGAGTACTAAGCACCCAGCACCCCGAGTACTGAGCACCGAGCACCCCGAGCACTGAGCACCCAGCACCCCGAGAACTGAGCACCCAGCACCCTGAGCACTGAGCACCCAGCACCCCGAGTACTGAGCACCCAGCACCCTGAGTACTGAACACTCAGCACCCTGAGCACTGAGCACCCAGCACCCTGAGTACTGAGCACCCAGCACCCTGAGTACTGAACACCCAGCACCCTGAGTACTGAGCACCCAGCACCCCGAGTACTGAGCACTGAGCACTATGAGTACTGAGCACCCAGCACCCTGAGTACTGAGGACCCAGTACCCTGAGCACTGAACACACAGAACCCTGAGTACTGAGCACCCCGAGCAATGAGCACCCAGCACCCTGAGCACTGAGGACCCAGCACCCTGAGTACTGAGCACCCAGCACCCTGAGCACTGAGCACCCAGCACCCTGAGTACTGAGCACGAGGCACCCTGAGCACTGAGCACCCAGCACCCTAAGTACTGAGCATCCAGCACCCCGAGCACTGAGCACCCAGCACCCTGAGTACTGAGCACTGAGCACCCAGCACCCCGAGCACTGAGCACCGAGCACCCTGAGTACTGAGCACTGAGCACCCAGCACCCCGAGCACTGAGCACTTAGCACCCTGTGTACTGAGCACTGAGCACCCAGCACCCCGAGCACTGAGCACCGAGCACCCTGAGTACTGAGCACCCAGCACACCGAGTACTGAGAACCCAGCACCCTGAGTACTGAGCACCCAGCAACCCGAGCACTGAGCACCGAGCACCCCGAGCACTGAGCACCCAGCACCGCGAGCACTGAGCACCCAGCACCCTGAGTACTGAGCACCCAGCACCCCGAGCACTGAGCACCCAGCACCCTGAGTCCTGAGCACCGAGCACCCTGAGTACTGAGCACCCAGCACCCTGAGCACTGAGCACCCAGCACGCTGAGCACTGAGCACCCAGCACCCTGAGCACTGAGCACCCAGCACCCTGAGTACTGAGCACCCAATGTACTGAGCACTGAGCACCCTGAGCACTGAGCACCCAGCACCCTGAGTACTGAGCACCCAGCATCCTGAGTACTGAGCACCCAATGTACTGAGCACCGAGCACCCTGAGCACTGAGCACCCAGCACCCTGAGTACTGAGCACCCAGCACCCTGAGCACTGAGCACCCAGCACCCTGAGCACTGAGCACCCAGCACCCCGAGCACTGAGCACCCAGCACCCTGAGCACTGAGAACCCTGAGTACTGAGCACTGAGCACCCTGAGTACTGAGCACTGAGCACCCTGAGTATTGAGCACCCAGCACCCTGTGTACTGAGCACCCAGGACCCGGAGCAATGAGCACCCTGAGTACTGAGCACCCAGCACCCTGAGCACTGAGCACCGAGCACCCCGAGCACTGAGCACCCAGCACCTGGAGTACTGAGCACCTAGCACCCTGAGTACTAAGCACCGAGCACCCTGAGTACTGAGCACCCAGTACCCTGAGCACTGAACACACAGCACCCTGAGTACTGAGCTCCCCGAGCACTGAGCACCCAGCACCCTGAGCACTGAGGACCCAGCACCCTGAGTACTGAGCACCCAGCACCCTGAGCACTGAGCACCTAGCACCCTGAGTACTGAGCACCCAGCACCCTGAGCACTGAGCACCCAGCACCCTGAGTACTGAGCATCCAGCACCCTGAGCACTGAGCAGCCAGCACCCTGAGTACTGAGCACGGAGCACCAAGCACCCAGAGCACTGAGCACTCAGCACCCTGTGTACTGAGCACTGAGCACCCAGCACCATGAGCACTGAGCACCCTGAGTACTGAGCACCCAGCACCCTGAGCACTGAGCACCCAGCACCCCGAGCACTGAGCACCCAGCACCCTGAGCACTGAGCACTGAGCACCCTGAGTACTGAGCACTGAGCACCCTGAGCACTGAGCACCGAGCACCCTGAGTACTGAGCACTGAGCACCCTGAGCACTGAGCACCCAGCACCCTGAGTACTGAGCACCCAGCACCCTGAGCACTGAGCACCCAGCACGCTGAGTACTGAGCACTGAGCACCGTGAGTACTGAGTACCGAGCACCCTGAGTACTGAGCACCCAGCACCCTGAGCACTGAGCACCCAGCACAACGAGTACTGAGCACCCAGCACCCTGATTACTGAGCACCAAGCACCCCGAGCACTGAGCACCGAACACCCCGAGCACTGAGCACCCAGCACCCCGAGCACTGAGCACCCAGCACCCTGAGTACTAAGCACCCAGCACCCCGAGCACTGAGCACCCAGCACCCTGAGTACTAAGCACCCAGCACCCTGAGTACTGAGCACCCAGCACCCTGAGCACTGAGCACCCAGCACCCTGAGTACTGAGCACTCAGCACCCTGAGCACTGAGCACCCAGCACCCTGAGTACTGAGCACCCAGCACCCTGAGTACTGAACACCCAGCACCCCGCGCACTGAGCACCCAGCATCCTGAGCACTGAGCAACGAGCACCCTGAGTACTGAGCACCCAGCACCCTGAGCACTGAGCACCCAGCACCCTGAGCACTGAGCACCCAGCACCCTGAGTACTGAGCACCCAGCACCGTGAGTACTGAACACCCAGCACCCTGAGCACTGAGCACTGAGCACCCAGCACCCTGAGCACTAAGCACTGAGCACCCAGCACCCTGAGCACTGAGCACCCAGCACCCCGAGCACTGAGCACCCAGCACCCTGAGCACCCAGCACCCTGAGCACTGAGCACCCTGAGCACTGAGCACTGAGCACCCAGCACCCTGAGTACTGAGCACCCAACACTCTGAGCACTGAGCACCCAGCACGCTGAGTACTGAGCCCTGAGCACCCAGCACCCTTAGTACTGAGCACCCAGCACCCCGAGCACTGAGCACCCAGCAACCTGTGTACTGAGCATCGAGCACCCCGAGCACTGAGCAACCAGCACCCAGAGCACTGAGCACTGAGCACCCTGAGTACTGAGCACTGAGCACCCTGAGCACTGAGCACTGAGCACCCTGAGTACTGAGCACTGAGCACCCTGAGCACTGAGCACCCAGCACCCCGAGCACTGAGCACCCAGCACCCCGAGCACTGAGCACCCAGCATCCCGAGCACTGAGCACCCAGCACCCCGAGCACTGAGCACCCAGCACCCCGAGCACTGAGCACCCAGCACCCCGAGCACCGAGCACCCTGAGTGCTAAGCACCGAGCACCCTGAGCACTGAGCATCCAGCACCCTGAGCACTGAGCACCCAGCACCCTGAGTACTGAGCACCCAGCACCCCGAGCACTGAGCACCCAGCACCCTGAGTACTGAGCACCCAGCACCCTGATCACTGAGCATCGAGCACCCTGATCACTGAGCACCCAGCAACCTGAGGACTGAGCACCCAGCACCCCGAGCACTGAGCTCCCAGCACCCTGAGCACTGAGAACCCTGAGTACTGAGCACTGAGCACCCTGAGTACAGAGCACTGAGCACCCTGTGTACTGAGCACCCAGCACCCTGAGTACTGAGCGCCCAGCACCCTGAGAACTGAGCACCGAGCACCCTGAGCACTGAGCACCCAGCACCCCGAGCACTGAGCACCCAGCACCCTGAGTACTGAGCACCCAGCACCCCGAGCACTGAGCACCCAGCACCCTGAGAACTGAGCACCCAGCACCCTGAGCACTGAGCACCCAGCACCCCGAGCACTGAGCACCAAGCACCCTGAGTACTGAGCACTGAGCACCCAGCACCCCGAGCACTGAGCACTCAGCACCCTGAGTACTCAGCACTGAGCACCCAGCACCCCGAGCACTGAGCACCCAGCACCCTGAGCACTGAGCACCCAGCACCGGAGTACTGAGCACCCAGCACAATGAGTACTGAGCACCCAGCTCCCTGAGTACTGAGCACCCAGCACCCCGAGTACTGAGCACCCAGCACCCTGAGTACTGAGCACTCAGCACCCTGAGCACTGAGGACCCAGCACCCTGAGTACTGAGCACCGAGCACCCTGAGTACTGAGCACCCAGCACCCTGAGTACTGAGCACCCAGCACACTGAGTACTGAGCACCCAGCACCCTGAGCACTGATCACCCAGCACCCTGAGTACTGAGCACCGAGCACCCAGCACCCCGAGCACTGAGCACTCAGCACCCTGTGTACTGAGCACTGAGCACCCAGCACCCCGAGCACTGAGCAACGAGCACCCTGAGTACTGAGCACCCAGCACACCGAGTACTGAGCACCCAGCACCCCGAGCACTGAGCACCCAGCACCCTGAGTACTGAGCACCCAGCACCCCGAGCACTGAGCACCCAGCACCCTGAGTACTGAGCACCGAGCACCCTGAGTACTGAGCACCCAGCACGCTGAGCACTGAGCACCCAGCACCCTGAGCACTGAGCACCCAGCACCCTGAGCACTGAGCACCCAGCACCCTGAGTACTGAGCACCCAATGTACTGAGCACTGAGCACCCTGAGCACTGAGCACCCAGCACCCTGAGTACTGAGCACCCAGCACCCTGAGTACTGAGCACCCAATGTACTGAGCACCGAGCACCCTGAGCACTGAGCACCCAGCACCCTGAGTACTGAGCACCCAGCACCCTGAGCACTGAGCACCCTGAGTACTGAGCACTGAGCACCCTGAGTACTGAGCAATGAGCACACTGAGTACTGAGCACCCAGCACCCTGAGTACTGAGCACCCAGCAACCTGAGCACTGAGCACCCAGCACCCTGAGCACTGAGCACCCAGCACCCTGAGCACTGAGCACCCAGCACCCTGAGCACTGAGCACCCAGCACCCCGAGCACTGAGCACCCAGCACCCTGAGCACTGAGAACCCTGAGTACTGAGCACTGAGCACCCTGAGTACTGAGCACTGAGCACCCTGTGTACTGAGCACCCAGCACACCGAGTACTGAGCACCCAGCACCCTGAGTACTGAGCACCCAGCACCCCGAGCACAGAGCACCGAGCACGCCGTGCACTGGGCACCCAGCACCCTGAGTACTAAGCACCGAGCACCCTGAGTACTGAGCACCCAGCACCCTGAGCACTGAACACACAGCACCCTGAGTACTGAGCACCCCGAGCACTGAGCACCCAGCACCCTGAGTACTGAGCACCAAGCACCCCGAGCACTGAGCACCCAGCACCCCGAGCACTGAGCACCCAGCACCCCGAGCACTGAGCACCCAGCACCCCGAGCACTGAGCACCCAGCACCCTGAGTACTGAGCACCCAGCACCCCGAGCACTGAGCACCCAGCACCCTGAGCACTGAGCACCCAGCACCCTGAGCACTGAGCACCCAGCACCCCGAGCACTGAGCACCAAGCACCCTGAGTACTGAGCACTGAGCACCCAGCACCCCGAGCACTGAGCACTCAGCACCCTGAGTACTCAGCACTGAGCACCCAGCACCCCGAGCACTGAGCACCCAGCACCCTGAGCACTGAGCACCCAGCACCCGAGTACTGAGCACCCAGCACAATGAGTACTGAGCACCCAGCTCCCTGAGTACTGAGCACCCAGCACCCCGAGTACTGAGCACCCAGCACCCTGAGTACTGAGCACTCAGCACCCTGAGCACTGAGGACCCAGCACCCTGAGTACTGAGCACCGAGCACCCTGAGTACTGAGCACCCAGCACCCTGAGTACTGAGCACCCAGCACACTGAGTACTGAGCACCCAGCACCCTGAGCACTGATCACCCAGCACCCTGAGTACTGAGCACCGAGCACCCAGCACCCCGAGCACTGAGCACTCAGCACCCTGTGTACTGAGCACTGAGCATCCAGCACCCCGAGCACTGAGCACCGAGCACCCTGAGTACTGAGCACCCAGCACACCGAGTACTGAGCACCCAGCACCCTGATTACTGAGCACCCAGCACCCCGAGCACAGAGCACCGAGCACACCGAGCACTGAGCACCCAGCACCCCGAGTACTGAGCACCCAGCACCCTGAGTACTGAGCACCCAGCACCCCGAGCACTGAGCACCCAGCACCCTGAGTACTGAGCACCCAGCACCCTGATTACTGAGCACCCAGCACCCCGAGCACTGAGCACCCAGCACCCTGAGCACTGAGCACCCAGCACCCTGAGCACTGAGCACCCAGCACCCTGAGTACTGAGCACCCAATGTACTGAGCACTGAGCACCCTGAGCACTGAGCACCCAGCACCCTGAGTACTGAGCACCCAGCACCCTGAGTACTGAGCACCCAATGTACTGAGCACCGAGCACCCTGAGCACTGAGCACCCAGCACCCTGAGTACTGAGCACCCAGCACCCTGAGCACTGAGCACCCTGAGTACTGAGCACTGAGCACCCGGAGTACTGAGCAATGAGCACCCTGAGTACTGAGCACCCAGCACCCTGAGTACTGAGCACCCAGCAACCTGAGCACTGAGCACCCAGCACCCTGAGCACTGAGCACCCAGCACCCTGAGCACTGAGCACCCAGCACCCTGAGCACTGAGCACCCAGCACCCCGAGCACTGAGCACCCAGCACCCTGAGCACTTAGCACCCTGAGTACTGAGCACCGAGCACCCTGAGTACTGAGCACCCAGCACACCGAGTACTGAGCACCCAGCACCCTGAGTACTGAGCACCCAGCACCCCGAGCACAGAGCACCGAGCACACCGAGCACTGAGCACCCAGCACCCCG
Source organism: Microtus oregoni (assembly GCF_018167655.1). Taxonomy (NCBI): domain Eukaryota; kingdom Metazoa; phylum Chordata; class Mammalia; order Rodentia; family Cricetidae; genus Microtus; species Microtus oregoni. The sequence goes on along the minus strand of NW_024543261.1, from coordinate 3,078,716 downwards.
AGCACTGAGCACCCAGCACCCTGAGTACTGAGCACCCAGCACCCCGAGCACTGAGCACCCAGCACCCTGAGTACTGAGCACCGAGCACCCTGAGTACTGAGCACCCAGCACCCTGAGCACTGAGCACCCAGCACCCTGAGCACTGAGCACCCAGCACCCTGAGCACTGAGCACCCAGCACCCTGAGTACTGAGCACCCAATGTACTGAGCACTGAGCACCCTGAGCACTGAGCACCCAGCACCCTGAGTACTGAGCACCCAGCACCCTGAGTACTGAGCACCCAATGTACTGAGCACCGAGCACCCTGAGCACTGAGCACCCAGCACCCTGAGTACTGAGCACCCAGCACCCTGAGCACTGAGCACCCTGAGTACTGAGCACTGAGCACCCTGAGTACTGAGCAATGAGCACCCTGAGTACTGAGCACCCAGCACCCTGAGTACTGAGCACCCAGCAACCTGAGCACTGAGCACCAAGCACCCTGAGCACTGAGCACCCAGCACCCTGAGCACTGAGCACCCAGCACCCTGAGCACTGAGCACCCAGCACCCCGAGCACTGAGCAACCAGCACCCTGAGCACTGAGAACCCTGAGTACTGAGCACTGAGCACCCTGAGTACTGAGCACTGAGCACCCTGAGTATTGAGCACCCAGCACCCTGAGTACTGAGCACCCAGGACCCGGAGCAATGAGCACCCTGAATACTGAGCACCCAGCACCCTGAGCACTGAGCACCGAGCACCCCGAGCACTGAGCACCCAGCACCCGGAGTACTGAGCACCCAGCACCCTGAGTACTAAGCACCGAGCACCCTGAGTACTGAGCACCCAGTACCCTGAGCACTGAACACACAGCACCCTGTGTACTGAGCTCCCCGAGCACTGAGCACCCAGCACCCTGAGCACTGAGGACCCAGCACCCTGAGTACTGAGCATCCAGACACCCTGAGCACTGAGCAGCCAGCACCCTGAGTACTGAGCACTGAGCACCCAGCACCCAGAGAACTGAGCACTCAGCTCCCTGTGTACTGAGCACTGAGCACCCAGCACCCTGAGCACTGAGCACCCTGAGTACTGAGCACCCAGCACCCTGAGCACTGAGCACCCAGCACCCCGAGCCCTGAGCACCCAGCACCCTGAGCACTGAGCACTGAGCACCCTGAGTACTGAGCACTGAGCACCCTGAGCACTGAGCACCGAGCACCCTGAGTACTGAGCACTGAGCACCCTGAGCACTGAGCACCCAGCACCCTGAGTACTGAGCACCCAGCACCCTGAGCACTGAGCACCCAGCACGCTGAGTACTGAGCACTGAGCACCGTGAGTACTGAGTACCGAGCACCCTGAGTACTGAGCACCCAGCACCCTGAGCACTGAGCACCCAGCACAACGAGTACTGAGCACCCAGCACCCTGATTACTGAGCACCAAGCACCCCGAGCACTGAGCACCGAGCACCCCGAGCACTGAGCACCCAGCACCCCGAGCACTGAGCACCCAGCACCCTGAGTACTAAGCACCCAGCACCCTGAGTACTGAGCACCCAGCACCCCTAGCACTGAGCACCCAGCACCCTGAGTACTGAGCACTCAGCACCCTGAGCACTGAGCACCCAGCACCCTGAGTACTGAGCACCCAGCACCCTGAGTACTGAACACCCAGCACCCCGCGCACTGAGCACCCAGCATCCTGAGCACTGAGCAACGAGCACCCTGAGTACTGAGCACCCAGCACCCTGAGTACTGAGCACCCAGCACCCTGAGCACTGAGCACCCAGCACCCCGAGCACTGAGCATCGAGCACCCTGAGTACTAAGCACCCAGAACCCTGAGTACTGAGCACCCAGCAACCTGAGTACTGAGCACCCAGCACCCTGAGTACTGAGCACCCAGCGTACTGAGCACCGAGCACCCCGAGCACTGAGCACCTAGCACCCTGAGTACTGAGCACCCAGCACCCTGAGCACTGAGCACCGAGCACACTGAGTACTGAGCACTGAGCACCCAGCACCCCGAGCACTGAGCACCCAGCACCCCGAGCACTGAGCACCCAGCACCCCGAGCACTGAGCACCCAGCACCCTGAGTACTGAGCACCCAGCACCCTGAGTACTGAGCACCCAACACCCTGATCACTGAGCACCCAGCAACCTGAGTACTGAGCACCCAACACCCCAAGCACTGAGCACCCTGAGTACTGAGCACCCAGCACCCCAAGCACTGAGCTCCCTGAGTACTGAGCACCCAGCACCCTGAGTACTGAGCAGCCAGCACCTTGAGTACTGAGCACCCAGCACCCTGAGCACTGAGCACCCAGCACCCCGAGCACTGAGCACCCAGCACCCCGTGCACTGAGCACCCAGCACCCCGAGCACCGAGTACCCTGAGTACTAAGCACCGAGCACCCTGAGCACTGAGCACCCAGCACCCTGAGCACTGAGCACCCAGCACTCTGAGTACTGAGCACCCAGCACCCTGAGCACTGAGCACACAGCACCCTGAGTACTGAGCACCCAGCACCCTGAGCACTGAGCACTGAGCACCCTGAGAACTGAGCACCCAGCACCCTGAGGACTGAGCACCCAGCACCCTGAGAACTGAGCACCCTGAGTACTGAGCACTGAGCACCCTGAGTACTGAGCACTGAGCACCCTGAGTACTGAGCAACCAGCACCCTGAGTACTGAGCACCCAGCACCCTGAGCACTGAGCACCAAGCACCCTGAGCACTGAGCACCCAGCACCCTGAGCACTGAGCACCCAGCACCCTGAGTAGTGAGCACCCAACGTACTGAGCACTGAGCACCCCGAGAACTGAGCACCCAGCAACCTGAGTACTGAGCACGGATCACCCCGAGCACTGAGCACCCAGCACCCTGAGTAGTGAGCACCCAACGTACTGAGCACCGAGCACACCAAGCACTGAGCACCCAGCAACCTGAGTACTGAGCACCCAGCACCCCGAGCACTGAGCACCCAGCACGCTGAGCACTGAGCACCCAGCACCTTGAGCACTGATCACCCAGCAACCTGAGCACTGAGCACCCAGCACCCTGAGTACTGAGCACCCAGCACCCTGAGTACTGAGCACTCAGCACCCTGAGTACTGAGCACCGAGCACCCCGAGCACTGAGCACCCAGCACCCTGAGCACTAAGCACCCTGAGGACTGAGCACCCAGCACCCTGAGCACTGAGCACCCAGCACCCTGAGTACTGAGCACCGATCACCCTGAGCACTGAGCACCCAGAACCCAAAGCACTGAGCACCCAGCACCCTGAATACTGAGCACCCAGCACCCCGAGCACTGAGCACCCAGCACCCTGAGTACTGAGCACCCTGAGTACTGAGCACCGATCACCCTGAGCACTGAGCTCCCAGCACCCTGAGTACTGAGCACTCAGCACCCTGAGCACTGAGCACCCAGCACCCTGAGTACTGAGCACCCAGCACCCTGAGCACTGAGCACCCAGCACCCTGAGTACTGAGCACCCAGCACCCTGAGCACTGAGCACCCAGCACCCTGAGTACTGAGCACCCAGCACCCCGAGCACTGAGCACCAAGCACCCCGAGAATGAGCACCCAGCACCCCGAGTACTGAGCACCGAGCACCCTGAGCACTGAGTACCCAGCACCCTGAGTACTGAGCACCGAGCACCCCGAGCACTGAGCATGCAGCACCGCGAGCAATGAGCACCCAGCACCCGGAGCAATGAGCACCCAGCACCCTGAGCACCGAGCACCCTGAGTACTGAGCACTGAGCACCCTGAGTACTGAGCACTGAGCACCCTGAGTACTGAGCACCCAGCACCCTGAGTACTGAGCACCCAGCACCCTGAGCAATGAGAACCCTGAGTACTGAGCACCCAGCATCCTGAGTACTGAACACCCAGCACCGTGAGCACTGAACACACAGCACCCCGAGCACTGAGCACCCAGCACCCCGAGCACTGAGCACCCAGCAACCCGAGCACTGAGAACCCAGCACCATGTGTACTGAGCACCCAGCACCCTGAGTACTGAGCACCCAGCACCCCGAGCACTGAGTACCCAGCACCCTGAGCACTGAGCACCCAGCACCCTGAGCACTGTGCACCCATCACCCTGAGGACTGAGCACTGAGCACCCAGCGCCCTGAGCACTGAGCACCCAGCACCCTGAGCACTGAGCACCCAGCACCCCGAGCACTGAGCACCCAGCACCCTGAGTACTGAGCACTGAGCACCCAGCACCCCGAGCACTGAGCACCCAGCACCCTGAGCACTGAGCACCCAGCACCCGAGTACTGAGCACCCAGCACCCTGAGTACTGAGCACCCAGCACCCCGAGCACTGAGCACCCAGCACCCTGAGCACTGAGCACCCAGCACCCCGAGCACTGAGCACCCAGCACCCTGAGTACTGAGCACTGAGCACCCAGCACCCCGAGCACTGAGCACCCAGCACCCTGAGTACTGAGCACCCAGCACCCGAGTACTGAGCACCCAGCACCCTGAGTACTGAGCACCCAGCACCCCGAGCACTGAGCACCCAGCACCCTGAGTACTGTGCACCCAGCACCCTGAGCACTGAGCACCCAGCACCCTGAGCACTGAGCACCCAGCACCCTGAGCACTGAACACCCAGCACCCCGAGCACCGAGCACCCTGAGTACTAAGCACCGAGCACCCTGAGCACTGAGCACCCAGCACCCTGAGCACTGAGCACCCAGCACTCTGAGTACTGAGCACTCAGCACCCCGAGCACTGAGCACACAGCACCCTGAGTACTGAGCACCCAGCACCCCGAGCACTGAGCACCCAGCACCCCGAGCACCGAGCACCCTGAGTACTAAGCACCGAGCACCCTGAGCACTGAGCACCCAGCACCCTGAGCACTGAGCACCCAGCACTCTGAGTACTGAGCACCCAGCACCCCGAGCACTGAGCACACAGCACCCTGAGTACTGAGCACCCAGCACCCCGAGCACTGAGCACCCAGCACGCTGAGCACTGAGCACCCAGCACCCTGAGCACTGATCACCCAGCAACCTGAGCACTGAGCACCCAGCACCCTGAGTACTGAGCACCCAGCACCCTGAGTACTGAGCACTCAGCACCCTGAGTACTGAGCACCGAGCACCCCGAGCACTGAGCACCCAGCACCCTGAGCACTAAGCACCCTGAGGACTGAGCACCCAGCACCCTGAGCACTGAGCACCAAGCACCCTGAGCACTGAGCACCCTGAGTACTGAGCACCGATCACCCTGAGCACTGAGCTCCCAGCACCCTGAGTACTGAGCACCCAGCACCCTGAGCACTGAGCACCCAGCACCCTGAGTACTGAGCACCCAGCACCCTGAGCACTGGGCACCGAGCACCTCGAGTACTGAGCACCCAGCTCCCTGAGTACTGAACACCCAGCACCCTGAGCACTGAGCCCTCAGCACCCTGATCACTGAGTACTGAGCACCGAGCACCCCGAGAACTGAGCACCCAGCACCCGGAGTACTGAGCACCCAACACCCTGAGTACTGAGCACCCAGCACCCCGAGTACTGAGCACCCAGCACCCCGAGCACTGAGCACCCAGCACCCCGAGCACTGAGCACCCAGCACCCTGAGTACTGAGCACTGGGCACCCAGCACCCCGAGCACTGAGCACCCAGCACCCTGAGTACTGAGCACTGAGCACCCAGCACCCCGAGCACTGAGCACCCAGCACCCTGAGCACTGAGCACCCAGCACCCTAAGCACTGAGCACCCAGCACCCTGAGTACTGAGCACTGAGCACCCAGCACCCTGAGTACTGAGCACTGAGCACCCAGCACCCCGAGCACTGAGCACCCAGCACCCTGAGCACTGAGCACCCAGCACCCTGAGCACTGAGCACCCAGCACCCGAGTACTGAGCACCCAGCACCCTGAGTACTGAGCACCCAGCACCCTGAGTACTGAGCACTGAGCACCCAGCACCCCGAGCACTGAGCACCCAGCACCCGAGTACTGAGCACCCAGCACCCCGAGCACTGAGCACCCAGCACCCCGAGAACTGAGCACCCAGCACCCCGAGCCCTGAGCACCCAGCACCCTGAGTACTGAGCACCCAGCACCCTGAGTACTGAGCACCCAACACCCTGATCACTGAGCACCCAGCAACCTGAGTACTGAGCACCCAACACCCCAAGCACTGAGCACCCTGAGTACTGAGCACCCAGCAACCCAAGCACTGAGCTCCCTGAGTACTGAGCACCCAGCACCCTGAGTACTGAGCAGCCAGCACCTTGAGTACTGAGCACCCAGCACCCTGAGCACTGAGCACCCAGCACCCCGAGCACTGAGCACCCAGCACCCCGTGCACTGAGCACCCAGCACCCCGAGCACCGAGCACCCTGAGTACTAAGCACCGAGCACCCTGAGCACTGAGCACCCAGCACCCTGAGCACTGAGCACCCAGCACTCTGAGTACTGAGCACCCAGCACCCCGAGCACTGAGCACACAGCACCCTGAGTACTGAGCACCCAGCACCCTGAGCACTGAGCACTGAGCACCCTGAGCACTGAGCACCCAGCACCCTGAGGACTGAGCACCCAGCACCCTGAGAACTGAGCACCCTGAGTACTGAGCACTGAGCACCCTGAGTACTGAGCACTGAGCACCCTGAGTACTGAGCAACCAGCACCCTGAGTACTGAGCACCCAGCACCCTGAGCACTGAGCACCAAGCACCCTGAGCACTGAGCACCCAGCACCCTGAGCACTGAGCACCCAGCACCCTGAGTAGTGAGCACCCAACGTACTGAGCACTGAGCACCCCGAGAACTGAGCACCCAGCAACCTGAGTACTGAGCACGGATCACCCCGAGCACTGAGCACCCAGCACCCTGAGTAGTGAGCACCCAACGTACTGAGCACCGAGCACACCAAGCACTGAGCACCCAGCAACCTGAGCACTGAGCACCCAGCACCCTGAGTACTGAGCACCCAGCACCCTGAGTACTGAGCACTCAGCACCCTAAGTACTGAGCACCGAGCACCCCGAGCACTGAGCACCCAGCACCCTGAGCACTAAGCACCCTGAGGACTGAGCACCCAGCACCCTGAGCACTGAGCACCCAGCACCCTGAGTACTGAGCACCGATCACCCTGAGCACTGAGCACCCAGAACCCAAAGCACTGAGCACCCAGCACCCTGAATACTGAGCACCCAGCACCCCGAGCACTGAGCACCCAGCACCCTGAGTACTGAGCACCCTGAGTACTGAGCACCGATCACCCTGAGCACTGAGCTCCCAGCACCCTGAGTACTGAGCACTCAGCACCCTGAGCACTGAGCACCCAGCACCCTGAGTACTGAGCACCCAGCACCCTGAGCACTGAGCACCCAGCACCCTGAGTACTGAGCACCCAGCACCCTGAGCACTGAGCACCCAGCACCCTGAGTACTGAGCACCCAGCACCCCGAGCACTGAGCACCAAGCACCCCGAGAATGAGCACCCAGCACCCCGAGTACTGAGCACCGAGCACCCTGAGCACTGAGTACCCAGCACCCTGAGTACTGAGCACCGAGCACCCCGAGCACTGAGCATGCAGCACCGCGAGCAATGAGCACCCAGCACCCGGAGCAATGAGCACCCAGCACCCTGAGCACCGAGCACCCTGAGTACTGAGCACTGAGCACCCTGAGTACTGAGCACTGAGCACCCTGAGTACTGAGCACCCAGCACCCTGAGTACTGAGCACCCAGCACCCTGAGCAATGAGAACCCTGAGTACTGAGCACCCAGCACCCTGAGTACTGAACACCCAGCACCGTGAGCACTGAACACACAGCACCCCGAGCACTGAGCACCCAGCACCCCGAGCACTGAGCACCCAGCAACCCGAGCACTGAGAACCCAGCACCATGTGTACTGAGCACCCAGCACACTGAGTACTGAGCACCCAGCACCCCGAGCACTGAGTACCCAGCACCCTGAGCACTGAGCACCCAGCACCCTGAGCACTGTGCACCCATCACCCTGAGGACTGAGCACTGAGCACCCAGCGCCCTGAGCACTGAGCACCCAGCACCCTGAGCACTGAGCACCCAGCACCCCGAGCACTGAGCACCCAGCACCCTGAGTACTGAGCACCCAGCACCCGAGTACTGAGCACCCAGCACCCTGAGTACTGAGCACCCAGCACCCCGAGCACTGAGCACCCAGCACCCTGAGTACTGTGCACCCAACACCCTGAGCACTGAGCACCCAGCACCCTGAGCACTGAGCACCCAGCACCCTGAGCACTGAACACCCAGCACCCCGAGCACTGAGCACCCAGCACCCCGTGCACTGAGCACCCAGCACCCCGAGCACCGAGCACCCTGAGTACTAAGCACCGAGCACCCTGAGCACTGAGCACCCAGCACCCTGAGCACTGAGCACCCAGCACTCTGAGTACTGAGCACCCAGCACCCCGAGCACTGAGCACACAGCACCCTGAGTACTGAGCACCCAGCACCCCGAGCACTGAGCACCCAGCACGCTGAGCACTGAGCACCCAGCACCCTGAGCACTGATCACCCAGCAACCTGAGCACTGAGCACCCAGCACCCTGAGTACTGAGCACCCAGCACCCTGAGTACTGAGCACTCAGCACCCTGAGTACTGAGCACCGAGCACCCCGAGCACTGAGCACCCAGCACCCTGAGCACTAAGCACCCTGAGGACTGAGCACCCAGCACCCTGAGCACTGAGCACCCAGCACCCTGAGTACTGAGCACCGATCACCCTGAGCACTGAGCACCCAGAACCCAAAGCACTGAGCACCCAGCACCCTGAATACTGAGCACCCAGCACCCCGAGGACTGAGCACCCAGCACCCTGAGTACTGAGCACCCTGAGTACTGAGCACCGATCACCCTGAGCACTGAGCTCCCAGCACCCTGAGTACTGAGCACTCAGCACCCTGAGCACTGAGCACCCAGCACCCTGAGTACTGAGCACCCAGCACCCTGAGCACTGAGCACCCAGCACCCTGAGTACTGAGCACCCAGCACCCTGAGCACTGAGCACCCAGCACCCTGAGTACTGAGCACCCAGCACCCCGAGCACTGAGCACCAAGCACCCCGAGAATGAGCACCCAGCACCCCGAGTACTGAGCACCGAGCACCCTGAGCACTGAGTACCCAGCACTCTGAGTACTGAGCACCGAGCACCCCGAGCACTGAGCATGCAGCACCGCGAGCAATGAGCACCCAGCACCCGGAGCAATGAGCACCCAGCACCCTGAGCACCGAGCACCCTGAGTACTGAGCACTGAGCACCCTGAGTACTGAGCACTGAGCACCCTGAGTACTGAGCACCCAGCACCCTGAGTACTGAGCACCCAGCACCCTGAGCAATGAGAACCCTGAGTACTGAGCACCCAGCACCCTGAGTACTGAACAACCAGCACCGTGAGCACTGAACACACAGCACCCCGAGCACTGAGCACCCAGCAACCCGAGCACTGAGCACCCAGCAACCCGAGCACTGAGAACCCAGCACCATGTGTACTGAGCACCCAGCACCCTGAGTACTGAGCACCCAGCACCCCGAGCACTGAGTACCCAGCACCCTGAGCACTGAGCACCCAGCACCCTGAGCACTGTGCACCCATAAACCTGAGGACTGAGCACTGAGCACCCAGCGCCCTGAGCACTGAGCACCCAGCACCCTGAGCACTGAGCACCCAGCACCCCGAGCACTGAGCACCCAGCACCCTGAGTACTGAGCACTGAGCACCCAGCACCCCGAGCACTGAGCACCCAGCACCCTGAGCACTGAGCACCCAGCACCCGAGTACTGAGCACCCAGCACCCTGAGTACTGAGCACCCAGCACCCCGAGCACTGAGCACCCAGCACCCTGAGCACTGAGCACCCAGCACCCCGAGCACTGAGCACCCAGCACCCTGAGTACTGAGCACTGAGCACCCAGCACCCCGAGCACTGAGCACCCAGCACCCTGAGTACTGAGCACCCAGCACCCGAGTACTGAGCACCCAGCACCCTGAGTACTGAGCACCCAGCACCCCGAGCACTGAGCACCCAGCACCCTGAGTACTGTGCACCCAGCACCCTGAGAACTGAGCACCCAGGACCCCGAGCACTGAGCACCCAGCACCCCGTGCACTGAGCACCCAGCACCCCGTGCACTGAGCACCCAGCACCCCGAGCACCGAGCACCCTGAGTACTAAGCACCGAGCACCCTGAGCACTGAGCACCCAGCACCCTGAGCACTGAGCACCCAGCACTCTGAGTACTGAGCACCCAGCACCCCGAGCACTGAGCACACAGCACCCTGAGTACTGAGCACATAGCACCCTGAGCACTGAGCACTGAGCACCCTGAGCACTGAGCACCCAGCACCCTGAGGACTGAGCACCCAGCACCCTGAGAACTGAGCACCCTGAGTACTGAGCACTGAGCACCCTGAGTACTGAGCACTGAGCACCCTGAGTACTGAGCAACCAGCACCCTGAGTACTGAGCACCCAGCACCCTGAGCACTGAGCACCAAGCACCCTGAGCACTGAGCACCCAGCACCCTGAGCACTGAGCACCCAGCACCCTGAGTAGTGAGCACCCAACGTACTGAGCACTGAGCACCCCGAGAACTGAGCACCCAGCAACCTGAGTACTGAGCACGGATCACCCCGAGCACTGAGCACCCAGCACCCTGAGTAGTGAGCACCCAACGTACTGAGCACCGAGCACACCAAGCACTGAGCACCCAGCAACCTGAGTACTGAGCACCCAGCACCCCGAGCACTGAGCACCCAGCACGCTGAGCACTGAGGACCCAGCACCCTGAGCACTGATCACCCAGCAACCTGAGCACTGAGCACCCAGCACCCTGAGTACTGAGCACCCAGCACCCTGAGTACTGAGCACTCAGCACCCTGAGTACTGAGCACCGAGCACCCCGACCACTGAGCACCCAGCACCCTGAGCACTAAGCACCCTGAGGACTGAGCACCCAGCACCCTGAGCACTGAGCACCCAGCACCCTGAGTACTGAGCACCGATCACCCTGAGCACTGAGCATCCAGAACCCAAAGCACTGAGCACCCAGCACCCTGAATACTGAGCACCCAGCACCCCGAGCACTGAGCACCCAGCACCCTGAGTACTGAGCACCCTGAGTACTGAGCACCGATCACCCTGAGCACTGAGCTCCCAGCACCCTGAGTACTGAGCACCCAGCACCCTGAGCACTGAGCACCCAGCACCCTGAGTACTGAGCACCCAGCACCCTGAGCACTGAGCACCCAGCAGCCTGAGTACTGAGCACCCAGCACCCTGAGCACTGAGCACCCAGCACCCTGAGTACTGAGCACCCAGCACCCCGAGCACTGAGCACCAAGCACCCCGAGAATGAGCACCCAGCACCCCGAGTACTGAGCACCGAGCACCCTGAGCACTGAGTACCCAGCACCCTGAGTACTGAGCACCGAGCACCCCGAGCACTGAGCATGTAGCACCGCGAGCAATGAGCACCCAGCACCCGGAGCAATGAGCACCCAGCACCCTGAGCACCGAGCACCCTGAGTACTGAGCACTGAGCACCCTGAGTACTGAGCACTGAGCACCCTGAGTACTGAGCACCCAGCACCCTGAGTACTGAGCACCCAGCACCCTGAGCAATGAGAACCCTGAGTACTGAGCACCCAGCACCCTGAGCACTGAGCACCAAGCACCCTGAGCACTGAGCACCCTGAGTACTGAGCACCGATCACCCTGAGCACTGAGCTCCCAGCACCCTGAGTACTGAGCACCCAGCACCCTGAGCACTGAGCACCCAGCACCCTGAGTACTGAGCACCCAGCACCCTGAGCACTGAGCACCCAGCACCCTGAGTACTGAGCACCCTGCACCCTGAGCACTGAGCACCCAGCACCCTGAGTACTGAGCACCCAGCACCCCGAGCACTGAGCACCCAGCACCCCGAGAATGAGCACCCAGCACCCCGAGTACTGAGCACCGAGCACCCTGATCACTGAGTACCCAGCACCCTGAGTACTGAGCACCCAGCACCCTGAGCACTGGGCACCGAGCACCCCGAGTACTGAGCACCCAGCAGCCTGAGCACTGAGCACCCAGCACCCTGAGTACTGAGCACCCAGCTCCCTGAGTACTTAACACCCAGCACCCTGAGCACTGAGCACTCAGCACCCTGATCACTGAGTACTGAGCACCGAGCACCCCGAGAACTGAGCACCCAGCACCCGGAGTACTGAGCACCCAACACCCTGAGGACTGAGCACCCAGCACCCCGAGTACTGAGCACCCAGCACCCCGAGCACTGAGCACCCAGCACCCCGAGCACTGAGCACCCAGCACCCTGAGTACTGAGCACTGGGCACCCAGCACCCTGAGCACTGAGCACCCAGCACCCTGAGTACTGAGCACTGAGCACCCAGCACCCCGAGCACTGAGCACCCAGCACCCTGAGCACTGAGCACCCAGCACCCTAAGCACTGAGCACCCAGCACCCTGAGTACTGAGCACTGAGCACCCAGCACCCTGAGTACTGAGCACTGAGCACAAAGCACCCCGAGCACTGAGCACCCAGCACCCTGAGCACTGAGCACCCAGCACCCTGAGCACTGAGCACCCAGCACCCGAGTACTGAGCACCCAGCACCCTGAGTACTGAGCACCCAGCACCCTGAGCACTGAGCACCAAGCACCCTGAGCACTGAGCACCCAGCACCCCGAGCACTGAGCAACCAGCACCCCAAGCAATGAGCACCCCGCACCCTGAGTACTGAGCACCCAGCGCCCCGAGTACTGACCACCCAGCAACCTGAGCACCGAGCAGCCAGCACCCCTAGGACTGAGCACCCAGCGCCCTGAGCACTGAGCACCCAGCACCCTGAGTACTGAGCACTGAGCACCACGAGTACTGAGCACCCAGCACCCCGAGCACTGAGCACCGAGCACCCCGAGCACTGAGAACCCAGCACCCCGAGCACTGAGCACCCAGCACCCCGAGCACTGAGCACCCAGCACCCTGAGCACTGAGCACCCAGCACCCCGAGCACTGAGCACCCAGCACCCCGAGCACTGAGCACCCAGCACCCCGAGCACTGAGCATCCAGCACCCCGAGCACTGAGCACCCAGCACCCTGAGTACTGAGCACCCAGCACCCTGAGTACTGAGCACCCAACACCCTGATCACTGAGCACCCAGCAACCTGAGTACTGAGCACCCAACACCCCAAGCACTGAGCACCCTGAGTACTGAGCACCCAGCACCCCAAGCACTGAGCTCCCTGAGTACTGAGCACCCAGCACCCTGAGTACTGAGCAGCCAGCACCTTGAGTACTGAGCACCCAGCACCCTGAGCACTGAGCACCCAGCACCCCGAGCACTGAGCACCCAGCACCCCGTGCACTGAGCACCCAGCACCCCGAGCACCGAGCACCCTGAGTACTAAGCACCGAGCACCCTGAGCACTGAGCACCCAGCACCCTGAGCACTGAGCACCCAGCACTCTGAGTACTGAGCACCCAGCACCCCGAGCACTGAGCACACAGCACCCTGAGTACTGAGCACCCAGCACCCTGAGCACTGAGCACTGAGCACCCTGAGCACTGAGCACCCAGCACCCTGAGCACTGAGCACCCAGCACCCTGAGAACTGAGCACCCTGAGTACTGAGCACCCTGAGTACTGAGCACTGAGCACCCTGAGTACTGAGCAACCAGCACCCTGAGTACTGAGCACCCAGCACCCTGAGCACTGAGCACCCAGCACCCTGAGCACTGAGCACCCAGCACCCTGAGCACTGAGCACCCAGCACCCTGAGTAGTGAGCACCCAACGTACTGAGCACTGAGCACCCCGAGAACTGAGCACCCAGCAACCTGAGTACTGAGCACGGATCACCCCGAGCACTGAGCACCCAGCACCCTGAGTAGTGAGCACCCAACGTACTGAGCACCGAGCACACCAAGCACTGAGCACCCAGCAACCTGAGTACTGAGCACCCAGCACCCCGCGCACTGAGCACCCAGCACGCTGAGCACTGAGCACCCAGCACCCTGAGCACTGATCACCCAGCAACCTGAGCACTGAGCACCCAGCACCCTGAGTACTGAGCACCCAGCACCCTGAGTACTGAGCACTCAGCACCCTGAGTACTGAGCACCGAGCACCCCGAGCACTGAGCACCCAGCACCCTGAGCACTAAGCACCCTGAGGACTGAGCACCCAGCACCCTGAGCACTGAGCACCCAGCACCCTGAGTACTGAGCACCGATCACCCTGAGCACTGAGCACCCAGAACCCAAAGCACTGAGCACCCAGCACCCTGAATACTGAGCACCCAGCACCCCGAGCACTGAGCACCCAGCACCCTGAGTACTGAGCACCCTGAGTACTGAGCACCGATCACCCTGAGCACTGAGCTCCCAGCACCCTGAGTACTGAGCACTCAGCACCCTGAGCACTGAGCACCCAGCACCCTGAGTACTGAGCACCCAGCACCCTGAGCACTGAGCACCCAGCACCCTGAGTACTGAGCACCCAGCACCCTGAGCACTGAGCACCCAGCACCCTGAGTACTGAGCACCCAGCACCCCGAGCACTGAGCACCAAGCACCCCGAGAATGAGCACCCAGCTCCCCGAGTACTGAGCACCGAGCACCCTGAGCACTGAGTACCCAGCACCCTGAGTACTGAGCACCGAGCACCCCGAGCATTGAGCTTGCAGCACCGCGAGCAATGAGCACCCAGCACCCGGAGCAATGAGCACCCAGCACCCTGAGCACCGAGCACCCTGAGTACTGAGCACTGAGCACCCTGAGTACTGAGCACTGAGCACCCTGAGTACTGAGCACCCAGCACCCTGAGTACTGAGCACCCAGCAACCTGAGCAATGAGAACCCTGAGTACTGAGCACCCAGCACCCTGAGTACTGAACACCCAGCACCGTGAGCACTGAACACACAGCACCCCGAGCACTGAGCACCCAGCACCCCGAGCACTGAGCACCCAGCAACCCGAGCACTGAGAACCCAGCACCATGTGTACTGAGCACCCAGCACCCTGAGTACTGAGCACCCAGCACCCCGAGCACTGAGTACCCAGCACCCTGAGCACTGAGCACCCAGCACCCTGAGCACTGTGCACCCATCACCCTGAGGACTGAGCACTGAGCAACCAGCGCCCTGAGCACTGAGCACCCAGCACCCTGAGCACTGAGCACCCAGCACCCCGAGCACTGAGCACCCAGCACCCTGAGTACTGAGCACTGAGCACCCAGCACCCCGAGCACTGAGCACCCAGCACCCTGAGCACTGAGCACCCAGCACCCGAGTACTGAGCACCCAGCACCCTGAGTACTGAGCACCCAGCACCCCGAGCACAGAGCACCCAGCACCCTGAGCACTGAGCACCCAGCACCCCGAGGACTGAGCACCCAGCACCCTGAGTACTGAGCACTGAGCACCCAGCACCCCGAGCACTGAGCACCCAGCACCCTGAGTACTGAGCACCCAGCACCCGAGTACTGAGCACCCAGCACCCTGAGTACTGAGCACCCAGCACCCCGAGCACTGAGCACCCAGCACCATGAGTACTGTGCACACAGCACCCTGAGCACTGAGCACCCAGCACCCTGAGCACTGAGCACCCAGCACACTGAGCACTGAGCACCCAGCACCCTGAGTAGTGAGCACCCAACGTACTGAGCACCAAGCACCCCGAGCACTGAGCACCCAGCACCCTGAGTACTGAGCACCGATCACCCCGAGAACTGAGCACCCAGCACCCTGAGTACTGAGCTCCGAGTACCCCGAGCACTGAGCACCCAGCACCCGGAGTACTGAGCACCCAGCACCCTGAGTACTAAGCACCGAGCACCCTGAGTACTGAGCATCCAGTACCCTGAGCACTGAACACACAGCACCCTGAGTACTGAGCACCCCGAGCACTGAGCACCCAGCACCCTGAGCACTGAGCACCCAGCACCCTGAGTACTGAGCAACCAGCACCCTGAGTACTGAACATACAGCACCCTGAGCACTGAGCACTGAGCACCCTGAGCACTGAGTACTGAGCACTGAGCACAGTGAGCACTGAGCACCCAGCACCCCGAGTACTGAGCACCCTGAGCACTGAGTACTGAGCACTGAGCACCCTGAGCACTGAGCACCCAGCACCCTGAGTACTGAGCACCCAGCACCCCGAGCACTGAGCACCCAGCGCCCCGAGCACTGAGCACCCAGCACCCCGAGCACTGAGCACCCTGAGCACTGAGCACACAGCACCCCGAGTACTGAGCATTGAGCACCCTGAGCTCTGAGCACCCAGCACCCCGAGTACTGAGCACTGAGCACCCTGAGCACTGAGCACCCAGCACCCCAAGCACTGAACACCAAGCACCCTGAGTACTGAGCACTGAGCACCCAGCACCCCGAATACTGAGCACCCAGCACCCTGAGCACTGAGCACCCAGCACCTGAGTACTGAGCACCCAGCACCCTGAGTGCTGAGCACCGAGCACCCCGAGCACTGAGCACGCAGCACCGCGAGTAATGAGCACCCAGCACCCCGAGCACTGAGCACCCAGCACCCTGAGCACCGAGCACCCTGAGTACTGAGCACTGAGCACCCTGAGTACTGAGCACTGAGCACCCTGAGCACTGAGCACTCAGCACCCTGAGTAGTGAGCACCCAACATACTGAGCACCGTGCAACCCGAGCACTGAGAACCCAGCACCCTGAGTACTGAGCACCGAGCACCCAGAGCACTGAGCACCCAGCGCCCCGAGCACTGAGCAACCAGCGCCCCGAGCACTGAGCACCCAGCGCCCCGAGCACTGAGCACCCAGCACCCCGAGCACTGAGCAACCAGCACCCCAAGCAATGAGCACCCCGCACCCTGAGTACTGAGCACCCAGCAGCCCGAGTACTGACCACCCAGCAACCTGAGCACCGAGCAGCCAAAACCCTGAGCACTGAGCACCCAGCGCCCTGAGCACTGGGCACCCAGCACCCTGAGTACTGAGCACTGATTACCACGAGTACTGAGCACCCAGCACCCCGAGCACTGAGCACCGAGCACCCCGAGCACTGAGAACCCAGCACCCCGAGCACTGAGCACCCAGCACCCCGAGCACTGAGCACCCAGCACCCTGAGCACTGAGCACCCAGCACCCCGAGCACTGAGCACCCAGCACCCCGAGCACTGAGCACCCAGCACCCCGAGCACTGAGCACCCAGCACCCCGAGCACTGAGCACCCAGCACCCTGAGTACTGAGCACCCAGCACCCTGAGTACTGAGCACCCAACACCCTGATCACTGAGCACCCAGCAACCTGAGTACTGAGCACCCAACACCCCAAGCACTGAGCACCCTGAGTACTGAGCACCCAGCACCCCAAGCACTGAGCTCCCTGAGTACTGAGCACCCAGCACCCTGAGTACTGAGCAGCCAGCACCTTGAGTACTGAGCACCCAGCACCCTGAGCACTGAGCACCCAGCACCCCGAGCACTGAGCACCCAGCACCCCGTGCACTGAGCACCCAGCACCCCGAGCACCGAGCACCCTGAGTACTAAGCACCGAGCACCCTGAGCACTGAGCACCCAGCACCCTGAGCACTGAGCACCCAGCATTCTGAGTACTGAGCACCCAGCACCCCGAGCACTGAGCACAATGCACCCTGAGTACTGAGCACCCAGCACCCTGAGAACTGAGCACCCTGAGTACTGAGCACTGAGCACCCTGAGTACTGAGCACTGAGCACCCTGAGTACTGAGCAACCAGCACCCTGAGTACTGAGCACCCAGCACCCTGAGCACAGAGCACCAAGCACCCTGAGCACTGAGCACCCAGCACCCTGAGCACTGAGCACCCAGCACCCTGAGTAGTGAGCACCCAACGTACTGAGCACTGAGCACCCCGAGCACTGAGCACCCAGCAACCTGAGTACTGAGCACGGATCACCCCGAGCACTGAGCACCCAGCACCCTGAGTAGTGAGCACCCAACGTACTGAGCACCGAGCACACCAAGCACTGAGCACCCAGCACGCTGAGCACTGGGCACCCAGCACCCTGAGCACTGATCACCCAGCAACCTGAGCACTGAGCACCCAGCACCCTGAGTACTGAGCACCCAGCACCCTGAGTACTGAGCACTCAGCACCCTGAGTACTGAGCACCGAGCACCCCGAGCACTGAGCACCCAGCACCCTGAGCACTAAGCACCCTGAGGACTGAGCACCCAGCACCCTGAGCACTGAGCACCCAGCACCCTGAGTACTGAGCACCGATCACCCTGAGCACTGAGCACCCAGAACCCAAAGCACTGAGCACCCAGCACCCTGAATACTGAGCACCCAGCACCCCGAGCACTGAGCACCCAGCACCCTGAGTACTGAGCACCCTGAGTACTGAGCACCGATCACCCTGAGCACTGAGCTCCCAGCACCCTGAGTACTGAGCACCCAGCACCCTGAGCACTGAGCACCCAGCACCCTGAGTACTGAGCACCCAGCACCCTGAGCACTGAGCACCCAGCACCCTGAGTACTGAGCACCCAGCACCCCGAGCACTGAGCACCCAGCACCCTGAGTACTGAGCACCCAGCACCCCGAGCACTGAGCACCCAGCACCCCGAGAATGAGCACCCAGCACCCCGAGTACTGAGCACCGAGCACCCTGAGCACTGAGTACCCAGCACCCTGAGTACTGAGCACCCAGAACCCTGAGCACTGGGCACCGAGCACCCCGAGTACTGAGCACCCAGCAGCCTGAGCACTGAGCACCCAGCACCCTGAGTACTGAGCACCCAGCTCCCTGAGTACTGAACACCCAGCACCCTGAGCACTGAGCACTCAGCACCCTGATCACTGAGTACTGAGCACCGAGCACCCCGAGAACTGAGCACCCAGCACCCGGAGTACTGAGCACCCAACACCCTGAGGACTGAGCACCCAGCACCCCGAGTACTGAGCACCCAGCACCCCGAGCACTGAGCACCCAGCACCCCGAGCACTGAGCACCGAGCACCCTGAGTACTGAGCACTGGGCACCCAGCACCCCGAGCACTGAGCACCCAGCACCCTGAGTACTGAGCACTGAGCACCCAGCACCCCGAGCACTGAGCACCCAGCACCCTGAGCACTGAGCACCCAGCACCCTAAGCACTGAGCACCCAGCACCCTGAGTACTGAGCACTGAGCACCCAGCACCCTGAGTACTGAGCACTGAGCACCCAGCACCCCGAGCACTGAGCACCCAGCACCCTGAGCACTGAGCACCCAGCACCCTGAGCACTGAGCACCCAGCACCCGAGTACTGAGCACCCAGCACCCTGAGTACTGAGCACCCAGCACCCTGAGCACTGAGCACCAAGCACCCTGAGCACTGAGCACCCAGCACCCCGAGCACTGAGCAACCAGCACCCCAAGCAATGAGCACCCCGCACCCTGAGTACCGAGCACCCAGCGCCCCGAGTACTGACCACCCAGCCACCTGAGCACCGAGCAGCCAGCACCCCTAGCACTGAGCACCCAGCGCCCTGAGCACTGAGCACCCAGCACCCTGAGTACTGAGCACTGAGCACCACGAGTACTGAGCACCCAGCACCCCGAGCACTGAGCACCGAGCACCCCGAGCACTGAGAACCCAGCACCCCGAGCACTGAGCACCCAGCACCCCGAGCACTGAGCACCCAGCACCCCGAGCACTGAGCACCCAGCACCCCGAGCACTGAGCACCCAGCACCCTGAGTACTGAGCACCCAGCACCCTGAGTACTGAGCACCCAACACCCTGATCACTGAGCACCCAGCAACCTGAGTACTGAGCACCCAACACCCCAAGCACTGAGCACCCTGAGTACTGAGCACCCAGCACCCCAAGCACTGAGATCCCTGAGTACTGAGCACCCAGCACCCTGAGTACTGAGCAGCCAGCACCTTGAGTACTGAGCACCCAGCACCCTGAGCACTGAGCTCCCAGCACCCCGAGCACTGAGCACCCAGCACCCCGTGCACTGAGCACCCAGCACCCCGAGCACCGAGCACCCTGAGTACTAAGCACCGAGCACCCTGAGCACTGAGCACCCAGCACCCTGAGCACTGAGCACCCAGCACTCTGAGTACTGAGCACCCAGCACCCCGAGCACTGAGCACACAGCACCCTGAGTACTGAGCACCCAGCACCCTGAGCACTGAGCACTGAGCACCCTGAGCACTGAGCACCCAGCACCCTGAGGACTGAGCACCCAGCACCCTGAGAACTGAGCACCCTGAGTACTGTGCACTGAGCACCCTGAGTACTGAGCACTGAGCACCCTGAGTACTGAGCAACCAGCACCCTGAGTACTGAGCACCCAGCACCCTGAGCACTGAGCACCCAGCACCCTGAGCACTGAGCACCCAGCACCCTGAGCACTGAGCACCCAGCACCCTGAGTAGTGAGCACCCAACGTACTGAGCACTGAGCACCCCGAGAACTGAGCACCCAGCAACCTGAGTACTGAGCACGGATCACCCCGAGCACTGAGCACCCAGCACCCTGAGTAGTGAGCACCCAACGTACTGAGCACCGAGCACACCAAGCACTGAGCACCCAGCAACCTGAGTACTGAGCACCCAGCACCCCGCGCACTGAGCACCCAGCACGCTGAGCACTGAGCACCCAGCACCCTGAGCACTGATCACCCAGCAACCTGAGCACTGAGCACCCAGCACCCTGAGTACTGAGCACCCAGCACCCTGAGTACTGAGCACTCAGCACCCTGAGTACTGAGCACCGAGCACCCCGAGCACTGAGCACCCAGCACCCTGAGCACTAAGCACCCTGAGGACTGAGCACCCAGCACCCTGAGCACTGAGCACCCAGCACCCTGAGTACTGAGCACCGATCACCCTGAGCACTGAGCACCCAGAACCCAAAGCACTGAGCACCCAGCACCCTGAATACTGAGCACCCAGCACCCCGAGCACTGAGCACCCAGCACCCTGAGTACTGAGCACCCTGAGTACTGAGCACCGATCACCCTGAGCACTGAGCTCCCAGCACCCTGAGTACTGAGCACTCAGCACCCTGAGCACTGAGCACCCAGCACCCTGAGTACTGAGCACCCAGCACCCTGAGCACTGAGCACCCAGCACCCTGAGTACTGAGCACCCAGCACCCTGAGCACTGAGCACCCAGCACCCTGAGTACTGAGCACCCAGCACCCCGAGCACTGAGCACCAAGCACCCCGAGAATGAGCACCCAGCACCCCGAGTACTGAGCACCGAGCACCCTGAGCACTGAGTACCCAGCACCCTGAGTACTGAGCACCGAGCACCCCGAGCACTGAGCTTGCAGCACCGCGAGCAATGAGCACCCAGCACCCGGAGCAATGAGCACCCAGCACCCTGAGCACCGAGCACCCTGAGTACTGAGCACTGAGCACCCTGAGTACTGAGCACTGAGCACCCTGAGTACTGAGCACCCAGCACCCTGAGTACTGAGCTCCCAGCACCCTGAGCAATGAGAACCCTGAGTACTGAGCACCCAGCACCCTGAGTACTGAACACCCAGCACCGTGAGCACTGAACACACAGCACCCCGAGCACTGAGCACCCAGCACCCCGAGCACTGAGCACCCAGCAACCCGAGCACTGAGAACCCAGCACCATGTGTACTGAGCACCCAGCACCCTGAGTACTGAGCACCCAGCACCCTGAGGACTGAGCACCCAGCACCCCGAGTACTGAGCACCCAGCACCCCGAGCACTGAGCACCCAGCACCCCGAGCACTGAGCACCGAGCACCCTGAGTACTGAGCACTGGGCACCCAGCACCCCGAGCACTGAGCACCCAGCACCCTGAGTACTGAGCACTGAGCACCCAGCACCCCGAGCACTGAGCACCCAGCACCCTGAGCACTGAGCACCCAGCACCCTAAGCACTGAGCACCCAGCACCCTGAGTACTGAGCACTGAGCACCCAGCACCCTGAGTACTGAGCACTGAGCACCCAGCACCCCGAGCACTGAGCACCCAGCACCCTGAGCACTGAGCACCCAGCACCCTGAGCACTGAGCACCCAGCACCCGAGTACTGAGCACCCAGCACCCTGAGTACTGAGCACCCAGCACCCTGAGCACTGAGCACCAAGTACCCTGAGCACTGAGCACCCAGCACCCCGAGCACTGTGCAACCAGCACCCCAAGCAATGAGCACCCCGCACCCTGAGTACCGAGCACCCAGCGCCCCGAGTACTGACCACCCAGCCACCTGAGCACCGAGCAGCCAGCACCCCTAGCACTGAGCACCCAGCGCCCTGAGCACTGAGCACCCAGCACCCTGAGTACTGAGCACTGAGCACCACGAGTACTGAGCACCCAGCACCCCGAGCACTGAGCACCGAGCACCCCGAGCACTGAGAACCCAGCACCCCGAGCACTGAGCACCCAGCACCCCGAGCACTGAGCACCCAGCACCCCGAGCACTGAGCACCCAGCACCCCGAGCACTGAGCACCCAGCACCCTGAGTACTGAGCACCCAGCACCCTGAGTACTGAGCACCCAACACCCTGATCACTGAGCACCCAGCAACCTGAGTACTGAGCACCCAACACCCCAAGCACTGAGCACCCTGAGTACTGAGCACCCAGCACCCCAAGCACTGAGCTCCCTGAGTACTGAGCACCCAGCACCCTGAGTACTGAGCAGCCAGCACCTTGAGTACTGAGCACCCAGCACCCTGAGCACTGAGCACCCAGCACCCCGAGCACTGAGCACCCAGCACCCCGTGCACTGAGCACCCAGCACCCCGAGCACCGAGCACCCTGAGTACTAAGCACCGAGCACCCTGAGCACTGAGCACCCAGCACCCTGAGCACTGAGCACCCAGCACTCTGAGTACTGAGCACCCAGCACCCCGAGCACTGAGCACACAGCACCCTGAGTACTGAGCACCCAGCACCCTGAGCACTGAGCACTGAGCACCCTGAGCACTGAGCACCCAGCACCCTGAGGACTGAGCACCCAGCACCCTGAGAACTGAGCACCCTGAGTACTGAGCACTGAGCACCCTGAGCACTGAGCACTGAGCACCCTGAGTACTGAGCAACCAGCACCCTGAGTACTGAGCACCCAGCACCCTGAGCACTGAGCACCCAGCACCCTGAGCACTGAGCACCCAGCACCCTGAGCACTGAGCACCCAGCACCCTGAGTAGTGAGCACCCAACGTACTGAGCACTGAGCACCCCGAGAACTGAGCACCCAGCAACCTGAGTACTGAGCACGGATCACCCCGAGCACTGAGCACCCAGCACCCTGAGTAGTGAGCACCCAACGTACTGAGCACCGAGCACACCAAGCACTGAGCACCCAGCAACCTGAGTACTGAGCACCCAGCACCCCGCGCACTGAGCACCCAGCACGCTGAGCATTGAGCACCCAGCACGCTGAGCACTGATCACCCAGCAACCTGAGCACTGAGCACCCAGCACCCTGAGTACTGAGCACCCAGCACCCTGAGTACTGAGCACTCAGCACCCTGAGTACTGAGCACCGAGCACCCCGAGCACTGAGCACCCAGCACCCTGAGCACTAAGCACCCTGAGGACTGAGCACCCAGCACCCTGAGCACTGAGCACCCAGCACCCTGAGTACTGAGCACCGATCACCCTGAGCACTGAGCACCCAGAACCCAAAGCACTGAGCACCCAGCACCCTGAATACTGAGCACCCAGCACCCCGAGCACTGAGCACCCAGCACCCTGAGTACTGAGCACCCTGAGTACTGAGCACCGATCACCCTGAGCACTGAGCTCCCAGCACCCTGAGTACTGAGCACTCAGCACCCTGAGCACTGAGCACCCAGCACCCTGAGTACTGAGCACCCAGCACCCTGAGCACTGAGCACCCAGCACCCTGAGTACTGAGCACCCAGCACCCTGAGCACTGAGCACCCAGCACCCTGAGTACTGAGCACCCAGCACCCCGAGCACTGAGCACCAAGCACCCCGAGAATGAGCACCCAGCACCCCGAGTACTGAGCACCGAGCACCCTGAGCACTGAGTACCCAGCACCCTGAGTACTGAGCACTGAGCACCCCGAGCACTGAGCTTGCAGCACCGCGAGCAATGAGCACCCAGCACCCGGAGCAATGAGCACCCAGCACCCTGAGCAACGAGCACCCTGAGTACTGAGCACTGAGCACCCTGAGTACTGAGCACTGAGCACCCTGAGTACTGAGCACCCAGCACCCTGAGTACTGAGCTCCCAGCACCCTGAGCAATGAGAACCCTGAGTACTGAGCACCCAGCACCCTGAGTACTGAACACCCAGCACCGTGAGCACTGAACACACAGCACCCCGAGCACTGAGCACCCAGCACCCCGAGCACTGAGCACCCAGCAACCCGAGCACTGAGAACCCAGCACCATGTGTACTGAGCACCCAGCACCCTGAGTACTGAGCACCCAGCACCCCGAGCACTGAGTACCCAGCACCCTGAGCACTGAGCACCCAGCACCCTGAGCACTGTGCACCCATCACCCTGAGGACTGAGCACTGAGCACCCAGCGCCCTGAGCACTGAGCACCCAGCACCCTGAGCACTGAGCACCCAGCACCCCAAGCACTGAGCACCCAGCACCCTGAGTACTGAGCACTGAGCACCCAGCACCCCGAGCACTGAGCACCCAGCACCCTGAGCACTGAGCACCCAGCACCCGAGTACTGAGCACCCAGCACCCTGAGTACTGAGCACCCAGCACCCCGAGCACAGAGCACCCAGCACCCTGAGCACTGAGCACCCAGCACCCCGAGCACTGAGCACCCAGCACCCTGAGTACTGAGCACTGAGCACCCAGCACCCCGAGCACTGAGCACCCAGCACCCTGAGTACTGAGCACCCAGCACCCGAGTACTGAGCACCCAGCACCCTGAGTACTGAGCACCCAGCACCCCGAGCACAGAGCACCCAGCACCCTGAGTACTGAGCACTGAGCACCCTGAGTACTGAGCATTGAGCACCCTGAGTACTGAGCAACCAGCACCCTGAGTACTGAGCACCCAGCACCCTGAGCACAGAGCACCAAGCACCCTGAGCACTGAGCACCCAGCACCCTGAGCACTGAGCACCCAGCACCCTGAGTAGTGAGCACCCAACGTACTGAGCACTGAGCACCCCGAGCACTGAGCACCCAGCAACCTGAGTACTGAGCACGGATCACCCCGAGCACTGAGCACCCAGCACCCTGAGTAGTGAGCACCCAACGTACTGAGCACCGAGCACACCAAGCACTGAGCACCCAGCACGCTGAGCACTGAGCACCCAGCACCCTGTGCACTGATCACCCAGCAACCTGAGCACTGAGCACCCAGCACCCTGAGTACTGAGCACCCAGCACCCTGAGTACTGAGCACTCAGCACCCTGAGTACTGAGCACCGAGCACCCCGAGCACTGAGCACCCAGCACCCTGAGTACTGAGCACCGATCACCCTGAGCACTGAGCACCCAGAACCCAAAGCACTGAGCACCCAGCACCCTGAATACTGAGCACCCAGCACCCCGAGCACTGAGCACCCAGCACCCTGAGTACTGAGCACCCTGAGTACTGAGCACCGATCACCCTGAGCACTGAGCTCCCAGCACCCTGAGTACTGAGCACCCAGCACCCTGAGCACTGAGCACCCAGCACCCTGAGTACTGAGCACCCAGCACCCTGAGCACTGAGCACCCAGCACCCTGAGTACTGAGCACCCAGCACCCTGAGCACTGAGCACCCAGCACCCTGAGTACTGAGCACCCAGCACCCCGAGCACTGAGCACCAAGCACCCCGAGAATGAGCACCCAGCACCCCGAGTACTGAGCACCGAGCACCCTGAGCACTGAGTACCCAGCACCCTGAGTACTGAGCACCGAGCACCCCGAGCACTGAGCATGTAGCACCGCAAGCAATGAGCACCCAGCACCCGGAGCAATGAGCACCCAGCACCCTGAGCACCGAGCACCCTGAGTACTGAGCACTGAGCACCCTGAGTACTGAGCACTGAGCACCCTGAGTACTGAGCACCCAGCACCCTGAGTACTGAGCACCCAGCACCCTGAGCAATGAGAACCCTGAGTACTGAGCACCCAGCACCCTGAGCACTGAGCACCAAGCACCCTGAGCACTGAGCACCCTGAGTACTGAGCACCGATCACCCTGAGCACTGAGCTCCCAGCACCCTGAGTACTGAGCACCCAGCACCCTGAGCACTGAGCACCCAGCACCCTGAGTACTGAGCACCCAGCACCCTGAGCACTGAGCACCCAGCACCCTGAGTACTGAGCACCCAGCACCCTGAGCACTGAGCACCCAGCACCCTGAGTACTGAGCACCCAGCACCCCGAGCACTGAGCACCCAGCACCCCGAGAATGAGCACCCAGCACCCCGAGTACTGAGCACCGAGCACCCTGAGCACTGAGTACCCAGCACCCTGAGTACTGAGCACCCAGCACCCTGAGCACTGGGCACCGAGCACCCTGAGTACTGAGCACCCAGCTCCCTGAGTACTGAACACCCAGCACCCTGAGCACTGAGCACTCAGCACCCTGATCACTGAGTACTGAGAACCCAGCAGCCTGAGCACTGAGCACCCAGCACCCTGAGTACTGAGCACCCAGCTCCCTGAGTACTGAACACCCAGCACCCTGAGCACTGAGCACTCAGCACCCTGATCACTGAGTACTGAGCACCGAGCACCCTGAGAACTGAGCACCCAGCACCCGGAGTACTGAGCACCCAACACCCTGAGGACTGAGCACCCAGCACCCCGAGTACTGAGCACCCAGCACCCCGAGCACTGAGCACCCAGCACCCCGAGCACTGAGCACCGAGCACCCTGAGTACTGAGCACTGTGCACCCAGCACCCCGAGCACTGAGCACCCAGCACCCTGAGTACTGAGCACTGAGCACCCAGCACCCCGAGTACTGAGCACCCAGCACCCTGAGCACTGAGCACCCAGCACCCTAAGCACTGAGCACCCAGCACCCTGAGTACTGAGCACTGAGCACCCAGCACCCTGAGTACTGAGCACTGAGCACCCAGCACCCCGAGCACTGAGCACCCAGCACCCTGAGCACTGAGCACCCAGCACCCTGAGCACTGAGCACCCAGCACCCGAGTACTGAGCACCCAGCACCCTGAGTACTGAGCACCCAGCACCCTGAGCACTGAGCACCAAGCACCCTGAGCACTGAGCACCCAGCACCCCGAGCACTGAGCAACCAGCACCCCAAGCAATGAGCACCCCGCACCCTGAGTACTGAGCACCCAGCGCCCCGAGTACTGACCACCCAGCAACCTGAACACCGAGCAGCCAGCACCCCTAGCACTGAGCACCCAGCGCCCTGAGCACTGAGCACCCAGCACCCTGAGTACTGAGCACTGAGCACCACGAGTACTGAGCACCCAGCACCCCGAGCACTGAGCACCGAGCACCCCGAGCACTGAGAACCCAGCACCCCGAGCACTGATCACCCAGCACCCCGTGCACTGAGCACCCAGCACCCTGAGCACTGAGCACCCAGCACCCCGAGCACTGAGCACCCAGCACCCCGAGCACTGAGCACCCAGCACCCCGAGCACTGAGCACCCAGCACCCCGAGCACTGAGCACCCAGCACCCTGAGTACTGAGCACCCAGCACCCTGAGTACTGAGCACCCAACACCCTGATCACTGAGCACCCAGCAACCTGAGTACTGAGCACCCAACACCCCAAGTACTGAGCACCCTGAGTACTGAGCACCCAGCACCCCAAGCACTGAGCTCCCTGAGTACTGAGCACCCAGCACCCTGAGTACTGAGCAGCCAGCACCTTGAGTACTGAGCACCCAGCACCCTGAGCACTGAGCACCCAGCACCCCGAGCACTGAGCACCCAGCACCCCGTGCACTGAGCACCCAGCACCCCGAGCACCGAGCACCCTGAGTACTAAGCACCGAGCACCCTGAGCACTGAGCACCCAGCACCCTGAGCACTGAGCACCCAGCACTCTGAGTACTGAGCACCCAGCACCCCGAGCACTGAGCACACAGCACCCTGAGTACTGAGCACCCAGCACCCTGAGCACTGAGCACTGAGCACCCTGAGCACTGAGCACCCAGCACCCTGAGGACTGAGCACCCAGCACCCTGAGAACTGAGCACCCTGAGTACTGAGCACTGAGCACCCTGAGTACTGAGCACTGAGCACCCTGAGTACTGAGCAACCAGCACCCTGAGTACTGAGCACCCAGCACCCTGAGCACTGAGCACCCAGCACCCTGAGCACTGAGCACCCAGCACCCTGAGCACTGAGCACCCAGCACCCTGAGTAGTGAGCACCCAACGTACTGAGCACTGAGCACCCCGAGAACTGAGCACCCAGCAACCTGAGTACTGAGCACCCAGCAACCTGAGTACTGAGCCCCCAGCACCCTGAGTACTGAGCACCCAGCACCCTGAGCACTGAGCACCCAGCACCCTGAGTACTGAGCACCCAGCACCCTGAGCACTGAGCACCCAGCACCCTGAGTACTGAGCACCCAGCACCCTGAGCACTGAGCACCCAGCAACCTGAGTACTGAGCACCCAGCACCCCGAGCACTGAGCACCAAGCACCCCGAGAATGAGCACCCAGCACCCCGAGTACTGAGCACCGAGCACCCTGAGTACTGAGCACTGAGCACCCTGAGTACTGAGCAACCAGCACCCTGAGTACTGAGCACCCAGCACCCTGAGCACAGAGCACCAAGCACCCTGAGCACTGAGCACCCAGCACCCTGAGCACTGAGCACCCAGCACCCTGAGTAGTGAGCACCCAACGTACTGAGCACTGAGCACCCCGAGCACTGAGCACCCAGCAACCTGAGTACTGAGCACGGATCACCCCGAGCACTGAGCACCCAGCACCCTGAGTAGTGAGCACCCAACGTACTGAGCACCGAGCACACCAAGCACTGAGCACCCAGCACGCTGAGCACTGAGCACCCAGCACCCTGAGCACTGATCACCCAGCAACCTGAGCACTGAGCACCCAGCACCCTAAGTACTGAGCACCCAGCACCCTGAGTACTGAGCACTCAGCACCCTGAGTACTGAGCACCGAGCACCCCGAGCACTGAGCACCCAGCACCCTGAGCACTAAGCACCCTGAGGACTGAGCACCCAGCACCCTGAGCACTGAGCACCCAGCACCCTGAGTACTGAGCACCGATCACCCTGAGCACTGAGCACCCAGAACCCAAAGCACTGAGCACCCAGCACCCTGAATACTGAGCACCCAGCACCCCGAGCACTGAGCACCCAGCACCCTGAGTACTGAGCACCCTGAGGACTGAGCACCGATCACCCTGAGCACTGAGCTCCCAGCACCCTGAGTACTGAGCACCCAGCACCCTGAGCACTGAGCACCCAGCACCCTGAGTACTGAGCACCCAGCACCCTGAGCACTGAGCACCCAGCACCCTGAGTACTGAGCACCCAGCACCCTGAGCACTGAGCACCCAGCACCCTGAGTACTGAGCACCCAGCACCCCGAGCACTGAGCACCAAGCACCCCGAGAATGAGCACCCAGCACCCCGAGTACTGAGCACCGAGCACCCTGAGCACTGAGTACCCAGCACCCTGAGTACTGAGCACCGAGCACCCCGAGCACTGAGCATGTAGCACCACGAGCAATGAGCACCCAGCACCCGGAGCAATGAGCACCCAGCACCCTGAGCACCGAGCACCCTGAGTACTGAGCACTGAGCACCCTGAGTACTGAGCACTGAGCACCCTGAGTACTGAGCACCCAGCACCCTGAGTACTGAGCACCCAGCACCCTGAGCAATGAGAACCCTGAGTACTGAGCACCCAGCACCCTGAGCACTGAGCACCAAGCACCCTGAGCACTGAGCACCCTGAGTACTGAGCACCGATCACCCTGAGCACTGAGCTCCCAGCACCCTGAGTACTGAGCACCCAGCACCCTGAGCACTGAGCACCCAGCACCCTGAGTACTGAGCACCCAGCACCCTGAGCACTGAGCACCCAGCACGCTGAGTACTGAGCACCCAGCACCCTGAGCACTGAGCACCCAGCACCCTGAGTACTGAGCACCCAGCACCCCGAGCACTGAGCACCCAGCACCCCGAGAATGAGCACCCAGCACCCCGAGTACTGAGCACCGAGCACCCTGAGCACTGAGTACCCAGCACCCTGAGTACTGAGCACCCAGCACCCAGAGCACTGGGCACCGAGCACCCCGAGTACTGAGCACCCAGCAGCCTGAGCACTGAGCACCCAGCACCCTGAGTACTGAGCACCCAGCTCCCTGAGTACTGAACACCCAGCACCCTGAGCACTGAGCACTCAGCACCCTGATCACTGAGTACTGAGCACCGAGCACCCCGAGAAATGAGCACCCAGCACCCGGAGTACTGAGCACCCAACACCCTGAGGACTGAGCACCAAGCACACCGAGTACTGAGCACCCAGCACCCCGAGCACTGATCACCCAGCACCCCGAGCACTGAGCACCGAGCACCCTGAGTACTGAGCACTGGGCACCCAGCACCCCGAGCACTGAGCACCCAGCACCCTGAGTACTGAGCACTGAGCACCCAGCACCCCGAGCACTGAGCACCCAGCACCCTGAGCACTGAGCACCCAGCACCCTAAGCACTGAGCACCCAGCACCCTGAGTACTGAGCACTGAGCACCCAGCACCCTGAGTACTGAGCACTGAGCACCCAGCACCCCGAGCACTGAGCACCCAGCACCCTGAGCACTGAGCACCCAGCACCCTGAGCACTGAGCACCCAGCACCCGAGTACTGAGCACCCAGCACCCTGAGTACTGAGCACCCAGCACCCTGAGCACTGAGCACCAAGCTCCCTGAGCACTGAGCACCCAGCACCCCGAGCACTGAGCAACCAGCACCCCAAGCAATGAGCACCCCGCACCCTGAGTACTGAGCACCCAGCGCCCCGAGTACTGACCACCCAGCAACCTGAGCACCGAGCAGCCAGCACCCCTAGCACTGAGCACCCAGCGCCCTGAGCACTGAGCACCCAGCACCCTGAGTACTGAGCACTGAGCACCACGAGTACTGAGCACCCAGCACCCCGAGCACTGAGCACCGAGCACCCCGAGCACTGAGAACCCAACACCCCGAGCACTGAGCACCCAGCACCCCGAGCACTGAGCACCCAGCACCCTGAGCACTGAGCACCCAGCACCCCGAGCACTGAGCACCCAGCACCCCGAGCACTGAGCACCCAGCACCCCGAGCACTGAGCACCCAGCACCCCGAGCACTGAGCACCCAGCACCCTGAGTACTGAGCACCCAGCACCCTGAGTACTGAGCACCCAACACCCTGATCACTGAGCACCCAGCAACCTGAGTACTGAGCACCCAACACCCCAAGCACTGAGCACCCTGAGTACTGAGCACCCAGCACCCCAAGCACTGAGCTCCCTGAGTACTGAGCACCCAGCACCCT
The DNA here is from genome assembly GCF_018167655.1 of Microtus oregoni. NCBI lineage: Eukaryota > Metazoa > Chordata > Mammalia > Rodentia > Cricetidae > Microtus > Microtus oregoni. The sequence continues at coordinate 3,047,227 of NW_024543261.1, read as the reverse complement.
GAGCACTGAGCACCCAGCACACCGAGCACTGAGCACCCAGCACCCCGTGCACTGAGCACCCAGCAACCCGAGCACCGAGCACCCTGAGTACTAAGCACCGAGCACCCTGAGCACTGAGCACCCAGCACCCTGAGCACTGAGCACCCAGCACTCTGAGTACTGAGCACCCAGCACCCCGAGCACTGAGCACACAGCACCCTGAGTACTGAGCACCCAGCACCCTGAGCACTGAGCACTGAGCACCCTGAGCACTGAGCACCCAGCACCCTGAGGACTGAGCACCCAGCACCCTGAGAACTGAGCACCCTGAGTACTGAGCACTGAGCACCCTGAGTACTGAGCACTGAGCACCCTGAGTACTGAGCAACCAGCACCCTGAGTACTGAGCACCCAGCACCCTGAGCACTGAGCACCAAGCACCCTGAGCACTGAGCACCCAGCACCCTGAGCACTGAGCACCCAGCACCCTGAGTAGTGAGCACCCAACGTACTGAGCACTGAGCACCCCGAGAACTGAGCACCCAGCAACCTGAGTACTGAGCACGGATCACCCCGAGCACTGAGCACCCAGCACCCTGAGTAGTGAGCACCCAACGTACTGAGCACCGAGCACACCAAGCACTGAGCACCCAGCAACCTGAGTACTGAGCACCCAGCACCCCGCGCACTGAGCACCCAGCACGCTGAGCACTGAGCACCCAGCACCCTGAGCACTGATCACCCAGCAACCTGAGCACTGAGCACCCAGCACCCTGAGTACTGAGCACCCAGCACCCTGAGTACTGAGCACTCAGCACCCTGAGTACTGAGCACCGAGCACCCCGAGCACTGAGCACCCAGCACCCTGAGCACTAAGCACCCTGAGGACTGAGCCCCCAGCACCCTGAGCACTGAGCACCCAGCACCCTGAGTACTGAGCACCGATCACCCTGAGCACTGAGCACCCAGAACCCAAAGCACTGAGCACCCAGCACCCTGAATACTGAGCACCCAGCACCCCGAGCACTGAGCACCCAGCACCCTGAGTACTGAGCACCCTGAGTACTGAGCACCGATCACCCTGAGCACTGAGCTCCCAGCACCCTGAGTACTGAGCACTCAGCACCCTGAGCACTGAGCACCCAGCACCCTGAGTACTGAGCACCCAGCACCCTGAGCACTGAGCACCCAGCACCCTGAGTACTGAGCACCCAGCACCCTGAGCACTGAGCACCCAGCAAACTGAGTACTGAGCACCCAGCACCCCGAGCACTGAGCACCAAGCACCCCGAGAATGAGCACCCAGCACCCCGAGTACTGAGCACCGAGCACCCTGAGCACTGAGTACCCAGCACCCTGAGTACTGAGCACCGAGCACCCCGAGCACTGAGCTTGCAGCACCGCGAGCAATGAGCACCCAGCACCCAGAGCAATGAGCACCCAGCACCCTGAGCACCGAGCACCCTGAGTACTGAGCACTGAGCACCCTGAGTACTGAGCACTGAGCACCCTGAGTACTGAGCACCCAGCACCCTGAGTACTGAGCACCCAGCACCCTGAGCAATGAGAACCCTGAGTACTGAGCACCCAGCACCCTGAGTACTGAACACCCAGCACCGTGAGCACTGAACACACAGCACCCCGAGCACTGAGCACCCAGCACCCCGAGCACTGAGCACCCAGCAACCCGAGCACTGAGAACCCAGCACCATGTGTACTGAGCACCGAGCACCCTGAGTACTGAGCACCCAGCACCCTGAGTACTGAGTACCCAGCACCCTGAGCACTGAGCACCCAGCACCCTGAGCACTGTGCACCCATCACCCTGAGGACTGAGCACTGAGCACCCAGCGCCCTGAGCACTGAGCACCCAGCACCCTGAGCACTGAGCACCCAGCACCCCGAGCACTGAGCACCCAGCACCCTGAGTACTGAACACTGAGCACCCAGCACCCCGAGCACTGAGCACCCAGCACCCTGAGCACTGAGCACCCAGCACCCGAGTACTGAGCACCCAGCACCCTGAGTACTGAGCACCCAGCACCCCGAGCACAGAGCACCCAGCACCCTGAGCACTGAGCACCCAGCACCCCGAGCACTGAGCACCCAGCACCCTGAGTACTGAGCACTGAGCACCCAGCACCCTGAGCACTGAGCACCCAGCACCCTGAGTACTGAGCACCCAGCACCCGAGTACTGAGCACCCAGCACCCTGAGTACTGAGCACCCAGCACCCCGAGCACTGAGCACCCAGCACCCTGAGTACTGTGCACACAGCACCCTGAGCACTGAGCACCCAGCACCCTGAGCACTGAGCACCCAGCACACTGAGCACTGAGCACCCAGCACCCTGAGTAGTGAGCACCCAACGTACTGAGCACCAAGCACCCCGAGCACTGAGCACCCAGCACCCTGAGTACTGAGCACCGATCACCCCGAGAACTGAGCACCCAGCACCCTGAGTACTGAGCTCCGAGTACCCCGAGCACTGAGCACCCAGCACCCGGAGTACTGAGCACCCAGCACCCTGAGTACTAAGCACCGAGCACCCTGAGTACTGAGCATCCAGTACCCTGAGCACTGAACACACAGCACCCTGAGTACTGAGCACAACGAGCACTGAGCAGCCAGCACCCTGAGCACTGAGCACCCAGCACCCTGAGTACTGAGCAACCAGCACCCTGAGTACTGAACATACAGCACCCTGAGCACTGAGCACTGAGCACCCTGAGCACTGAGTACTGAGCACTGAGCACCCTGAGCACTGAGCACCCAGCACCCCGAGTACTGAGCACCCTGAGCACTGAGTACTGAGCACTGAGCACCCTGAGCACTGAGCACCCAGCACCCTGAGTACTGAGCACCCAGCACCCCGAGCACTGAGCACCCAGCGCCCCGAGCACTGAGCACCCAGCACCCCGAGCACTGAGCACCCTGAGCACTGAGCACACAGCACGCCGAGTACTGAGCATTGAGCACCCTGAGCTCTGAGCACCCAGCACCCCGAGTACTGAGCACTGAGCACCCTGAGCACTGAGCACCCAGCACCCCAAGCACTGAACACCAAGCACCTGAGTACTGAGCACCCAGCACCCTGAGTGCTGAGCACCGAGCACCCCGAGCACTGAGCACGCAGCACCGCGAGTAATGAGCACCCAGCACCCCGAGCACTGAGCACCCAGCACCCTGAGCACCGAGCACCCTGAGTACTGAGCACTGAGCACCCTGAGTACTGAGCACTGAGCACCCTGAGCACTGAGCACTCAGCACCCTGAGTAGTGAGCACCCAACGTACTGAGCACCGTGCAACCCGAGCACTGAGAACCCAGCACCCTGAGTACTGAGCACCGAGCACCCAGAGCACTGAGCACCCAGCGCCCCGAGCACTGAGCAACCAGCGCCCCGAGCACTGAGCACCCAGCGCCCCGAGCACTGAGCACCCAGCACCCCGAGCACTGAGCAACCAGCACCCCAAGCAATGAGCACCCCGCACCCTGAGTACTGAGCACCCAGCACCCCGAGTACTGACCACCCAGCAACCTGAGCACCGAGCAGCCAGCACCCTGAGCACTGAGCACCCAGCGCCCTGAGCACTGGGCACCCAGCACCCTGAGTACTGAGCACTGAGCACCACGAGTACTGAGCACCCAGCACCCCGAGCACTGAGCACCGAGCACCCCGAGCACTGAGAACCCAGCACCCCGAGCACTGAGCACCCAGCACCCCGAGCACTGAGCACCCAGCACCCCGAGCACTGAGCACCCAGCACCCCGAGCACTGAGCACCCAGCACCCCGAGCACTGAGCACCCAGCACCCCGAGCACTGAGCACCCAGCACCCTGAGTACTGAGCACCCAGCACCCTGAGTACTGAGAACCCAACACCCTGATCACTGAGCACCCAGCAACCTGAGTACTGAGCACCCAACACCCCAAGCACTGAGCACCCTGAGTACTGAGCACCCAGCACCCCAAGCACTGAGCTCCCTGAGTACTGAGCACCCAGCACCCTGAGTACTGAGCAGCCAGCACCTTGAGTACTGAGCACCCAGCACCCTGAGCACTGAGCACCCAGCACCCCGAGCACTGAGCACCCAGCACCCCGTGCACTGAGCACCCAGCACCCCGAGCACCGAGCACCCTGAGTACTAAGCACCGAGCACCCTGAGCACTGAGCACCCAGCACCCTGAGCACTGAGCACCCAGCATTCTGAGTACTGAGCACCCAGCACCCCGAGCACTGAGCACAATGCACCCTGAGTACTGAGCACCCAGCACCCTGAGAACTGAGCACCCTGAGTACTGAGCACTGAGCACCCTGAGTACTGAGCACTGAGCACCCTAAGTACTGAGCAACCAGCACCCTGAGTACTGAGCACCCAGCACCCTGAGCACAGAGCACCAAGCACCCTGAGCACTGAGCACCCAGCACCCTGAGCACTGAGCACCCAGCAACCTGAGTAGTGAGCACCCAACGTACTGAGCACTGAGCACCCCGAGCACTGAGCACCCAACAACCTGAGTACTGAGCACGGATCACCCCGAGCACTGAGCACCCAGCACCCTGAGTAGTGAGCACCCAACGTACTGAGCACCGAGCACACCAAGCACTGAGCACCCAGCACGCTGAGCACTGAGCACCCAGCACCCTGAGCACTGATCACCCAGCAACCTGAGCACTGAGCACCCAGCACCCTGAGTACTGAGCACCCAGCACCCTGAGTACTGAGCACTCAGCACCCTGAGTACTGAGCACCGAGCAACCCAAGCACTGAGCACCCAGCACCCTGAGCACTAAGCACCCTGAGGACTGAGCACCCAGCACCCTGAGCACTGAGCACCCAGCACCCTGAGTACTGAGCACCGATCACCCTGAGCACTGAGCACCCAGAACCCAAAGCACTGAGCACCCAGCACCCTGAATACTGAGCACCCAGCACCCCGAGCACTGAGCACCCAGCACCCTGAGTACTGAGCACCCTGAGTACTGAGCACCGATCACCCTGAGCACTGAGCTCCCAGCACCCTGAGTACTGAGCACCCAGCACCCTGAGCACTGAGCACCCAGCACCCTGAGTACTGAGCACCCAGCACCCTGAGCACTGAGCACCCAGCACCCTGAGTACTGAGCACCCAGCACCCTGAGCACTGAGCACCCAGCACCCTGAGTACTGAGCACCCAGCACCCCGAGCACTGAGCACCCAGGACCCCGAGAATGAGCACCCAGCACCCCGAGTACTGAGCACCGAGCACCCTGAGCACTGAGTACCCAGCACCCTGAGTACTGAGCAACCAGCACCCAGAGCCCTGGGCACCGAGCACCCCGAGTACTGAGCACCCAGCAGCCTGAGCACTGAGCACTCAGCACCCTGAGTACTGAGCACCCAGCTCCCTGAGTACTGAACACCCAGCACCCTGAGCACTGAGCACTCAGCACCCTGATCACTGAGTACTGAGCACCGAGCACCCCGAGAACTGAGCACCCAGCACCCGGAGTACTGAGCACCCAACACCCTGAGTACTGAGCACCCAGCACCCCGAGTACTGATCACCCAGCACCCCGAGCACTGAGCACCCAGCACCCCGAGCACTGAGCACCCAGCACCCTGAGTACTGAGCACTGAGCACCCAGCACCCCGAGCACTGAGCACCCAGCACCCTGAGTACTGAGCACTGAGCACCCAGCACCCCGAGCACTGAGCACCCAGCACCCTGAGCACTGAGCACCCAGCACCCTGAGCACTGAGCACCCAGCACCCTGAGTACTGAGCACTGAGCACCCAGCACCCTGAGTACTGAGCACTGAGCACCCAGCACCCCGAGCAATGAGCACCCAGCACCCTGAGCACTGAGCACCCAGCACCCTGAGCACTGAGCACCCAGCACCCGAGTACTGAGCACCCAGCACCCTGAGTACTGAGCACCCAGCACCCTGAGCACTGAGCACCAAGCACCCCGAGCACTGAGCACCCAGCACCCCGAGCACTGAGCAACCAGCACCCCAAGCAATGAGCACCCCGCACCCTGAGTACTGAGCACCCAGCACCCCGAGTACTGACCACCCAGCAACCTGAGCACCGAGCAGCCAGCACCCTGAGCACTGAGCACCCAGCGCCCTGAGCACTGGGCACCCAGCACCCTGAGTACTGAGCACTGAGCACCACGAGTACTGAGCACCCAGCACCCCGAGCACTGAGCACCGAGCACCGCGAGCACTGAGAACCCAGCACCCCGAGCACTGAGCACCCAGCACCCCGAGCACTGAGCACCCAGCACCCCGAGCACTGAGCACCCAGCACCCCGAGCACTGAGCACCCAGCACCCCGAGCACTGAGCACCCAGCACCCCGAGCACTGAGCACCCAGCACCCTGAGTACTGAGCACCCAGCACCCTGAGTACTGAGAACCCAACACCCTGATCACTGAGCACCCAGCAACCTGAGTACTGAGCACCCAACACCCCAAGCACTGAGCACCCTGAGTACTGAGCACCCAGCACCCCAAGCACTGAGCTCCCTGAGTACTGAGCACCCAGCACCCTGAGTACTGAGCATCCAGCACCTTGAGTACTGAGCACCCAGCACCCTGAGCACTGAGCACCCAGCACCCCGAGCACTGAGCACCCAGCACCCCGTGCACTGAGCACCCAGCACCCTGAGCACTGAGCACCCAGCATTCTGAGTACTGAGCACCCAGCACCCCGAGCACTGAGCACAATGCACCCTGAGTACTGAGCACCCAGCACCCTGAGAACTGAGCACCCTGAGTACTGAGCACTGAGCACCCTGAGTACTGAGCACTGAGCACCCTGAGTACTGAGCAACCAGCACCCTGAGTACTGAGCACCCAGCACCCTGAGCACAGAGCACCAAGCACCCTGAGCACTGAGCACCCAGCACCCTGAGCACTGAGCACCCAGCACCCTGAGTAGTGAGCACCCAACGTACTGAGCACTGAGCACCCCGAGCACTGAGCACCCAACAACCTGAGTACTGAGCACGGATCACCCCGAGCACTGAGCACCCAGCACCCTGAGTAGTGAGCACCCAACGTACTGAGCACCGAGCACACCAAGCACTGAGCACCCAGCACGCTGAGCACTGAGCACCCAGCACCCTGAGCACTGATCACCCAGCAACCTGAGCACTGAGCACCCAGCACCCTGAGTACTGAGCACCCAGCACCCTGAGTACTGAGCACTCAGCACCCTGAGTAATGAGCACCGAGCAACCCAAGCACTGAGCACCCAGCACCCTGAGCACTAAGCACCCTGAGGACTGAGCACCCAGCACCCTGAGCACTGAGCACCCAGCACCCTGAGTACTGAGCACCGATCACCCTGAGCACTGAGCACCCAGAACCCAAAGCACTGAGCACCCAGCACCCTGAATACTGAGCACCCAGCACCCCGAGCACTGAGCACCCAGCACCCTGAGTACTGAGCACCCTGAGTACTGAGCACCGATCACCCTGAGCACTGAGCTCCCAGCACCCTGAGTACTGAGCACCCAGCACCCTGAGCACTGAGCACCCAGCACCCTGAGTACTGAGCACCCAGCACACTGAGCACTGAGCACCCAGCACCCTGAGTACTGAGCACCCAGCACCCTGAGCACTGAGCACCCAGCACCCTGAGTACTGAGCACCCAGCACCCCGAGCACTGAGCACCCAGGACCCCGAGAATGAGCACCCAGCACCCCGAGTACTGAGCACCGAGCACCCTGAGCACTGAGTACCCAGCACCCTGAGTACTGAGCAACCAGCACCCAGAGCACTGGGCACCGAGCACCCCGAGTACTGAGCACCCAGCAGCCTGAGCACTGAGCACTCAGCACCCTGAGTACTGAGCACCCAGCTCCCTGAGTACTGAACACCCAGCACCCTGAGCACTGAGCACTCAGCACCCTAATCACTGAGTACTGAGCACCGAGCACCCCGAGAACTGAGCACCCAGCACCCGGAGTACTGAGCACCCAACACCCTGAGTACTGAGCACCCATCACCCCGAGTACTGATCACCCAGCACCCCGAGCACTGAGCACCCAGCACCCCGAGCACTGAGCACCCAGCACCCTGAGTACTGAGCACTGAGCACCCAGCACCCCGAGCACTGAGCACCCAGCACCCTGAGTACTGAGCACTGAGCACCCAGCACCCCGAGCACTGAGCACCCAGCACCCTGAGCACTGAGCACCCAGCACCCTGAGCACTGAGCACCCAGCACCCTGAGTACTGAGCACTGAGCACCCAGCACCCTGAGTACTGAGCACTGAGCACCCATCACCCCGAGCAATGAGCACCCAGCACCCTGAGCACTGAGCACCCAGCACCCTGAGCACTGAGCACCCAGCACCCGAGTACTGAGCACCCAGCACCCTGAGTACTGAGCACCCAGCACCCTGAGCACTGAGCACCAAGCACCCTGAGCACTGAGCACCCAGCACCCCGAGCACTGAGCAACCAGCACCCCAAGCAATGAGCACCCTTCACCCTGAGTACTGAGCACCCAGCACCCCGAGTACTGACCACCCAGCAACCTGAGCACCGAGCAGCCAGCACCCCGAGCACTGAGCACAAAGCGCCCTGAGCACTGAGCACCCAGCACCCTGAGTACTGAGCACTGAGCACCACGAGTACTGAGCACCCAGCACCCCGAGCACTGAGCACCGAGCACCCCGAGCACTGAGAACCCAGCACCCCGAGCACTGAGCACCCAGCACCCCGAGCACTGAGCACCCAGCACCCCGAGCACTGAGCAACCAGCACCCCGAGCACTGAGCACCCAGCACCCCGAGCACTGAGCACCCAGAACCCCGAGCACTGAGCACCCAGCACCCCGAGCACTGAGCACCCAGCACCCTGAGTACTGAGCACCCAGCACCCTGAGTACTGAGCACCCAACACCCTGATCACTGAGCACCCAGCAACCTGAGTACTGAGCACCCAACACCCCAAGCACTGAGCACCCTGAGTACTGAGCACCCTGCACCCCAAGCACTGAGCTCCCTGAGTACTGAGCACCCAGCACCCTGAGTACTGAGCAGCCAGCACCTTGAGTACTGAGCACCCAGCACCCTGAGCACTGAGCACCCAGCACCCCGAGCACTGAGCACCCAGCACCCCGTGCACTGAGCACCCAGCACCCCGAGCACCGAGCACCCTGAGTACTAAGCACCGAGCACCCTGAGCACTGAGCACCCAGCACCCTGAGCACTGAGCACCCAGCACACTGAGTACTGAGCACCCAGCACCCCGAGCACTGAGCACACAGCACCCTGAGTACTGAGCACCCAGCACCCTGAGCACTGAGCACTGAGCACCCTGAGCACTGAGCACCCAGCACCCTGAGGACTGAGCACCCAGCACCCTGAGAACTGAGCACCCTGAGTACTGAGCACTGAGCACCCTGAGTACTGAGCACTGAGCACCCTGAGTACTGAGCAACCAGCACCCTGAGTACTGAGCACCCAGCACCCTGAGCACTGAGCACCAAGCACCCTGAGCACTGAGCACCCAGCACCCTGAGCACTGAGCACCCAGCACCCTGAGTAGTGAGCACCCAACGTACTGAGCACTGAGCACCCCGAGAACTGAGCACCCAGCAACCTGAGTACTGAGCACGGATCACCCCGAGCACTGAGCACCCAGCACGCTGAGCACTGAGCACCCAGCACCGTGAGCACTGATCACCCAGCAACCTGAGCACTGAGCACCCAGCACCCTGAGTACTGAGCACCCAGCACCCTGAGTACTGAGCAACCAGCACCCCGAGCACTGAGCACCCAGCACCCCGTGCACTGAGCACCCAGCACCCCGAGCACCGAGCACCCTGAGTACTAAGCACCGAGCACCCTGAGCACTGAGCACCCAGCACCCTGAGCACTGAGCACCCAGCACACTGAGTACTGAGCACCCAGCACCCCGAGCACTGAGCACACAGCACCCTGAGTACTGAGCACCCAGCACCCTGAGCACTGAGCACTGAGCACCCTGAGCACTGAGCACCCAGCACCCTGAGGACTGAGCACCCAGCACCCTGAGAACTGAGCACCCTGAGTACTGAGCTCTGAGCACCCTGAGTACTGAGCACTGAGCACCCTGAGTACTGAGCAACCAGCACCCTGAGTACTGAGCACCCAGCACCCTGAGCACTGAGCACCAAGCACCCTGAGCACTGAGCACCCAGCACCCTGAGCACTGAGCACCCAGCACCCTGAGTAGTGAGCACCCAACGTACTGAGCACTGAGCACCCCGAGAACTGAGCACCCAGCAACCTGAGTACTGAGCACGGATCACCCCGAGCACTGAGCACCCAGCACGCTGAGCACTGAGCACCCAGCACCATGAGCACTGATCACCCAGCAACCTGAGCACTGAGCACCCAGCACCCTGAGTACTGAGCACCCAGCACCCTGAGTACTGAGCACTCAGCACCCTGAGTACTGAGCACCGAGCACCCCGAGCACTGAGCACCCAGCACCCTGAGCATTAAGCACCCTGAGGACTGAGCACCCAGCACCCTGAGCACTGAGCACCCAGCACCCTGAGTACTGAGCACCGATCACCCTGAGCACTGAGCACCCAGAACCCAAAGCATTGAGCACCCAGCACCCTGAATACTGAGCACCCAGCACCCCGAGCACTGAGCACCCAGCACCCTGAGTACTGAGCACCCTGAGTACTGAGCACCGATCACCCTGAGCACTGAGCTCCCAGCACCCTGAGTACTGAGCACCCAGCACCCTGAGCACTGAGCACCCAGCACCCTGAATACTGAGCACCCAGCACCCTGAGCACTGAGCACCCAGCACCCTGAGTACTGTGCACCCAGCACCCTGAGCACTGAGCACCCAGCACCCTGAGTACTGAGCACCCAGCACCCCGAGCACTGAGCACCCAGCACCCCGAGAATGAGCACCCAGCAGCCTGATCACTGAGTACTGAGCACCGAGCACCCCGAGAACTGAGCACCCAGCACCCGGAGTACTGAGCACCCAACACCCTGAGTACTGAGCACCCAGCACCCCGAGTACTGAGCGCCCAGCACACCGAGCACTGAGCACCCAGCACCCCGAGCACTGAGCACCCAGCACCCTGAGTACTGAGCACTGAGCACCCAGCACCCCGAGCACTGAGCACCCAGCACCCTGAGTACTGAGCACTGAGCACCCAGCACCCCGAGCACTGAGCACCCAGCACCCTGAGCACTGAGCACCCAGCACCCTGAGCACTGAGCACCCAGCACCCTGAGTACTGAGCACTGAGCACCCAGCACCCTGAGTACTGAGCACTGAGCACCCAGCACCCCGAGCACTGAGCACCCAGCACCCTGAGCACTGAGCACCCAGCACCCTGAGCACTGAGCACCCAGCACCCGAGTACTGAGCACCCAGCACCCTGAGTACTGAGCACCCAGCACCCTGAGTACTGAGCACCCAGCACCCTGAGTACTGAGCACCCAGCACCCCGAGCACTGAGCACCCAGCACCCCAAGTACTGAGCACCCAGCACCCTGAGCACTGAGCACCCAGCACCCTGAGCACTGAGCACCCAGCACCCTGAGCACTGAGCACCCAGCACCCTGAGTACTGAGCACCCAGCACCCTGAGCACTGAGCACCCAGCACCCTGAGCACTGAGCACCCAGCACCCTGAGCACTGAGCACACAGCACCCTGAGTAGTGAGCACCCAACGTACTGAGCACCGAGAACCCCGAGCACTGAGCACCCAGCACCCCGAGCACTGAGCACCCAGCGCCCCGAGCACCGAGCACCCTGAGCACTGAGCACCCAGCACCCTGACTACTGAGCACCCAGCACCCTGAGCACTGAGCACCCAGCACCCCAAGCACTGAGCACCCAGCACCCTGAGTACTGAGCACCCTGCGCCCCGAGCACTGAGCACCCAGCACCCTCAGCACTGAGCACCCAGCACCCTGAGTACTGAGCACCCAGCGCCCCGAGCACTGAGCACCCAGCACCCCGAGCGCTGAGCACTGAGCACCCAGCACCCCGAGTACTGAGCACTGAGCACCCTGAGTACTGAGCACCCAGCACATTGAGCACTGAGTACCCAGCACCCTGATCACTGAGCACCCAGCACCCTGAGCACTGAGCATCCAGCACCCTGAGTACTGATCACTGAGCACCCAGCACCCCGAGCACTGAGCACCCAGCACCCTGAGCACTGAGCACCCAGCACCCGAGTACTGAGCACCCAGCACCCTGAGTACTGAGCACCGAGCACCCTGAGTACTGAGCACCCAGCACCCCGAGTACTGAGCACCCAGCACCCTGAGTACTGAGCACCCAGCACCCTGAGCACTGAGCACCCAGCACCCCGAGCACTGAGCACCCAGCACCCTGAGTATTGAGCACCCAGCACCCTGAGCACTGAGCACCCAGCACCCTGAGCACTGAGCACCCAGCACCCTGAGCACTGAGCACCCAGCACCCTGAGTAGTGAGCACCCAACGTACTGAGCACCGAGCACCCCGAGCACTGAGCACACAGCACCCTGAGTACTGAGCACCGAGCACCCTGAGCACTGAGCACCCAGCACCCTGAGTACTGAGCTCCGAGCACCCCGAGCACTGAGCACCCAGCGCCCCGAGCACCGAGCACCCTGAGCACTGAGCACCCAGCACCCTGAGTACTGAGCACCCTGAACAATGAGCAATGAGCACCCTGAGTACTGAGCACCCAGCACCTTGAGCACTGAGCACTCAGCACCCGGAGTACTGAGCACCCAGCACCCTGAGTACTGAGCACCCAGCACCCCGAGAACTGAGCACCCAGCACCCTGAGTACTGAGCACCCAGCACCCTGAGCACTGAGCACCCAGCACCCCGACCACTGAGCACCCAGCACCCTGAGTACTGAGCACCCAGCACCCTGAGTACTGAGCGCCCAGCACCCTGAGTACTGAGCACCCAGCACCCCGAGTACTGAGCACCCAGCACCCTGAGTACTGAGCACCCAGCACCCTGAGCACAGAGCACCCAGCACCCCGAGCACTGAGCACCCAGCACCCTGAGTACTGAGCACCCAGCACCCTGAGCACTGAGCACCCAGCACCCTGAGCACTGAGCACCCAGCACCCTAAGCACTGAGCACCCAGCACCCTGAGTAGTGAGCACCCAACGTACTGAGCACCGAGCAGCCCGAGCACTGAGAACCCAGCACCCTGAGTACTGAGCACCGAGCACCCTGAGCACTGAGCACCCAGCACCCTGAGTACTGAGCTCCGAGCACCCCGAGCACTGAGCACCCAGCGCCCCGAGCACCGAGCACCCTGAGCACTGAGCACCCAGCACCCTGAGTACTGATCACCCTGAACAATGAGCAATGAGCACCCTGAGTACTGAGCACCCAGCACCTTGAGCACTGAGCACTCAGCACCCTGAGCACTGAGCACCCAGCACCCTGAGCACTGAGCACCCAGCACCCTGAGCACTGAGCACCCAGCACCCTGAGTAGTGAGCACCCAACGTATTGAGCACCGAGCACCCCGAGCACTGAGCACCCAGCACCCTGAGTACTGAGCACCCAGCACCCTGAGTACTGAGCACCCAGCACCCTGAGTACTGAGCACCCAGCACCCTGAGTACTGAGTACCCAGCACCCCGAGCACTGAGCACCCAGCACCCCAAGTACTGAGCACCCAGCACCCTGAGCACTGAGCACCCAGCACCCTGAGCACTGAGCACCCAGCACCCTGAGCACTGAGCACCCAGCACCCTGAGTACTGAGCACCCAGCACCCTGAGCACTGAGCACCCAGCACCCTGAGCACTGAGCACCCAGCACCCTGAGCACTGAGCACACAGCACCCTGAGTAGTGAGCACCCAACGTACTGAGCACCGAGCACCCCGAGCACTGAGCACCCAGCACCCTGAGTACTGAGCACCGAGCACCCCGAGCTCTGAGCACACAGCACCCTGAGTAGTGAGCACCCAACGTACTGAGCACCGAGAACCCCGAGCACTGAGCACCCAGCACCCCGAGCACTGAGCACCCAGCGCCCCGAGCACCGAGCACCCTGAGCACTGAGCACCCAGCACCCTGACTACTGAGCACCCAGCACCCTGAGCACTAAGCACCCAGCACCCCAAGTACTAAGCACCCAGCACACTGAGTACTGAGCACCCAGCGCCCCGAGCACTGAGCACCCAGCACCCTGAGCACTGAGCACCCAGCACCCTGAGTACTGAGCACCCAGCACCCTGAGTACTGAACACCCAGCACCCTGAGCACTGAGCACTGAGCACCCTGAGCACTGAGTACTGAGCACTGAGCACCTTGAGCACTGAGCACCCAGCACCCCGAGTATTGAGCACACAGCACCCCGAGCACAGAGCACCCAGCGCCCCGAGCACTGAGCACCCAGCACCCCGAGCGCTGAGCACTGAGCACCCAGCACCCCGAGTACTGAGCACTGAGCACCCTGAGCACTGAGCATCCAGCACCCCGAGTACTGAGCACTGAGCACACTGAGTACTGAGCACCCAGCACATTGAGCACTGAGTACCCAGCACCCTGAGCACTGAGCACCCAGCACCCTGAGTTCTGAGCACCCAGCACCCTGAGTACTGATCACTGAGCACCCAGCACCCCGAGCACTGAGCACCCAGCACCCTGAGTACTGAGCACTGAGCACCCAGGACCCCGAGCACTGAGCACCCAGCACCCTGAGCACTGAGCACCCAGCACCCGAGTACTGAGCACCCAGCACCCTGAGTACTGAGCACCCAGCACCCTGAGTACTGAGCACCCAGCACCCCGAGTACTGAGCACCCAGCACCCTGAATACTGAGCACCCAGCACCCTGAGCACAGAGCACCCAGCACCCCGAGCACTGAGCACCCAGCACCCTGAGTACTGAGCACCCAGCACCCTGAGCACTGAGCACCCAGCACCCTGAGCACTGAGCACCCAGCACCCTGAGCACTGAGCACCCAGCACCCTGAGTAGTGAGCACCCAACGTACTGAGCACCGAGCACCCCGAGCACTGAGCACCCAGCACCCTGAGTACTGAGCACCGAGCACCCTGAGCACTGAGCACCCAGCACCCTGAGTACTGAGCTCCGAGCACCCCGAGCACTGAGCACCCAGCGCCCCGAGCACCGAGCACCCTGAGCACTGAGCACCCAGCACCCTGAGTACTGAGCACCCTGAACAATGAGCAATGAGCACCCTGAGTACTGAGCACCCAGCACCTTGAGCACTGAGCACTCAGCACCCGGAGTACTGAGCACCCAGCACCCTGAGTACTGAGCACCCAGCACCCCGAGTACTGAGCACCCAGCACCCTGAGTACTGAGCACCCAGCACCCTGAGCACTGAGCACCCAGCACCCCGAGCACTGAGCACCCAGCACCCTGAGTACTGAGCACGCAGCACCCTGAGTACTGAGCACCCAGCACCCCGAGTACTGAGCACCCAGCACCCTGAGTACTGAGCACCCAGCACCCTGAGCACTGAGCACCCAGCACCCCGAGCACTGAGCACCCAGCACCCTGAGTACTGAGCACCCAGCACCCTGAGCACTGAGCACCCAGCACCCTGAGCACTGAGCACCCAGCACCCTAAGCACTGAGCACCCAGCACCCTGAGTAGTGAGCACCCAACGTACTGAGCACCGAGCAGCCCGAGCACTGAGCACCCAGCACCCTGAGTACTGAGCACCGAGCACCCTGAGCACTGAGCACCCAGCACCCTGAGTACTGAGCTCCGAGCACCCCGAGCACTGAGCACCCAGCGCCCCGAGCACCGAGCACCCTGAGCACTGAGCACCCAGCACCCTGAGTACTGAGCACCCTGAACAATGAGCAATGAGCACCCTGAGTACTGAGCACCCAGCACCTTGAGCACTGAGCACTCAGCACCCTGAGCACTGAGCACCCAGCACCCTGAGCACTGAGCACCCAGCACCCTGAGCACTGAGCACCCAGCACCCTGAGTAGTGAGCACCCAACGTACTGAGCACCGAGCACCCCGAGCACTGATCACCCAGCACCCTGAGTACTGAGCACCGAGCACCCTGAGCACTGAGCACCCAGCACCCTGAGTACTGAGCTCCGAGCACCCCGAGCACTGAGCACCCAGCGCCCCGAGCACCGAGCACCCTGAGCACTGAGCACCCAGCACCCTGAGTACTGAGCACCCTGAACAATGAGCAATGAGCACCCTGAGTACTGAGCACCCAGCACCTTGAGCACTGAGCACTCAGCACCCGGAGTACTGAGCACCCAGCACCCTGAGTACTAAGCACCGAGCACCCTGAGTACTGAGCACCCAGCACCCTGAGCACTGAACACACAGCACCCTGAGTACTGAGCACCTCGAGCACTGAGCACCCAGCACCCTGAGTACTGAGCACCGAGCACCCCGAGCACTGATCACCCAGCACCGCGAGCACTGAGCACATAGCACCCAGAGCACTGAGCACCCAGCACCCTGAGTACTGAGCACCCAGCACCCTGAGTACTGAGCACCCAGCACCCTGAGCACTGAGTACCCAGCACCCTGAGCACTGAGCACCCAGCACCCTGAGCACTGAGCACACAGCACCCTGAGCACTGAGCACCCAGCACCCTGAGTACTGAGCACTGAGCACCCAGCAACCCGAGCACTGAGCACCCAGCACCCTGAGTACTGAGCACCGAGCACCCCGAGCACTGAGCACCCTGAGCACTGAGCACCGAGCACCCTGAGTACTGAGCACTGAGAACCCAGCACCCCGAGCACTGAGCACCCAGCACCCTGAGTACTGAGCTCCGAGCACCCCGAGCACTGAGCACCCTGAGCACTGAGCACCGAGCACCCTGAGCACTGAGCACCCAGAACCCTGAGTACTGAGCACCCAGCACCCTGAGCAATGAGCACCCTGAGTACTGAGCACCCAGCACCCTCAGCACTAAACACACAGCACCCTGAGTACTGAGCACCTCGAGCACTGAGCACCCAGTACCCTGAGTACTGAGCACCGAGCACCCCGAGCACTGAGCACCCAGCGCCGCGAGCACTGAGCACATAGCACCCCGAGCACTGAGCACCCAGCACCCTGAGTACTGAGCACCCAGCACCCTGAGTACTGAGCACCCAGCACCCTGAGCACTGAGTACCCAGCACCCTGAGCACAGAGCACCCTGAGCACTGAGCACACAGCACCCTGAGCACTGAGCACCCAGCACCCTGAGTACTGAGCACTGAGCACCCAGCACCCCGAGCACTGAGCACCCAGCACCCTGAGTACTGAGCACCGAGCACCCCGAGCACTGAGCACCCAGCACCCTGAGTACTGAGCTCCGAGCACCCCGAGCACTGAGCACCCTGAGCACTGAGCACCGAGCACCCTGAGCACTGAGCACCCAGCACCCTGAGGACTGAGCACCCAGCACCCTGAGCACTGAGCACCCTGAGTACTGAGCACTGAGCACCCTGAGTACTGAGCACTGAGCACCCTGAGTACTGAGCAACCAGCACCCTGAGTACTGAGCACCCAGCACCCTGAGCACTGAGCACCGAGCACCCTGAGCACTGAGCACCCAGCACCCTGAGCACTGAGCACCCAACACCCTGAGTAGTGAGCACCCAACGTACTGAGCACCGAGCACCCCGAGCACTGAGCACCCAGCACCCTGAGTACTGAGCACCCAGCACCCCGAGCACTGAGCACCCAGCACCCTGAGCACTGAGCACCCAGCACCCTGAGCACTGATCACCCAGCACCCTGAGCAGTGAGCACCCAGCACCCTGAGTACTGAGCACCCAGCACCCAGAGTACTGAGCACTCAGCACCCTGAGTACTGAGCACCGAGCACCCCGAGCACTGAGCACCCAGCACCCTGAGTACTGAGCACCCAGCACCCTGAGTACTGAGCACTCAGCACCCTGAGTACTGAGCACCCAGCTCCCTGAGCACTGAGCACCCAGAACCCAAAGCACTGAGCAACCAGCACCCTCAGTACTGAGCACCCAGCACCCCGAGCACTGAGCACCCAGCACCCTGAGTACTGAGCACCCTGAGTACTGAGCACCGATCACACTGAGCACTGAGCTCCCAGCACCCTGAGTACTGAGCACCCAGCAACCTGAGGACTGAGCACCCAGCACCCTGAGTACTGAGCACCCAGCACCCTGAGCACTGAGCACCCAGCACCCTGAGTACTGAGCACCCAGCACCCTGAACACTGAGCACCCAGCACCCCGAGATTGAGCACCCAGCACCCCGAGTACTGAGCACCGAGCACCCTAAGCACTGAGTACCCAGCACCCTGAGTACTGAGCACCCAGCACCCTGAGCACTGAGCACCGAGCACCCCGAGTACTGAGCACCCAGCACCCTGAGCACTGAGCACCCAGCACCCTGAGTACTGAGCAGGCAGCACCCTGAGTACTGAACACCCAGCACCCTGAGCACTGACCACTGAGCACCCTGAGCACTGAGCACCCAGCACCCTGAGCACTGAGCACCCAGCACCCTGAGTAGTGAGCACCCAACGTACTGAGCACCGAGCAGCCCGAGCACTGAGCACCCAGCACCCTGAGTACTGAGCACCGAGCACCCTGAGCACTGAGCACCCAGCACCCTGAGTACTGAGCTCCGAGCACCCCGAGCACTGAGCACCCAGCGCCCCGAGCACCGAGCACCCTGAGCACTGAGCACCCAGCACCCTGAGTACTGAGCACCCTGAACAATGAGCAATGAGCACCCTGAGTACTGAGCACCCAGCACCTTGAGCACTGAGCACTCAGCACCCTGAGCACTGAGCACCCAGCACCCTGAGCACTGAGCACCCAGCACCCTGAGCACTGAGCTCCCAGCACCCTGAGTAGTGAGCACCCAACGTACTGAGCACCGAGCACCCCGAGCACTGATCACCCAGCACCCTGAGTACTGAGCACCGAGCACCCTGAGCACTGAGCACCCAGCACCCTGAGTACTGAGCTCCGAGCACCCCGAGCACTGAGCACCCAGCGCCCCGAGCACCGAGCACCCTGAGCACTGAGCACCCAGCACCCTGAGTACTGAGCACCCTGAACAATGAGCAATGAGCACCCTGAGTACTGAGCACCCAGCACCTTGAGCACTGAGCACTCAGAACCCGGAGTACTGAGCACCCAGCACCCTGAGTACTAAGCACCGAGCACCCTGAGTACTGAGCACCCAGCACCCTGAGAACTGAACACACAGCACCCTGAGTACTGAGCACCTCGAGCACTGAGCACCCAGCACCCTGAGTACTGAGCACCGAGCACCCCGAGCACTGATCACCCAGCACCGCGAGCACTGAGCACATAGCACCCCGAGCACTGAGCACCCAGCACCCTGAGTACTGAGCACCCAGCACCCTGAGTACTGAGCACCCAGCACCCTGAGCACTGAGTACCCAGCACCCTGAGCACTGAGCACCCAGCACCCTGAGCACTGAGCACACAGCACCCTGAGCACTGAGCACCCAGCACCCTGAGTACTGAGCACTGAGCACCCAGCAACCCGAGCACTGAGCACCCAGCACCCTGAGTACTGAGCACCGAGCACCCCGAGCACTGAGCACCCTGAGCACTGAGCACCGAGCACCCTGAGTACTGAGCACTGAGAACCCAGCACCCCGAGCACTGAGCACCCAGCACCCTGAGTACTGAGCTCCGAGCACCCCGAGCACTGAGCACCCTGAGCACTGAGCACCGAGCACCCTGAGCACTGAGCACCCAGAACCCTGAGTACTGAGCACCCAGCACCCTGAGCAATGAGCACCCTGAGTACTGAGCACCCAGCACCCTCAGCACTAAACACACAGCACCCTGAGTACTGAGCACCTCGAGCACTGAGCACCCAGTACCCTGAGTACTGAGCACCGAGCACCCCGAGCACTGAGCACCCAGCGCCGCGAGCACTGAGCACATAGCACCCCGAGCACTGAGCACCCAGCACCCTGAGTACTGAGCACCCAGCACCCTGAGTACTGAGCACCCAGCACCCTGAGCACTGAGTACCCAGCACCCTGAGCACAGAGCACCCAGCACCCTGAGCACTGAGCACACAGCACCCTGAGCACTGAGCACCCAGCACCCTGAGTACTGAGCACTGAGCACCCAGCACCCCGAGCACTGAGCACCCAGCACCCTGAGTACTGAGCACCGAGCACCCCGAGCACTGAGCACCCAGCACCCTGAGTACTGAGCTCCGAGCACCCCGAGCACTGAGCACCCTGAGCACTGAGCACCGAGCACCCTGAGCACTGAGCACCCAGCACCCTGAGGACTGAGCACCCAGCACCCTGAGCACTGAGCACCCTGAGTACTGAGCACTGAGCACCCTGAGTACTGAGCACTGAGCACCCTGAGTACTGAGCAACCAGCACCCTGAGTACTGAGCACCCAGCACCCTGAGCACTGAGCACCGAGCACCCTGAGCACTGAGCACCCAGCACCCTGAGCACTGAGCACCCAACACCCTGAGTAGTGAGCACCCAACGTACTGAGCACCGAGCACCCCGAGCACTGAGCACCCAGCACCCTGAGTACTGAGCACCCAGCACCCCGAGCACTGAGCACCCAGCACCCTGAGCACTGAGCACCCAGCACCCTGAGCACTGATCACCCAGCACCCTGAGCAGTGAGCACCCAGCACCCTGAGTACTGAGCACCCAGCACCCTGAGTACTGAGCACTCAGCACCCTGAGTACTGAGCACCGAGCACCCCGAGCACTGAGCACCCAGCACCCTGAGTACTGAGCACCCAGCACCCTGAGTACTGAGCACTCAGCACCCTGAGTACTGAGCACCCAGCTCCCTGAGCACTGAGCACCCAGAACCCAAAGCACTGAGCACCCAGCACCCTCAGTACTGAGCACCCAGCACCCCGAGCACTGAGCACCCAGCACCCTGAGTACTGAGCACCCTGAGTACTGAGCACCGATCACACTGAGCACTGAGCTCCCAGCACCCTGAGTACTGAGCACCCAGCAACCTGAGGACTGAGCACCCAGCACCCTGAATACTGAGCACCCAGCACCCTGAGCACTGAGCACCCAGCACCCTGAGTACTGAGCACCCAGCACCCTGAACACTGAGCACCCAGCACCCCGAGATTGAGCACCCAGCACCCCGAGTACTGAGCACCGAGCACCCTAAGCACTGAGTACCCAGCACCCTGAGTACTGAGCACCCAGCACCCTGAGCACTGAGCACCGAGCACCCCGAGTACTGAGCACCCAGCACCCTGAGCACTGAGCACCCAGCACCCTGAGTACTGAGCAGGCAGCACCCTGAGTACTGAACACCCAGCACCCTGAGCACTGACCACTGAGCACCCTGAGCACTGAGCACCCAGCACCCTGAGCACTGAGCACCCAGCACCCTGAGTAGTGAGCACCCAACGTACTGAGCACCGAGAACCCCGAGCACTGAGCACCCAGCACCCCGAGCACTGAGCACCCAGCGCTCCGAGCACCGAGCACCCTGAGCACTGAGCACCCAGCACCCTGACTACTGAGCACCCAGCACCCTGAGCACTAAGCACCCAGCACCCCAAGTACTAAGCACCCAGCACCCTGAGTACTGAGCACCCAGCGCCCCGAGCACTGAGCACCCAGCACCCTGAGCACTGAGCACCCAGCACCCTGAGTACTGAGCACCCAGCACCCTGAGTACTGAACACCCAGCACCCTGAGCACTGAGCACTGAGCACCCTGAGCACTGAGTACTGAGCACTGAGCACCTTGAGCACTGAGCACCCAGCACCCCGAGTATTGAGCACACAGCACCCCGAGCACAGAGCACCCAGCGCCCCGAGCACTGAGCACCCAGCACCCCGAGCGCTGAGCACTGAGCACCCAGCACCCCGAGTACTGAGCACTGAGCACCCTGAGCACTGAGCATCCAGCACCCCGAGTACTGAGCACTGAGCACCCTGAGTACTGAGCACCCAGCACATTGAGCACTGAGTACCCAGCACCCTGAGCACTGAGCACCCAGCACCCTGAGTACTGAGCACCCAGCACCCTGAGTACTGATCACTGAGCACCCAGCACCCCGAGCACTAAGCACCCAGCACCCTGAGTACTGAGCACTGAGCACCCAGCACCCCGAGCACTGAGCACCCAGCACCCTGAGCACTGAGCACCCAGCACCCGAGTACTGAGCACCCAGCACCCTGAGTACTGAGCACCCAGCACCCTGAGTACTGAGCACCCAGCACCCCGAGTACTGAGCACCCAGCACCCTGAGTACTGAGCACCCAGCACCCTGAGCACAGAGCACCCAGCACCCCGAGCACTGAGCACCCAGCACCCTGAGTACTGAGCACCCAGCACCCTGAGCACTGAGCACCCAGCACCCTGAGCACTGAGCACCCAGCACCCTGAGCACTGAGCACCCAGCACCCTGAGTAGTGAGCACCCAACGTACTGAGCACCGAGCACCTCGAGCACTGAGCACCCAGCACCCTGAGTACTGAGCACCGAGCACCCTGAGCACTGAGCACCCAGCACCCTGAGTACTGAGCTCCGAGCACCCCGAGCACTGAGCACCCAGCGCCCCGAGCACCGAGCACCCTGAGCACTGAGCACCCAGCACCCTGAGTACTGAGCACCCTGAACAATGAGCAATGAGCACCCTGAGTACTGAGCACCCAGCACCTTGAGCACTGAGCACTCAGCACCCGGAGTACTGAGCACCCAGCACCCTGAGTACTGAGCACCCAGCACCCCGAGTACTGAGCACCCAGCACCCTGAGTACTGAGCACCCAGCACACTGAGCACTGAGCACCCAGCACCCCGAGCACTGAGCACCCAGCACCCTGAGTACTGAGCACGCAGCACCCTGAGTACTGAGCACCCAGCACCCCGAGTACTGAGCACCCAGCACCCTGAGTACTGAGCACCCAGCACCCTGAGCACTGAGCACCCAGCACCCCGAGCACTGAGCACCCAGCACCCTGAGTACTGAGCACCCAGCACCCTGAGCACTGAGCACCCAGCACCCTGAGCACTGAGCACCCAGCACCCTAAGCACTGAGCACCCAGCACCCTGAGTAGTGAGCACCCAACGTACTGAGCACCGAGCAGCCCGAGCACTGAGCACCCAGCACCCTGAGTACTGAGCCCCGAGCACCCTGAGCACTGAGCACCCAGCACCCTGAGTACTGAGCTCCGAGCACCCCGAGCACTGAGCACCCAGCGCCCCGAGCACCGAGCACCCTGAGCACAGAGCACCCAGCACCCTGAGTACTGAGCACCCTGAACAATGAGCAATGAGCACCCTGAGTACTGAGCACCCAGCACCTTGAGCACTGAGCACTCAGCACCCTGATCACTGAGCACCCAGCACCCTGAGCACTGAGCACCCAGCACCCTGTGCACTGAGCACCCAGCACCCTGAGTAGTGAGCACCCAACGTACTGAGCACCGAGCACCCCGAGCACTGATCACCCAGCACCCTGAGTACTGAGCACCGAGCACCCTGAGCACTGAGCACCCAGCACCCTGAGTACTGAGCTCCGAGCACCCCGAGCACTGAGCACCCAGCGCCCTGAGCACCGAGCACCCTGAGCACTGAGCACCCAGCACCCTGAGTACTGAGCACCCTGAACAATGAGCAATGAGCACCCTGAGTACTGAGCACCCAGCACCTTGAGCACTGAGCACTCAGCACCCGGAGTACTGAGCACCCAGCACCCTGAGTACTAAGCACCGAGCACCCTGAGTACTGAGCACCCAGCACCCTGAGCACTGAACACACAGCACCCTGAGTACTGAGCACCTCGAGCACTGAGCACCCAGCACCCTGAGTACTGAGCACCGAGCACCCCGAGCACTGATCACCCAGCACCGCGAGCACTGAGCACATAGCACCCCGAGCACTGAGCACCCAGCACCCTGAGTACTGAGCACCCAGCACCCTGAGTACTGAGCACCCAGCACCCTGAGCACTGAGTACCCAGCACCCTGAGCACTGAGCACCCAGCACCCTGAGCACTGAGCACACAGCACCCTGAGCACTGAGCACCCAGCACCCTGAGTACTGAGCACTGAGCACCCAGCAACCCGAGCACTGAGCACCCAGCACCCTGAGTACTGAGCACCGAGCACCCCGAGCACTGAGCACCCTGAGCACTGAGCACCGAGCACCCTGAGTACTGAGCACTGAGAACCCAGCACCCCGAGCACTGAGCACCCAGCACCCTGAGTACTGAGCTCCGAGCACCCCGAGCACTGAGCACCCTGAGCACTGAGCACCGAGCACCCTGAGCACTGAGCACCCAGAACCCTGAGTACTGAGCACCCAGCACCCTGAGCAATGAGCACCCTGAGTACTGAGCACCCAGCACCCTCAGCACTAAACACACAGCACCCTGAGTACTGAGCACCTCGAGCACTGAGCACCCAGTACCCTGAGTACTGAGCACCGAGCACCCCGAGCACTGAGCACCCAGCGCCGCGAGCACTGAGCACATAGCACCCCGAGCACTGAGCACCCAGCACCCTGAGTACTGAGCACCCAGCACCCTGAGTACTGAGCACCCAGCACCCTGAGCACTGAGTACCCAGCACCCTGAGCACAGAGCACCCAGCACCCTGAGCACTGAGCACACAGCACCCTGAGCACTGAGCACCCAGCACCCTGAGTACTGAGCACTGAGCACCCAGCACCCCGAGCACTGAGCACCCAGCACCCTGAGTACTGAGCACCGAGCACCCCGAGCACTGAGCACCCAGCACCCTGAGTACTGAGCTCCGAGCACCCCGAGCACTGAGCACCCTGAGCACTGAGCACCGAGCACCCTGAGCACTGAGCACCCAGCACCCTGAGGACTGAGCACCCAGCACCCTGAGCACTGAGCACCCTGAGTACTGAGCACTGAGCACCCTGAGTACTGAGCACTGAGCACCCTGAGTACTGAGCAACCAGCACTCTGAGTACTGAGCACCCAGCACCCTGAGCACTGAGCACCGAGCACCCTGAGCACTGAGCACCCAGCACCCTGAGCACTGAGCACCCAACACCCTGAGTAGTGAGCACCCAACGTACTGAGCACCGAGCAGCCCGAGCACTGAGCACCCAGCACCCTGAGTACTGAGCACCGAGCACCCTGAGCACTGAGCACCCAGCACCCTGAGTACTGAGCTCCGAGCACCCCGAGCACTGAGCACCCAGCGCCCCGAGCACCGAGCACCCTGAGCACTGAGCTCCCAGCACCCTGAGTACTGAGCACCCTGAACAATGAGCAATGAGCACCCTGAGTACTGAGCACCCAGCACCTTGAGCACTGAGCACTCAGCACCCTGAGCACTGAGCCCCCAGCACCCTGAGCACTGAGCACCCAGCACCCTGAGCACTGAGCACCCAGCACCCTGAGTAGTGAGCACCCAACGTACTGAGCACCGAGCACCCCGAGCACTGATCACCCAGCACCCTGAGTACTGAGCACCGAGCACCCTGAGCACTGAGCACCCAGCACCCTGAGTACTGAGCTCCGAGCACCCCGAGCACTGAGCACCCAGCGCCCCGAGCACCGAGCACCCTGAGCACTGAGCACCCAGCACCCTGAGTACTGAGCACCCTGAACAATGAGCAATGAGCACCCTGAGTACTGAGCACCCAGCACCTTGAGCACTGAGCACTCAGCACCCGGAGTACTGAGCACCCAGCACCCTGAGTACTAAGCACCGAGCACCCTGAGTACTGAGCACCCAGCACCCTGAGCACTGAACACACAGCACCCTGAGTACTGAGCACCTCGAGCACTGAGCACCCAGCACCCTGAGTACTGAGCACCGAGCACCCCGAGCATTGATCACCCAGCACCTCGAGCACTGAGCACATAGCACCCCGAGCACTGAGCACCCAGCACCCTGAGTACTGAGCACCCAGCACCCTGAGTACTGAGCACCCAGCACCCTGAGCACTGAGTACCCAGCACCCTGAGCACTGAGCACCCAGCACCCTGAGCACTGAGCACACAGCACCCTGAGCACTGAGCACCCAGCACCCTGAGTACTGAGCACTGAGCACCCAGCAACCCGAGCACTGAGCACCCAGCACCCTGAGTACTGAGCACCGAGCACCCCGAGCACTGAGCACCCTGAGCACTGAGCACCGAGCACCCTGAGTACTGAGCACTGAGAACCCAGCACCCCGAGCACTGAGCACCCAGCACCCTGAGTACTGAGCTCCGAGCACCCCGAGCACTGAGCACCCTGAGCACTGAGCACCGAGCACCCTGAGCACTGAGCACCCAGAACCCTGAGTACTGAGCACCCAGCACCCTGAGCAATGAGCACCCTGAGTACTGAGCACCCAGCACCCTCAGCACTAAACACACAGCACCCTGAGTACTGAGCACCTCGAGCACTGAGCACCCAGTACCCTGAGTACTGAGCACCGAGCACCCCGAGCACTGAGCACCCAGCGCCGCGAGCACTGAGCACATAGCACCCCGAGCACTGAGCACCCAGCACCCTGAGTACTGAGCACCCAGCACCCTGAGTACTGAGCACCCAGCACCCTGAGCACTGAGTACCCAGCACCCTGAGCACAGAGCACCCAGCACCCTGAGCACTGAGCACACAGCACCCTGAGCACTGAGCACCCAGCACCCTGAGTACTGAGCACTGAGCACCCAGCACCCCGAGCACTGAGCACCCAGCACCCTGAGAACTGAGCACCGAGCATCCCGAGCACTGAGCACCCAGCACCCTGAGTACTGAGCTCCGAGCACCCCGAGCACTGAGCACCCTGAGCACTGAGCACCGAGCACCCTGAGCACTGAGCACCCAGCACCCTGAGGACTGAGCACCCAGCACCCTGAGCACTGAGCACCCTGAGTACTGAGCACTGAGCACCCTGAGTACTGAGCACTGCGCACCCTGAGTACTGAGCAACCAGCACCCTGAGTACTGAGCACCCAGCACCCTGAGCACTGAGCACCGAGCACCCTGAGCACTGAGCACCCAGCACCCTGAGCACTGAGCACCCAACACCCTGAGTAGTGAGCACCCAACGTACTGAGCACCGAGCACCCCGAGCACTGAGCACCCAGCACCCTGAGTACTGAGCACCCAGCACCCCGAGCACTGAGCACCCAGCACCCTGAGCACTGAGCACCCAGCACCCTGAGCACTGATCACCCAGCACCCTGAGCAGTGAGCACCCAGCACCCTGAGTACTGAGCACCCAGCACCCTGAGTACTGAGCACTCAGCACCCTGAGTACTGAGCACCGAGCACCCCGAGCACTGAGCACCCAGCACCCTGAGTACTGAGCACCCAGCACCCTGAGTACTGAGCACTCAGCACCCTGAGTACTGAGCACCCAGCTCCCTGAGCACTGAGCACCCAGAACCCAAAGCACTGAGCACCCAGCACCCTCAGTACTGAGCACCCAGCACCCCGAGCACTGAGCACCCAGCACCCTGAGTACTGAGCACCCTGAGTACTGAGCACCGATCACACTGAGCACTGAGCTCCCAGCACCCTGAGTACTGAGCACCCAGCAACCTGAGGACTGAGCACCCAGCACCCTGAGTACTGAGCACCCAGCACCCTGAGCACTGAGCACCCAGCACCCTGAGTACTGAGCTCCGAGCACCCCGAGCACTGAGCACCCAGCGCCCCGAGCACCGAGCACCCTGAGCACAGAGCACCCAGCACCCTGAGTACTGAGCACCCTGAACAATGAGCAATGAGCACCCTGAGTACTGAGCACCCAGCACCTTGAGCACTGAGCACTCAGCACCCTGATCACTGAGCACCCAGCACCCTGAGCACTGAGCACCCAGCACCCTGTGCACTGAGCACCCAGCACCCTGAGTAGTGAGCACCCAACGTACTGAGCACCGAGCACCCCGAGCACTGATCACCCAGCACCCTGAGTACTGAGCACCGAGCACCCTGAGCACTGAGCACCCAGCACCCTGAGTACTGAGCTCCGAGCACCCCGAGCACTGAGCACCCAGCGCCCCGAGCACCGAGCACCCTGAGCACTGAGCACCCAGCACCCTGAGTACTGAGCACCCTGAACAATGAGCAATGAGCACCCTGAGTACTGAGCACCCAGCACCTTGAGCACTGAGCACTCAGCACCCGGAGTACTGAGCACCCAGCACCCTGAGTACTAAGCACCGAGCACCCTGAGTACTGAGCACCCAGCACCCTGAGCACTGAACACACAGCACCCTGAGTACTGAGCACCTCGAGCACTGAGCACCCAGCACCCTGAGTACTGAGCACCGAGCACCCCGAGCACTGATCACCCAGCACCGCGAGCACTGAGCACATAGCACCCCGAGCACTGAGCACCCAGCACCCTGAGTACTGAGCACCCAGCACCGTGAGTACTGAGCACCCAGCACCCTGAGCACTGAGTACCCAGCACCCTGAGCACTGAGCACCCAGCACCCTGAGCACTGAGCACACAGCACCCTGAGCACTGAGCACCCAGCACCCTGAGTACTGAGCACTGAGCACCCAGCAACCCGAGCACTGAGCACCCAGCACCCTGAGTACTGAGCACCGAGCACCCCGAGCACTGAGCACCCTGAGCACTGAGCACCGAGCACCCTGAGTACTGAGCACTGAGAACCCAGCACCCCGAGCACTGAGCACCCAGCACCCTGAGTACTGAGCTCCGAGCACCCCGAGCACTGAGCACCCTGAGCACTGAGCACCGAGCACCCTGAGCACTGAGCACCCAGAACCCTGAGTACTGAGCACCCAGCACCCTGAGCAATGAGCACCCTGAGTACTGAGCACCCAGCACCCTCAGCACTAAACACACAGCACCCTGAGTACTGAGCACCTCGAGCACTGAGCACCCAGTACCCTGAGTACTGAGCACCGAGCACCCCGAGCACTGAGCACCCAGCGCCGCGAGCACTGAGCACATAGCACCCCGAGCACTGAGCACCCAGCACCCTGAGTACTGAGCACCCAGCACCCTGAGTACTGAGCACCCAGCACCCTGAGCACTGAGTACCCAGCACCCTGAGCACAGAGCACCCAGCACCCTGAGCACTGAGCACACAGCACCCTGAGCACTGAGCACCCAGCACCCTGAGTACTGAGCACTGAGCACCCAGCACCCCGAGCACTGAGCACCCAGCACCCTGAGTACTGAGCACCGAGCACCCCGAGCACTGAGCACCCAGCACCCTGAGTACTGAGCTCCGAGCACCCCGAGCACTGAGCACCCTGAGCACTGAGCACCGAGCACCCTGAGCACTGAGCACCCAGCACCCTGAGGACTGAGCACCCAGCACCCTGAGCACTGAGCACCCTGAGTACTGAGCACTGAGCACCCTGAGTACTGAGCACTGAGCACCCTGAGTACTGAGCAACCAGCACCCTGAGTACTGAGCACCCAGCACCCTGAGCACTGAGCACCGAGCACCCTGAGCACTGAGCACCCAGCACCCTGAGCACTGAGCACCCAACACCCTGAGTAGTGAGCACCCAACGTACTGAGCACCGAGCAGCCCGAGCACTGAGCACCCAGCACCCTGAGTACTGAGCACCGAGCACCCTGAGCACTGAGCACCCAGCACCCTGAGTACTGAGCTCCGAGCACCCCGAGCACTGAGCACCCAGCGCCCCGAGCACCGAGCACCCTGAGCACTGAGCACCCAGCACCCTGAGTACTGAGCACCCTGAACAATGAGCAATGAGCACCCTGAGTACTGAGCACCCAGCACCTTGAGCACTGAGCACTCAGCACCCTGAGCACTGAGCCCCCAGCACCCTGAGCACTGAGCACCCAGCACCCTGAGCACTGAGCACCCAGCACCCTGAGTAGTGAGCACCCAACGTACTGAGCACCGAGCACCCCGAGCACTGATCACCCAGCACCCTGAGTACTGAGCACCGAGCACCCTGAGCACTGAGCACCCAGCACCCTGAGTACTGAGCTCCGAGCACCCCGAGCACTGAGCACCCAGCGCCCCGAGCACCGAGCACCCTGAGCACTGAGCACCCAGCACCCTGAGTACTGAGCACCCTGAACAATGAGCAATGAGCACCCTGAGTACTGAGCACCCAGCACCTTGAGCACTGAGCACTCAGCACCCGGAGTACTGAGCACCCAGCACCCTGAGTACTAAGCACCGAGCACCCTGAGTACTGAGCACCCAGCACCCTGAGCACTGAACACACAGCACCCTGAGTACTGAGCACCTCGAGCACTGAGCACCCAGCACCCTGAGTACTGAGCACCGAGCACCCCGAGCATTGATCACCCAGCACCTCGAGCACTGAGCACATAGCACCCCGAGCACTGAGCACCCAGCACCCTGAGTACTGAGCACCCAGCACCCTGAGTACTGAGCACCCAGCACCCTGAGCACTGAGTACCCAGCACCCTGAGCACTGAGCACCCAGCACCCTGAGCACTGAGCACACAGCACCCTGAGCACTGAGCACCCAGCACCCTGAGTACTGAGCACTGAGCACCCAGCAACCCGAGCACTGAGCACCCAGCACCCTGAGTACTGAGCACCGAGCACCCCGAGCACTGAGCACCCTGAGCACTGAGCACCGAGCACCCTGAGTACTGAGCACTGAGAACCCAGCACCCCGAGCACTGAGCACCCAGCACCCTGAGTACTGAGCTCCGAGCACCCCGAGCACTGAGCACCCTGAGCACTGAGCACCGAGCACCCTGAGCACTGAGCACCCAGAACCCTGAGTACTGAGCACCCAGCACCCTGAGCAATGAGCACCCTGAGTACTGAGCACCCAGCACCCTCAGCACTAAACACACAGCACCCTGAGTACTGAGCACCTCGAGCACTGAGCACCCAGTACCCTGAGTACTGAGCACCGAGCACCCCGAGCACTGAGCACCCAGCGCCGCGAGCACTGAGCACATAGCACCCCGAGCACTGAGCACCCAGCACCCTGAGTACTGAGCACCCAGCACCCTGAGTACTGAGCACCCAGCACCCTGAGCACTGAGTACCCAGCACCCTGAGCACAGAGCACCCAGCACCCTGAGCACTGAGCACACAGCACCCTGAGCACTGAGCACCCAGCACCCTGAGTACTGAGCACTGAGCACCCAGCACCCCGAGCACTGAGCACCCAGCACCCTGAGTACTGAGCACCGAGCATCCCGAGCACTGAGCACCCAGCACCCTGAGTACTGAGCTCCGAGCACCCCGAGCACTGAGCACCCTGAGCACTGAGCACCGAGCACCCTGAGCACTGAGCACCCAGCACCCTGAGGACTGAGCACCCAGCACCCTGAGCACTGAGCACCCTGAGTACTGAGCACTGAGCACCCTGAGTACTGAGCACTGAGCACCCTGAGTACTGAGCAACCAGCACCCTGAGTACTGAGCACCCAGCACCCTGAGCACTGAGCACCGAGCACCCTGAGCACTGAGCACCCAGCACCCTGAGCACTGAGCACCCAACACCCTGAGTAGTGAGCACCCAACGTACTGAGCACCGAGCACCCCGAGCACTGAGCACCCAGCACCCTGAGTACTGAGCACCCAGCACCCCGAGCACTGAGCACCCAGCACCCTGAGCACTGAGCACCCAGCACCCTGAGCACTGATCACCCAGCACCCTGAGCAGTGAGCACCCAGCACCCTGAGTACTGAGCACCCAGCACCCTGAGTACTGAGCACTCAGCACCCTGAGTACTGAGCACCGAGCACCCCGAGCACTGAGCACCCAGCACCCTGAGTACTGAGCACCCAGCACCCTGAGTACTGAGCACTCAGCACCCTGAGTACTGAGCACCCAGCTCCCTGAGCACTGAGCACCCAGAACCCAAAGCACTGAGCACCCAGCACCCTCAGTACTGAGCACCCAGCACCCCGAGCACTGAGCACCCAGCACCCTGAGTACTGAGCACCCTGAGTACTGAGCACCGATCACACTGAGCACTGAGCTCCCAGCACCCTGAGTACTGAGCACCCAGCAACCTGAGGACTGAGCACCCAGCACCCTGAGTACTGAGCACCCAGCACCCTGAGCACTGAGCACCCAGCACCCTGAGTACTGAGCACCCAGCACCCTGAACACTGAGCACCCAGCACCCCGAGATTGAGCACCCAGCACCCCGAGTACTGAGCACCGAGCACCCTGAGCACTGAGTACCCAGCACCCTGAGTACTGAGCACCCAGCACCCTGAGCACTGAGCACCGAGCACCCCGAGTACTGAGCACCCAGCACCCTGAGCACTGAGCACCCAGCACCCTGAGTACTGAGCAGGCAGCACCCTGAGTACTGAACACCCAGCACCCTGAGCACTGACCACTGAGCACCCTGAGCACTGAGCACCCAGCACCCTGAGCACTGAGCACCCAGCACCCTGAGTAGTGAGCACCCAACGTACTGAGCACCGAGAACCCCGAGCACTGAGCACCCAGCACCCCGAGCACTGAGCACCCAGCGCTCCGAGCACCGAGCACCCTGAGCACTGAGCACCCAGCACCCTGACTACTGAGCACCCAGCACCCTGAGCACTGAGCACCCAGCACCCCAAGCACTGAGCACCCAGCACCCTGAGTACTGAGCACCCAGCGCCCCGAGCACTGAGCACCCAGCACCCTGAGCACTGAGCACCCAGCACCCTGAGTACTGAGCACCCAGCACCCTGAGTACTGAACACCCAGCACCCTGAGCACTGAGCACTGAGCACCCTGAGCACTGAGTACTGAGCACTGAGCACCCTGAGCACTGAGCACCCAGCACCCCGAGTACTGAGCACCCAGCACCCCGAGCACTGAGCACCCAGCGCCCCGAGCACTGAGCACCCAGCACCCCGAGCGCTGAGCACTGATCACCCAGCACCCCGAGTACTGAGAAGTGAGCACCCTGAGCACTGAGCACCCAGCACCCTGAGCACTGAGCATCCAGCACCCTGAGTACTGATCACTGAGCACCCAGCACCCCGTGCACTGAGCACCCAGCACCCTGAGTACTGAGCACTGAGCACCCAGCACCCCGAGCACTGAGCACCCAGCACCCTGAGCACTGAGCACCCAGCACCCGAGTACTGAGCACCCAGCACCCTGAGTACTGAGCACCCAGCACCCCGAGTACTGAGCACCCAGCACCCCGAGTACTGAGCACCCAGCACCCTGAGTACTGAGCACCCAGCACCCTGAGCACTGAGCACCCAGCACCCCGAGCACTGAGCACCCAGCACCCTGAGTACTGAGCACCCAGCACCCTGAGCACTGAGCACCCAGCACGCTGAGCACTGAGCACCCAGCACCCTGAGCACTGAGCACTCAGCACCCTGAGTAGTGAGCACCCAACGTACTGAGCACCGAGCACCCCGAGCACTGAGCACCCAGCACCCTGAGTACTGAGCACCGAGCACCCTGAGCACTGAGCACCCAGCACCCTGAGTACTGAGCTCCGAGCACCCCGAGCACTGAGCACCCAGCGCCCTGAGCACCGAGCACCCTGAGCACTGAGCACCCAGCACCCTGAGTACTGAGCACCCTGAACAATGAGCAATGAGCACCCTGAGTACTGAGCACCCAGCACCTTGAGCACTGAGCACTCAGCAGCCGGAGTACTGAGCACCCAGC
Source organism: Microtus oregoni (assembly GCF_018167655.1). Taxonomy (NCBI): domain Eukaryota; kingdom Metazoa; phylum Chordata; class Mammalia; order Rodentia; family Cricetidae; genus Microtus; species Microtus oregoni. Next base: position 3,013,688 of record NW_024543261.1, on the reverse strand, counting down.
ACCCTGAGTACTAAGCACCGAGCACCCTGAGTACTGAGCACCCAGCACCCTGAGCACTGAACACACAGCACCCTGAGTACTGAGCACCTCGAGCACTGAGCACCCAGCACCCTGAGTACTGAGCACCGAGCACCCTGAGCACTGATCACCCAGCACCGCGAGCACTGAGCACATAGCACCCCGAGCACTGAGCACCCAGCACCCTGAGTACTGAGAACCCAGCACCCTGAGTACTGAGCACCCAGCACCCTGAGCACTGAGTACCCAGCACCCTGAGCACTGAGCACCCAGCACCCTGAGCACTGAGCACACAGCACCCTGAGCACTGAGCACCCAGCACCCTGAGTACTGAGCACTCAGCACCCTGAGTACTAAGCACCGAGCACCGCGAGCACTGAGCACCCAGCACCCTGAGCACAGAGCACCCTTAGGACTGAGCACCCAGCACCCCAAGCACTGAGCACCCTGAGTATTGAGCACCCAGCACCCTGAGTACTGAGCAGCCAGCACCCTGAGTACTGAGCACCCAGCACCCTGAGTACTGAGCACCCAGCACACTGAGTACTGAGCACCCAACACCCCAAGCACTGAGCACCCTGAGTACTGAGCACCCAGCACCCCAAGCACTGAGCACCCTGAGTATTGAGCACCCAGCACCCTGAGTACTGAGCAGCCAGCACCCTGAGTACTGAGCACCCAGCACCCTGAGTACTGAGCACCCAGCACCCCGAGCACTGAGCACCCAGCACCCTGAGTATTGAGCACCCAGCACCCTGAGCACTGAGCACCGAGCACCCTGAGCACTGAGCACCCAGCACCCTGAGGACTGAGCACCCAGCACCCTGAGCACTGAGCACCCTGAGTACGGAGCACTGAGTACCCTGAGTACTGAGCACTGAGCACACTGAGTACTGAGCAACCAGCACCCTGAGTACTGAGCACCCAGCACCCTGAGCACTGAGCACCGAGCACCCTGAGCACTGAGCACCCAGCACCCTGAGCACTGAGCACCCAACACCCTGAGTAGTGAGCACCCAACGTACTGAGCACCGAGCACCCCGAGCACTGAGCACCCAGCACCCTGAGTACTGAGCACCCAGCACCCCGAGCACTGAGCACCCAGCACCCTGAGCACTGAGCACCCAGCACCCTGAGCACTGATCACCCAGCACCCTGAGCACTGAGCACCCAGCACCCTGACTACTGAGCACCCAGCACCCTGAGTACTGAGCACTCAGCACCCTGAGTACTGAGCACCGAGCACCCCGAGCACTGAGCACCCAGCACCCTGAGCACTGCGCACCCTGGGGACTGAGCACCCAGCACCCTGAGCACTGAGCACCCAGGTCCCTGAGCACTGAGCACCCAGAACCCAAAGCACTGAGCACCCAGCACCCTCAGTACTGAGCACCCAGCACCCCGAGCACTGAGCACCCAGCACCCCAAGCACTGAGCACCCTGAGTATTGAGCACCCAGCACCCTGAGTACTGAGCAGCCAGCACCCTGAGTACTGAGCACCCAGCACCCTGAGTACTGAGCACCCAGCACACTGAGTACTGAGCACCCAACACCCCAAGCACTGAGCACCCTGAGTACTGAGCACCCAGCACCCTGAACACTGAGCACCCAGCACCCCGAGATTGAGCACCCAGCACCCCGAGTACTGAGCACCGAGCACCCTGAGCACTGAGTACCCAGCACCCTGAGTACTGAGCACCCAGCACCCTGAGCACTGAGCACCGAGCACCCCGAGTACTGAGCACCCAGCACCCTGAGCACTGAGCACCCAGCACCCTGAGTACTGAGCAGGCAGCACCCTGAGTACTGAACACCCAGCACCCTGAGCACTGACCACTGAGCACCCTGAGCACTGAGCACCCAGCACCCTGAGCACTGAGCACCCAGCACCCTGAGTAGTGAGCACCCAACGTACTGAGCACAGAGAACCCCGAGCACTGAGCACCCAGCACCCCGAGCACTGAGCACCCAGCGCTCCGAGCACCGAGCACCCTGAGCACTGAGCACCCAGCACCCTGACTACTGAGCACCCAGCACCCTGAGCACTGAGCACCCAGCACCCCAAGCACTGAGCACCCAGCACCCTGAGTACTGAGCACCCAGCGCCCCGAGCACTGAGCACCCAGCACCCTGAGCACTGAGCACCCAGCACCCTGAGTACTGAGCACCCAGCACCCTGAGTACTGAACACCCAGCACCCTGAGCACTGAGCACTGAGCACCCTGAGCACTGAGTACTGAGCACTGAGCACCCTGAGCACTGAGCACCCAGCACCCCGAGTACTGAGCACCCAGCACCCCGAGCACTGAGCACCCAGCGCCCCGAGCACTGAGCACCCAGCACCCCGAGCGCTGAGCACTGATCACCCAGCACCCCGAGTACTGAGAAGTGAGCACCCTGAGCACTGAGCACCCAGCACCCTGAGCACTGAGCATCCAGCACCCTGAGTACTGATCACTGAGCACCCAGCACCCCGTGCACTGAGCACCCAGCACCCTGAGTACTGAGCACTGAGCACCCAGCACCCCGAGCACTGAGCACCCAGCACCCTGAGCACTGAGCACCCAGCACCCGAGTACTGAGCACCCAGCACCCTGAGTACTGAGCACCCAGCACCCCGAGTACTGAGCACCCAGCACCCCGAGTACTGAGCACCCAGCACCCTGAGTACTGAGCACCCAGCACCCTGAGCACTGAGCACCCAGCACCCCGAGCACTGAGCACCCAGCACCCTGAGTACTGAGCACCCAGCACCCTGAGCACTGAGCACCCAGCACGCTGAGCACTGAGCACCCAGCACCCTGAGCACTGAGCACCCAGCACCCTGAGTAGTGAGCACCCAACGTACTGAGCACCGAGCACCCCGAGCACTGAGCACCCAGCACCCTGAGTACTGAGCACCGAGCACCCTGAGCACTGAGCACCCAGCACCCTGAGTACTGAGCTCCGAGCACCCCGAGCACTGAGCACCCAGCGCCCTGAGCACCGAGCACCCTGAGCACTGAGGACCCAGCACCCAGAGTACTGAGCACCCTGAACAATGAGCAATGAGCACCCTGAGTACTGAGCACCCAGCACCTTGAGCACTGAGCACTCAGCAGCCGGAGTACTGAGCACCCAGCACCCTGAGTACTAAGCACCGAGCACCCTGAGTACTGAGCACCCAGCACCCTGAGCACTGAACACACAGCACCCTGAGTACTGAGCACCTCGAGCACTGAGCACCCAGCACCCTGAGTACTGAGCACCGAGCACCCTGAGCACTGATCACCCAGCACCGCGAGCACTGAGCACATAGCACCCCGAGCACTGAGCACCCAGCACCCTGAGTACTGAGAACCCAGCACCCTGAGTACTGAGCACCCAGCACCCTGAGCACTGAGTACCCAGCACCCTGAGCACTGAGCACCCAGCACCCTGAGCACTGAGCACACAGCACCCTGAGCACTGAGCACCCAGCACCCTGAGTACTGAGCACTCAGCACCCTGAGTACTAAGCACCGAGCACCGCGAGCACTGAGCACCCAGCACCCTGAGCACAGAGCACCCTTAGGACTGAGCACCCAGCACCCCAAGCACTGAGCACCCTGAGTATTGAGCACCCAGCACCCTGAGTACTGAGCAGCCAGCACCCTGAGTACTGAGCACCCAGCACCCTGAGTACTGAGCACCCAGCACACTGAGTACTGAGCACCCAACACCCCAAGCACTGAGCACCCTGAGTACTGAGCACCCAGCACCCCAAGCACTGAGCACCCTGAGTATTGAGCACCCAGCACCCTGAGTACTGAGCAGCCAGCACCCTGAGTACTGAGCACCCAGCACCCTGAGTACTGAGCACCCAGCACCCCGAGCACTGAGCACCCAGCACCCTGAGTATTGAGCACCCAGCACCCTGAGCACTGAGCACCGAGCACCCTGAGCACTGAGCACCCAGCACCCTGAGGACTGAGCACCCAGCACCCTGAGCACTGAGCACCCTGAGTACGGAGCACTGAGTACCCTGAGTACTGAGCACTGAGCACCCTGAGTACTGAGCAACCAGCACCCTGAGTACTGAGCACCCAGCACCCTGAGCACTGAGCACCGAGCACCCTGAGCACTGAGCACCCAGCACCCTGAGCACTGAGCACCCAACACCCTGAGTAGTGAGCACCCAACGTACTGAGCACCGAGCACCCCGAGCACTGAGCACCCAGCACCCTGAGTACTGAGCACCCAGCACCCCGAGCACTGAGCACCCAGCACCCTGAGCACTGAGCACCCAGCACCCTGAGCACTGATCACCCAGCACCCTGAGCACTGAGCACCCAGCACCCTGACTACTGAGCACCCAGCACCCTGAGTACTGAGCACTCAGCACCCTGAGTACTGAGCACCGAGCACCCCGAGCACTGAGCACCCAGCACCCTGAGCACTGCGCACCCTGGGGACTGAGCACCCAGCACCCTGAGCACTGAGCACCCAGGTCCCTGAGCACTGAGCACCCAGAACCCAAAGCACTGAGCACCCAGCACCCTCAGTACTGAGCACCCAGCACCCCGAGCACTGAGCACCCAGCACCCCAAGCACTGAGCACCCTGAGTATTGAGCACCCAGCACCCTGAGTACTGAGCAGCCAGCACCCTGAGTACTGAGCACCCAGCACCCTGAGTACTGAGCACCCAGCACACTGAGTACTGAGCACCCAACACCCCAAGCACTGAGCACCCTGAGTACTGAGCACCCAGCACCCCAAGCACTGAGCACCCTGAGTATTGAGCACCCAGCACCCTGAGTACTGAGCAGCCAGCACCCTGAGTACTGAGCACACAGCACCCTGAGTACTGAGCACCCAGCACCCCGAGCACTGAGCACCCAGCACCCTGAGTATTGAGCACCCAGCACCCTGAGCACTGAGCACCGAGCACCCTGAGCACTGAGCACCCAGCACCCTGAGTACTGAGCACCCAGCACCCTGAGTATTGAGCACCCAGCACCCTGAGCACTGAGCACCGAGCACCCTGAGCACTGAGCACCCAGCACCCTGAGGACTGAGCACCCAGCACCCTGAGCACTGAGCACCCTGAGTACGGAGCACTGAGTACCCTGAGTACTGAGCACTGAGCACCCTGAGTACTGAGCAACCAGCACCCTGAGTACTGAGCACCCAGCACCCTGAGCACTGAGCACCGAGCACCCTGAGCACTGAGCACCCAGCACCCTGAGCACTGAGCACCCAACACCCTGAGTAGTGAGCACCCAACGTACTGAGCACCGAGCAGCCCGAGCACTGAGCACCCAGCACCCTGAGTACTGAGCACCGAGCACCCTGAGCACTGAGCACCCAGCACCCTGAGTACTGAGCTCCGAGCACCCCGAGCACTGAGCACCCAGCGCCCCGAGCACCGAGCACCCTGAGCACTGAGCACCCAGCACCCTGAGTACTGATCACCCTGAACAATGAGCAATGAGCACCCTGAGTACTGAGCACCCAGCACCTTGAGCACTGAGCACTCAGCACCCTGAGCACTGAGCACCCAGCACCCTGAGCACTGAGCACCCAGCAACCTGAGCACTGAGCACCCAGCACCCTGAGTAGTGAGCACCCAACGTATTGAGCACCGAGCACCCCGAGCACTGAGCACCCAGCACCCTGAGTACTGAGCACCCAGCACCCTGAGTACTGAGCACCCAGCACCCTGAGTACTGAGCACCCAGCACCCTGAGTACTGAGTACCCAGCACCCCGAGCACTGAGCACCCAGCACCCCAAGTACTGAGCACCCAGCACCCTGAGCACTGAGCACCCAGCACCCTGAGCACTGAGCACCCAGCACCCTGAGCACTGAGCACCCAGCACCCTGAGTACTGAGCACCCAGCACCCTGAGCACTGAGCACCCAGCACCCTGAGCACTGAGCACCCAGCACCCTGAGCACTGAGCACACAGCACCCTGAGTAGTGAGCACCCAACGTACTGAGCACCGAGCACCCCGAGCACTGAGCACCCAGCACCCTGAGTACTGAGCACCGAGCACCCCGAGCTCTGAGCACACAGCACCCTGAGTAGTGAGCACCCAACGTACTGAGCACCGAGAACCCCGAGCACTGAGCACCCAGCACCCCGAGCACTGAGCACCCAGCGCCCCGAGCACCGAGCACCCTGAGCACTGAGCACCCAGCACCCTGACTACTGAGCACCCAGCACCCTGAGCACTAAGCACCCAGCACCCCAAGTACTAAGCACCCAGCACCCTGAGTACTGAGCACCCAGCGCCCCGAGCACTGAGAACCCAGCACCCTGAGCACTGAGCACCCAGCACCCTGAGTACTGAGCACCCAGCACCCTGAGTACTGAACACCCAGCACCCTGAGCACTGAGCACTGAGCACCCTGAGCACTGAGTACTGAGCACTGAGCACCTTGAGCACTGAGCACCCAGCACCCCGAGTATTGAGCACACAGCACCCCGAGCACAGAGCACCCAGCGCCCCGAGCACTGAGCACCCAGCACCCCGAGCGCTGAGCACTGAGCACCCAGCACCCCGAGTACTGAGCACTGAGCACCCTGAGCACTGAGCATCCAGCACCCCGAGTACTGAGCACTGAGCACACTGAGTACTGAGCACCCAGCACATTGAGCACTGAGTACCCAGCACCCTGAGCACTGAGCACCCAGCACCCTGAGTTCTGAGCACCCAGCACCCTGAGTACTGAGCACTGAGCACCCAGCACCCCGAGCACTGAGCACCCAGCACCCTGAGTACTGAGCACTGAGCACCCAGCACCCCGAGCACTGAGCACCCAGCACCCTGAGCACTGAGCACCCAGCACCCGAGTACTGAGCACCCAGCACCCTGAGTACTGAGAACCCAGCACCCTGAGTACTGAGCACCCAGCACCCCGAGTACTGAGCACCCAGCACCCTGAATACTGAGCACCCAGCACCCTGAGCACAGAGCACCCAGCACCCCGAGCACTGAGCACCCAGCACCCTGAGTACTGAGCACCCAGCACCCTGAGCACTGAGCACCCAGCACCCTGAGCACTGAGCACCCAGCACCCTGAGCACTGAGCACCCAGCACCCTGAGTAGTGAGCACCCAACGTACTGAGCACCGAGCACCCCGAGCACTGAGCACCCAGCACCCTGAGTACTGAGCACCGAGCACCCTGAGCACTGAGCACCCAGCACCCTGAGTACTGAGCTCCGAGCACCCCGAGCACTGAGCACCCAGCGCCCCGAGCACCGAGCACCCTGAGCACTGAGCACCCAGCACCCTGAGTACTGAGCACCCTGAACAATGAGCAATGAGCACCCTGAGTACTGAGCACCCAGCACCTTGAGCACTGAGCACTCAGCACCCGGAGTACTGAGCACCCAGCACCCTGAGTACTGAGCACCCAGCACCCTGAGTACTGAGCACCCAGCACCCTGAGTACTGAGCACCCAGCACCCTGAGCACTGAGCACCCAGCACCCCGAGCACTGAGCACCCAGCACCCTGAGTACTGAGCACGCAGCACCCTGAGTACTGAGCACCCAGCACCCCGAGTACTGAGCACCCAGCACCCTGAGTACTGAGCACCCAGCACCCTGAGCACTGAGCACCCAGCACCCCGAGCACTGAGCACCCAGCACCCTGAGTACTGAGCACCCAGCACCCTGAGCACTGAGCACCCAGCACCCTGAGCACTGAGCACCCAGCACCCTAAGCACTGAGCACCCAGCACCCTGAGTAGTGAGCACCCAACGTACTGAGCACCGAGCAGCCCGAGCACTGAGCACCCAGCACCCTGAGTACTGAGCACCGAGCACCCTGAGCACTGAGCACCCAGCACCCTGAGTACTGAGCTCCGAGCACCCCGAGCACTGAGCACCCAGCGCCCCGAGCACCGAGCACCCTGAGCACTGAGCACCCAGCACCCTGAGTACTGAGCACCCTGAACAATGAGCAATGAGCACCCTGAGTACTGAGCACCCAGCACCTTGAGCACTGAGCACTCAGCACCCTGAGCACTGAGCACCCAGCACCCTGAGCACTGAGCACCCAGCACCCTGAGCACTGAGCACCCAGCACCCTGAGTAGTGAGCACCCAACGTACTGAGCACCGAGCACCCCGAGCACTGATCACCCAGCACCCTGAGTACTGAGCACCGAGCACCCTGAGCACTGAGCACACAGCACCCTGAGTACTGAGCTCCGAGCACCCCGAGCACTGAGCACCCAGCGCCCCGAGCACCGAGCACCCTGAGCACTGAGCACCCAGCACCCTGAGTACTGAGCACCCTGAACAATGAGCAATGAGCACCCTGAGTACTGAGCACCCAGCACCTTGAGCACTGAGCACTCAGCACCCGGAGTACTGAGCACCCAGCACCCTGAGTACTAAGCACCGAGCACCCTGAGTACTGAGCACCCAGCACCCTGAGCACTGAACACACAGCACCCTGAGTACTGAGCACCTCGAGCACTGAGCACCCAGCACCCTGAGTACTGAGCACCGAGCACCCCGAGCACTGATCACCCAGCACCGCGAGCACTGAGCACATAGCACCCCGAGCACTGAGCACCCAGCACCCTGAGTACTGAGCACCCAGCACCCTGAGTACTGAGCACCCAGCACCCTGAGCACTGAGTACCCAGCACCCTGAGCACTGAGCACCCAGCACCCTGAGCACTGAGCACACAGCACCCTGAGCACTGAGCACCCAGCACCCTGAGTACTGAGCACTGAGCACCCAGCAACCCGAGCACTGAGCACCCAGCACCCTGAGTACTGAGCACCGAGCACCCCGAGCACTGAGCACCCTGAGCACTGAGCACCGAGCACCCTGAGTACTGAGCACTGAGAACCCAGCACCCCGAGCACTGAGCACCCAGCACCCTGAGTACTGAGCTCCGAGCACCCCGAGCACTGAGCACCCTGAGCACTGAGCACCGAGCACCCTGAGCACTGAGCACCCAGAACCCTGAGTACTGAGCACCCAGCACCCTGAGCAATGAGCACCCTGAGTACTGAGCACCCAGCACCCTCAGCACTAAACACACAGCACCCTGAGTACTGAGCACCTCGAGCACTGAGCACCCAGTACCCTGAGTACTGAGCACCGAGCACCCCGAGCACTGAGCACCCAGCGCCGCGAGCACTGAGCACATAGCACCCCGAGCACTGAGCACCCAGCACCCTGAGTACTGAGCACCCAGCACCCTGAGTACTGAGCACCCAGCACCCTGAGCACTGAGTACCCAGCACCCTGAGCACAGAGCACCCAGCACCCTGAGCACTGAGCACACAGCACCCTGAGCACTGAGCACCCAGCACCCTGAGTACTGAGCACTGAGCACCCAGCACCCCGAGCACTGAGCACCCAGCACCCTGAGTACTGAGCACCGAGCACCCCGAGCACTGAGCACCCAGCACCCTGAGTACTGAGCTCCGAGCACCCCGAGCACTGAGCACCCTGAGCACTGAGCACCGAGCACCCTGAGCACTGAGCACCCAGCACCCTGAGGACTGAGCACCCAGCACCCTGAGCACTGAGCACCCTGAGTACTGAGCACCCAGCACCCTGAGCACTGAGCACCCAACACCCTGAGCACTGAGCACCCAACACCCTGAGTAGTGAGCACCCAATGTACTGAGCACCGAGCACCCCGAGCACTGAGCACCCAGCACCCTGAGTACTGAGCACCCAGCACCCCGAGCACTGAGCACCCAGCACCCTGAGCACTGAGCACCCAGCACCCTGAGCACTGATCACCCAGCACCCTGAGCAGTGAGCACCCAGCACCCTGAGTACTGAGCACCCAGCACCCAGAGTACTGAGCACTCAGCACCCTGAGTACTGAGCACCGAGCACCCCGAGCACTGAGCACCCAGCACCCTGAGTACTGAGCACCCAGCACCCTGAGTACTGAGCACTCAGCACCCTGAGTACTGAGCACCCAGCTCCCTGAGCACTGAGCACCCAGAACCCAAAGCACTGAGCACCCAGCACCCTCAGTACTGAGCACCCAGCACCCCGAGCACTGAGCACCCAGCACCCTGAGTACTGAGCACCCTGAGTACTGAGCACCGATCACACTGAGCACTGAGCTCCCAGCACCCTGAGTACTGAGCACCCAGCAACCTGAGGACTGAGCACCCAGCACCCTGAGTACTGAGCACCCAGCACCCTGAGCACTGAGCACCCAGCACCCTGAGTACTGAGCACCCAGCACCCTGAACACTGAGCACCCAGCACCCCGAGATTGAGCACCCAGCACCCCGAGTACTGAGCACCGAGCACCCTAAGCACTGAGTACCCAGCACCCTGAGTACTGAGCACCCAGCACCCTGAGCACTGAGCACCGAGCACCCCGAGTACTGAGCACCCAGCACCCTGAGCACTGAGCACCCAGCACCCTGAGTACTGAGCAGGCAGCACCCTGAGTACTGAACACCCAGCACCCTGAGCACTGACCACTGAGCACCCTGAGCACTGAGCACCCAGCACCCTGAGCACTGAGCACCCAGCACCCTGAGTAGTGAGCACCCAACGTACTGAGCACCGAGCAGCCCGAGCACTGAGCACCCAGCACCCTGAGTACTGAGCACCGAGCACCCTGAGCACTGAGCACCCAGCACCCTGAGTACTGAGCTCCGAGCACCCCGAGCACTGAGCACCCAGCGCCCCGAGCACCGAGCACCCTGAGCACTGAGCACCCAGCACCCTGAGTACTGAGCACCCTGAACAATGAGCAATGAGCACCCTGAGTACTGAGCACCCAGCACCTTGAGCACTGAGCACTCAGCACCCTGAGCACTGAGCACCCAGCACCCTGAGCACTGAGCACCCAGCACCCTGAGCACTGAGCACCCAGCACCCTGAGTAGTGAGCACCCAACGTACTGAGCACCGAGCACCCCGAGCACTGATCACCCAGCACCCTGAGTACTGAGCACCGAGCACCCTGAGCACTGAGCACCCAGCACCCTGAGTACTGAGCTCCGAGCACCCCGAGCACTGAGCACCCAGCGCCCCGAGCACCGAGCACCCTGAGCACTGAGCACCCAGCACCCTGAGTACTGAGCACCCTGAACAATGAGCAATGAGCACCCTGAGTACTGAGCACCCAGCACCTTGAGCACTGAGCACTCAGCACCCGGAGTACTGAGCACCCAGCACCCTGAGTACTAAGCACCGAGCACCCTGAGTACTGAGCACCCAGCACCCTGAGCACTGAACACACAGCACCCTGAGTACTGAGCACCTCGAGCACTGAGCACCCAGCACCCTGAGTACTGAGCACCGAGCACCCCGAGCACTGATCACCCAGCACCGCGAGCACTGAGCACATAGCACCCCGAGCACTGAGCACCCAGCACCCTGAGTACTGAGCACCCAGCACCCTGAGTACTGAGCACCCAGCACCCTGAGCACTGAGTACCCAGCACCCTGAGCACTGAGCACCCAGCACCCTGAGCACTGAGCACACAGCACCCTGAGCACTGAGCACCCAGCACCCTGAGTACTGAGCACTGAGCACCCAGCAACCCGAGCACTGAGCACCCAGCACCCTGAGTACTGAGCACCGAGCACCCCGAGCACTGAGCACCCTGAGCACTGAGCACCGAGCACCCTGAGTACTGAGCACTGAGAACCCAGCACCCCGAGCACTGAGCACCCAACACCCTGAGTACTGAGCTCCGAGCACCCCGAGCACTGAGCACCCTGAGCACTGAGCACCGAGCACCCTGAGCACTGAGCACACAGAACCCTGAGTACTGAGCACCCAGCACCCTGAGCAATGAGCACCCTGAGTACTGAGCACCCAGCACCCTCAGCACTAAACACACAGCACCCTGAGTACTGAGCACCTCGAGCACTGAGCACCCAGTACCCTGAGTACTGAGCACCGAGCACCCCGAGCACTGAGCACCCAGCGCCGCGAGCACTGAGCACATAGCACCCCGAGCACTGAGCACCCAGCACCCTGAGTACTGAGCACCCAGCACCCTGAGTACTGAGCACCCAGCACCCTGAGCACTGAGTACCCAGCACCCTGAGCACAGAGCACCCAGCACCCTGAGCACTGAGCACACAGCACCCTGAGCACTGAGCACCCAGCACCCTGAGTACTGAGCACTGAGCACCCAGCACCCCGAGCACTGAGCACCCAGCACCCTGAGTACTGAGCACCGAGCACCCCGAGCACTGAGCACCCAGCACCCTGAGTACTGAGCTCCGAGCACCCCGAGCACTGAGCACCCTGAGCACTGAGCACCGAGCACCCTGAGCACTGAGCACCCAGCACCCTGAGGACTGAGCACCCAGCACCCTGAGCACTGAGCACCCTGAGTACTGAGCACTGAGCACCCTGAGTACTGAGCACTGAGCACCCTGAGTACTGAGCAACCAGCACCCTGAGTACTGAGCACCCAGCACCCTGAGCACTGAGCTCCGAGCACCCTGAGCACTGAGCACCCAGCACCCTGAGCACTGAGCACCCAACACCCTGAGTAGTGAGCACCCAACGTACTGAGCACCGAGCACCCCGAGCACTGAGCACCCAGCACCCTGAGTACTGAGCACCCAGCACCCCGAGCACTGAGCACCCAGCACCCTGAGCACTGAGCACCCAGCACCCTGAGCACTGATCACCCAGCACCCTGAGCAGTGAGCACCCAGCACCCTGAGTACTGAGCACCCAGCACCCTGAGTACTGAGCACTCAGCACCCTGAGTACTGAGCACCGAGCACCCCGAGCACTGAGCACCCAGCACCCTGAGTACTGAGCACCCAGCACCCTGAGTACTGAGCACTCAGCACCCTGAGTACTGAGCACCCAGCTCCCTGAGCACTGAGCACCCAGAACCCAAAGCACTGAGCACCCAGCACCCTCAGTACTGAGCACCCAGCACCCCGAGCACTGAGCACCCAGCACCCTGAGTACTGAGCACCCTGAGTACTGAGCACCGATCACACTGAGCACTGAGCTCCCAGCACCCTGAGTACTGAGCACCCAGCAACCTGAGGACTGAGCACCCAGCACCCTGAGTACTGAGCACCCAGCACCCTGAGCACTGAGCACCCAGCACCCTGAGTACTGAGCACCCAGCACCCTGAACACTGAGCACCCAGCACCCCGAGATTGAGCACCCAGCACCCCGAGTACTGAGCACCGAGCACCCTAAGCACTGAGTACCCAGCACCCTGAGTACTGAGCACCCAGCACCCTGAGCACTGAGCACCGAGCACCCCGAGTACTGAGCACCCAGCACCCTGAGCACTGAGCACCCAGCACCCTGAGTACTGAGCAGGCAGCACCCTGAGTACTGAACACCCAGCACCCTGAGCACTGACCACTGAGCACCCTGAGCACTGAGCACCCAGCACCCTGAGCACTGAGCACCCAGCACCCTGAGTAGTGAGCACCCAACGTACTGAGCACCGAGAACCCCGAGCACTGAGCACCCAGCACCCCGAGCACTGAGCACCCAGCGCTCCGAGCACCGAGCACCCTGAGCACTGAGCACCCAGCACCCTGACTACTGAGCACCCAGCACCCTGAGCACTAAGCACCCAGCACCCCAAGTACTAAGCACCCAGCACCCTGAGTACTGAGCACCCAGCGCCCCGAGCACTGAGCACCCAGCACCCTGAGCACTGAGCACCCAGCACCCTGAGTACTGAGCACCCAGCAC